>NC_141146.1:76718365-77058365 GCF_053477565.2 Lygodium microphyllum
TTCCTTCACGTAATCTTAGCACTTGATTAGCCCGTTAGACACCGGTTCCTTAATTAGCCCATTAGACACCGGTTCCTTCACGTAATCTTAGCACTTGACATAGAAAAGCAGTGTCAAACAAGTTCCTTTTCAACAGGTTATCATATTTATCTTTGGAATACATTCATAAAGTCCAGCTAGTAGGCTAATCCATAATCCGCCCAAAGGCTATCCAACAATCCACAGGGATCACTAATCCAAGATTCCGCCTGTAGACTAGTATGCGGGCCTTGAGATCCAATCTCGAGTCACCTTGGCCTCTTGTGCAGCGCCCGAAAGGCGAGGGATTTACGGCCAGAGCCCCCCTGGCACCCAAGCATCCTCCTGCTCCAAGTAGTGCCCAACGGAGAGACCTCACATGGCAGGTTTGGTCACGTTCCCGGCGCGGCTTACAACCCCCTTGGCTAGGGTCAAGCAGACAGTCGAGGGTAATTGAAGTTGCCTCTTCCTTCAGGTCTTCAATCTGAAGCATTAAATATCTTTCCATCCTTTAGTTCCTTGAGCAAACAATCCAAACAGTGCTTTCTAAACTATTACAAGCACAATCAATTCCAATGGTCGTTTATTTGGCCAACTGCTCACAATAAATCATGGTGACTATGTTGCTCCAAATTATTGATTGGTCCTTTGCTTCTAAGAAAATACCTAATTTCTCTTAACTTGGCAAATTTTCCCAAGAAAGGTGATATAACATGATGACTACTCATCCTCTTGCAAGTTAAACTTGTGCAAGAATCTGCCAATCTCATTCCGAGGAATTGGCAATTCTCTTGTGATCAACCCACAAGATCATGCGATGTTGCAACTTGTTGCACAAGTGTCGCATCTATTCCATGGGATCATTTCACCCATCGAATGACGTCTTCTAGTCACGGAATCATGATTAGTTAAGAAGCAGGGTTTAGGGTGTCTTCTTACTGAACCCATTCCTAATTGCACTAGGCCGACGACGTTCGATCCTAGGAATTCCAACTCAATCCAAGTTTAATCATTTGAACGAGTGATCCTTAGGGTAGAAACCCTAAATCGTTTCTTGCAATCATGTCCAATTGTCCCTACATTCCATGAATGTGGGTAGGACCTTTGGGTATGAGGGTTTCGACTTGGCAACAAGTGTGAAACTAGGTCAAGTCCTTAACGTGCTAAACCCTAGTTAGCACTTGGAGTATTTTTATTGATTGAACCATCCTATGTGAATACTTTGCGGTTTAGGTATTTTAGATAATCCAGTTTACTTGTCTTGCGACAGAGGACGAACCAATCCTAGGGATGTTAATTTGATCTAAAAGGGGAAAACTAGTTGCATTACGTCGCAATTCACGTAAGCATGCGATTCATTGCCTCTACGTACAACTAGATTCACAATCCCTAACTTTCCTTCTTAAGACTACTAGGACTTGCATTCACAAATCATGCCACTAAGCTTTTAAGATTTTACGCTTAAATGAACCATGCATCCTTTCCCTAAGTGTACCCTTGATGAATGAAATTCTTGAGTACGTCGAATGTGCAACATGCAACCTTTTCATAACTACTATGTAGTTAAATGAGCTTCATGCCAATTAAAGCTAGAGTTAACCTATTTCATGCAGCCCTTAGAATCCTTTCCATGCTTTGCAATTTCCTATGGTTGATAACAACTTCCTTAATGAATCATTACGAAGAAGATTTGTCTAAAAATGCAACATGCGATTTAATCTTTCCATGCATAATCAAAGGTGTACTACAATAATTTCGACTTTGTAATGATAGTCATTAGTTGTTCTAGAGTCGTCACTTTGCAATGCACAAAAGGCAACTTGCTAATAAGGTACTAAAATGCATAGACACCTTATGTTCTTTTTCGTTCATTTCATTGAAAGTACAAATGACCAACTTCGTATCGTGAGTTACTTCAAGTAAATTTCAAATAGCCAATTTATTTCAATCGCATTTAGCCAGGTGGATTTGACAAGCATAAGTGCATCATAGTTCCATGAAATAACCATGCATAAATGCAATACTTCTACGTAAATCAAAAATAGGAAGAAAACCTGGACTTGTGGGCTCGATGAAATATCCACATGAATACTAGGAGATGATCCTCCTGCAAGCGCGCCTTGTGACTTTTTAGGGGCCATCATAGACGTGATATCGGCTTCTAGTTAGCCTTCGCAGTCTACAAATTACTCGCCTTGGTATGCAGCTTTAAGATCTTTGCCCGTCTCCCTCGTACGCGGAACCTTTGAAGTACGGATGCTTGACAGAAGTTCCGACTTGCGGAATTTGGCTTATGGAAGGCCTTAGGGTTTGAAGCTTGGGCCTTCTTTATTTCGGAAACGAGGGGGTTTGCGAAAGGGTTCTTGTGAAGGGCCTTGCGAGAATCGGAGGCTTTCCGGGGCTAGGAATGGTTTTATGGGGGCCTTGCGGAAAAGGGAGGCCTATGAACTTCTTCTTCCCTTTATAAAAATCCCGGGGGGAAAGATCTAGTGGGAAGGGGGTTTAAGGAAGCCCCTCTTCTTCTCTTCAAAGACCCGAGGGTAGGGATGGGCTTGTGGGTGATTAGTGGGAAGGGCCTTTATAGGCTTCCTCTCTTCCTCTTCAAAATCCCGGGCTAGGGATGATTGGTGGGAAGGGGCTTTGTAGCTTTCTCTTCTTCAAAGTCCCGGGATGGGCTTATTGAGTGATTGGTGGGAAGGAGGCTTAGGGAAGCCCCCTTAGAAGCTTCTGGGGTGTGCAGAACACTACGTGGAAAGGGGAAGGATAATAACCACGTGGAAGAGGGAGGATAATAGTGAAGTGGGATGGATGAAGAACGATTCAGAAGGCTTGAAGGCAGCACATGGGCCCAACGTCAGTCTGTGGTGTCGATGGCAGCAACCCGACGTTGGCGTCTGAAGGCAGCTTGGCTCGCACGACAGCAGCAGCTCTTGCTTCTAGCGTGGTGGCTTCTCCAACACGACCTCTCCCTTTGGCCACATCACGCAGCTTCTCAGCTTCCTCTCCTCTCTCACAACTGTCCTCCTGCAGCCTTACGCAGCCTCCCTCTTCCTTGTTACCTGCCCTAGGGGGGGTTTTTATAGGTCAAGGGGGGACAGGGGACCTCCCCCACGTGGGCTGTGCATGCAGCCCACGTCTCCCCCTTGGTTACCACCTCTCCCACCTAGCCATCCCCTTCCCTCAGCCATGCATCGGCTGGGGGAAAATAAGTAAAAAAAATTTGCAATAATTTCACATTTATCCACTTAACCTCCTCCCAAGAGGATGTTTCCCCGCGACTATGTGGGTTTGAATCCCTGCCCTTGTTTTGCCAAGACTGAGTTCTCCATTTCTCGCGTGCCGTTATAGATTAATTGCCGGCACTGAAGATAACCTTTGCATGAGTTTACATGGTGCGTGGGAGATTGGTTTAGTAATATTTTTCAAATGGGAATATTACAGATAATGATTACACCCCCTTGCTTGAGTTCATTTCCACACCCAATGCCATCCTTACAATCATACTCACAACGTCCAAAGTGCTCTTCACCATCCATATATAGTCATATATCCACGACCTCACCCATTTCCATGGCCTCGGCCTCTGTAACCATCATTTTGATGTCCACCTTCACCATCATTTCCTAATGATGGATAACCTCCATTGATTGCACCACCGGAGCACCACCACCACCCATGTATCCACCCCTGTTACCTTGAAACTCATTTCCATTATGATAGTTATTATAATTATGATTAAAGTACTCACCCTAGCTTCTTTGTGGAGGAGCATCTCTATTGGGCTGATTAAAACCCCCTTCAAAGCCTCAGTGATGCTAGGAGGCATATTCCATGGTGGATTTTGTGAGACCACTGTGGATTCCGTGAGGTTTTGCGGTGGATTCCGTAAAACTATATTTATTTTCCGGGGCTCGTACACAAGGTGGATTCCTTGTGTGAGAAGTTGACGGGGACGCCTATCCTTTTCAGGTGTCATGTTAATTTAATGTGCACGTGGGTAATTCCACAGCGGATGATTTCGCAAAATACATATTTAAATTAATGGGCGTTTATGAGTTTAGAGTGCACGCATATTAAATTAAGGTTAGGACAGAGTTCCAACCTATTTATTTATTTTTTAGTTGAAGATTGCTAGGTATTCACCTTTGTCAATTTAATTTTATTATTTTCTAACAATTGTGAATGCTTCAGTTGATGTGTAGAGTAGGTAACAGTGGCGTTGGGAAGCATTGGACGATAGTGTGTATTCAAATTACCTAGAAGAAGTTATCATTTTTTATGGGTGTGTATCTTATCATTAAAGGTGTGGCAATAATATTTCTTTATGCGCACTTATTTATTGAAGCAATTGACAAATATTTATTATTTTTCCATGCGCATAGGTGCTCGATTTAAATATTTCATTATTGGACATTGTATTTGGGCACAACTCAACTTTTGGGGTGCCCAACCGCTTTATTCTTTATTTGGACAAAAGAAAACACAAAAGCTAAAAGCATGCTAATTGTAAATTGGGCTATTTTTGAGCTTTGAGATGAATAAATTTATAAATAAATGTCTTGTGAAGCGCTCACACAAGGCATGGGGAAAGATTGTACCCAATTTGTCTCTTTTCTTCATGTTGTGCAAATCTTCCTTCTTGTTTTATGAGCTTTAGTAGAGTTCTTTTGTTCTTGGGGACCTTCAGCACTTGCTACGTATGCATCCAACATCCAATTTGCGCACCAATGGTATTACAGCGAAGCTGAAATCAAGGGCTTCCAATGGCTAACCATCTTGCGCGAAGGCAAAGCTAATGGAACGAACAAGCTCTAGTCTTAGGACGAACGGTCAATACCATTGTGTTCCTGGTGGTGAAGAACCCCGTGTTGTGCTGTTGGATCGTGAAGGACCACTCTCTGTCAACGGAGAATCACTCCCAAGCTTCCTTGAAAACTAGTCTTATTGACAAACAAGAGTTGATTAAGTATGGGATCCTTCCTAATTCGAGCATCGACCACGAGAGGACGTACTACAGGACATTGATGTCATCGAAAAGCTGCAGTCGACCCTATCGCAGCAATTTGAATCCACAAAGATTTTATTTCAAAATCTTAAGCTTATAGTCTAAAGCTTAGACTAAAGCTTAAGAATTTTACTCTTTAATCTCCTACCAAGTAGTTGTTCACACTAAACCAATCCCAAACCGATTTTGTAACTCTAGCAGCCTCTGTTCGTACTTGCACTCTGATAGAGCCAATTTCCAACAAGCAGATTGTTATACACAGTCTACATGGATGAAGTATTCATCGAAAGAAGGCCTTTATCAATTACCGTAACTGCAAAGAAGAAAGATCGCAAAAAGCCATTTAAAAAAAAACAAGCCTTGTAAACCCAACCTTGAGCTACGCTCATCCCTCTAACAAGATTTCAAGTGTGTAAGGTTAGAGATTTTGCACGATATCTAATCAAACCATGGAAGATTTCATGGGTGAAGGGGATTTATCGGAACCAATAATGGAACAAAAATTGGACGTAATTATGATGCAACTTTCAAAGGAACGAAGAGCACGTCAAACTTTGCAAGCTCAACTGGCTACTCTTCAACGATCCATTGTCGATCAAGATAGACCACAACCCGAAGATGTTATACGACGTATGATCGATGCGACACTCGAAGCACAATATATTAGGAAAGAAGCCAAGATAAGTAAAAGAAATTTCAAATTTTAGGGCTACGTGACGGAAAAATTGTTCTCGCTTTTATCAATCAATTTGATGATTATTTCCATGAAGAACAATATGCCAAAATCGATAAACTCAAATGTGTCACTAACCATTTAGTGAACAGAGCACCACCTCAATCCCATGAAAAAGCAATCAAACAGTGGGATCTTTTGCAACAAAGAGATCATGAGCCTATTTCACAATACACTCAACATTTCTAGAATGCCTTATTGCAACTTCGAATGCTTGAAGATGTTCCTGAGGCGATTCACAAGCGCAAGTATATGTCTGGTTTGCATGGTCACTTCTATGCGGAGGTGAACACGTTCAAGCAAACGACTCTGGAGGATGTGATATCTTTAGCCCATGATGTTGAAGAAAAAATTCGTGGACAAGAACCCGACCACAACAATTTCCAACTAATGGTAACTTTGGTACAAAGCAATTCAATTCTAACTTTCGAAGATTCAATCAAAATCACTTTGTTCCTTTTTCTTTTCGTAAATCCTAGATATGACCCTTGATTTACCATCAAACACAAATTCAAATCCTAAACCATCTTTTCAGCCAAATCCCAACATACCTAAATTCCTAGCCATTACCAATAATGTTTCCAAAGCCAAACCTATAGTTTGCTACAAGTGTCACCAACCTGGACACCTAGCAGTGAATTGTCAATCCAAGAAGCCAATTGTTTACATTAACTACTTGGGAGCAAATGAAGACAAAGACCATGAAGAAATGCCGGATTTCACAGAAAATGATGATGATATCAGTACTACTTCAGATATTTTACCAGGTATGCCAAATCCTCATTCATTATTAACAATGAAATATCTTGTGCATGGTCATGAAAAGATTGTTTTGCATGATGAAAGCACACACGATTTTATTTCTACAAAATTGATAAAATAATTGAATTTACATGTTATTCCAACTCATTATCGCATAAAAGTTGCATTCTTAGGCACTAGATACAATGGCACACAAGAAGTTCATGATTTAAAAATTAAAATTGGTGATTATGTTGAGTACATAAATTTCTTGGTCGTGCCTTTGTAAGCTAGTGACATTATTTTAGAAATACCTTGGCATCACAAATGCAATCCCGATATAGATTATTCCACACATTCAATGAAAATTCATTTTAATGGAAAACAAATAACATTACATGGTACGCACGCCTTAGATAATTTTCCATTTCTTAGTCACACATAGGCTAAACGTGCATTGAGAAAATGTAGCAAATCATACTTAGTATGGGTGAATGAAATTGATGCTAAGGAAAATCAGATGCATCCTAGGCATGCACAATTTCTTTCACAATTTAAAGATTGTTTTGCTGCTGACTTACCACCTAGTTTACCACCTACATGTCTTGAAGATCATAAAATAGATTTAATTCCCGGTTCTCAACCACCATGTAAAGCACCTTATAGACACAATCAAATTGAATAGAAAGAAATCCAAGCCCAAGTTGAAGAATTGTTAACTCGAGGACTCATTAGGCCCAATAGTTCTCCTTTTGGTGCACCTATCCTATTAGTCAAGAAGAAAAATAATACCTGTAGGATGTGCATTGATTATTGTGTCCTAAAAAAGATCACTATCAAGAATAGATATTCGATTCCTAGGGTAGATGAGCTTATGGATAAACTACAAGGGGCCACTATTTTTAGCAAAATAGATCTTAAATCTGGATATCATGAAGTATGATTGGATACACCTAGCATTTTCAAAACTACATTTAAAACTCAATTTGGTCATTATGAATTCATTGTTATGCCTTTTGGTTTGACTAATGCACCAACCACATTCAATTGTATGATGAATCGAATATTTTTGAAGCATCAGCATTGTATAATTGTTTTATTTGATGACATATTGGTTTTTAGTAAGAATGAAAATGAGCATTATGAACATTTATCTTTGGTTTTCGAATTATTGAAAGAGAATCAATTATATGCTAACCCTGAAAAGAGTGAATTTTTCCAAATCCACATTGAATACTTAGGACATGTTGTTTCTTCTGATGGTATTCAAGTTGATCCTAAAAATATAGAAGCAATTTTGAATTGGCTGACTCCTAGAAATGTATATGAATTACGTTCTTTCTTAGGTCTTGCTAGCTTTTACAGAAAATTTGTGAGAAATTTTTCATTACTTACATTGCCTTTATTTCAATTGATTCTTTGTCTTATTTTGATGGATTTATGTTTTATGAGAAAAGATTGTGTGTCACTGTTCCATTTAGATCATTTGTGTTGCACGAAATTCATTGTCCCATATATCAAGGCCATAAAGGTATTATTTCTACTTTAAGAACATTGATTGAAGATTTTTATTGGCCAAAAATGGAATCTCATGTTTCTAACTTTGTATCTGAGTGTTTAATTTGTCAAAGAGTCAAGCGACACCATGGTAAGCAATATGGTTTGTTAATGCCTTTACCAATTCTTGAATGACCATGGGAACATATTTCAATGGATTTTATAACTGGTTTGCCTAACACCCAAGCTAATCACAATATGATTTGGACTATTGTAGATCGATTTAGCAAGCAATCATATTTCCTTCCATGCAAGAAAACATTAACTGCATCTCAAGCTGCACAATTGTTTTTGAAGACTATTTTCACTAACCATGGTTTGCTAAAAGTTATTATTTCAGATCGTGATTCTAGATTCTGTAACAATTTTTGAACTACTTTGTTTGCTAATTTAGGTACTAAGATTGATTTTTCATATACATTTCATCCTGAAACCAATGGGCAAACAGAAGCTACTAATAGTATAATATTAGATATTTTTCATACATACACAATTTTAAAACCACAAACATGGGATACACACTTACATTTACTTTAATTTGCATACAATAACACTCCACATACAGAGCCTACACAAAAAGCACATTTTGAAATCATTTATGGATATAGATTGCCTACACCTATTACTTCATTGTCAAACAAAGTTAAAGCTGCTGATGATATTGCCAATCAAAGATATGATTGCCAAAGCCTAGCAATCATACACTATTCAAGCTAATAAGAAAAGAAAAGCCATGAGCTTTAAAGTTGATGATTATGTTTGGTTACGCATTGAAAATAGAAGATTGCAAAGTGTTGAGAGACACCCTGTTGTTAAGTTAGCCCCTAGATTTTATGGACCTTTCAAAATCATTCACAAAATCAATGACAATGCATTCAAATTAAAACTACCCTCACATTGGAAAATCTACAATACTTTTCATATCATCTTGTTACGACCTTTTAGAGGACAATTACCTGTCCATCCTGTCTATGAAAACCCTTCTTTGTTAGAAGAAAAAATTGAAATCCTTGAACGTGAAACTATTCTAGACGCTAACTTTATGACCACTAGAATTGGCCATCGATACTCTAGATATTTTGTTAAGTTTAAAAATCATCTTGTTGAAGAAGCCCAATGGATACACGCCCACGACCTTAGTGCTTACCCCTCACTGCTTGCTCCACATTGAGCTAATAGCAATTGAGGACAATTGCTATCCCACCCTGGGGGTATGATGCCAGGAGGTATATTCCACGGTGGATTTTGTGAGTTTTTTTAATTCCACAGTGGATTCTGTGAGCTTTGAGATGAATAAATTTATAAATACATGCTTTGTGAAGCGCTCATACAAGGCATGGGGGGAGATTGTACCCAATTTGTCTCTTTTCTTCATATCGTCCAAATCTTCCTTATTATTTTATGAGGTTTAGTAGAGTTATTTTATTCTTGGAGACCTTACAACGCTTGCTATGTACACATCCAGCATCCGATTTGCGCACCACTCAGCCATAAAGACCACCAAACAAGACCTCTTTATTGAGGCTACCATTTTTTCCCTTATGTCAACTAGTTATGTCTCTAGTCTCTAAGCCACTAGTCAATACATAGGTTTCCATTCATGGTTGATTCCCTGAAGTTATAGCACATCACCTTGTAAGTGTCACAGATACTACGAGTCCATAGATCTTGTCATCTTCATGCCTATCACTTCTCTATTATGTAACTTAGCTACTCATTCAAACCCCATTTTCTCTTTCATGATAGCTTAGTATTGATTGCCACTACCTATGATAAAGGTGCCCCTAGCAAAATGACCACTTGCCAATACAGTATGGCCATCTTTAAGGATAGCTTTTAAAGCCAAACATAAGAGACGAAGCTTCGGTCTCTCCCTATTGGCTGAATTCACATTCTAACTTCCATGTCTACACTCCACCTTAGACCCATTGTATTCATCCCAACTACAATAGACTTGCAACCTTTAGAGAATATGGCTCTCATAAGAATTGTAGCATAAATAGTTCCATCCCTAGTAACTTTATTTGTAGCATAGCAACTTCCTTTACAAGAATTTCTCCAACATGTTTAGTTTATCTTTGAATACAATGATTTTTGCTACAATAACTCCATCCTTAATAATCTGTCATCTCTAAAGCTCTGCTCAATGACAACATTTCATTCCTTAGGACCCATTGTGACCTTGACTACGTCTTCCAACTGCTCCACACCTTGTAACAATGCAATGTGTTTCTATTTGAAAACATGTTTTGGAATTGAACTCCATGCTCAACCATTCATGATTTCAAAAGTAGTGTAGAGTCGAATCTATGCCATGCAATTACACAAACAATGCCCCATACGAAACATGAATGCACTAGAAAAATAGTGCCTAGCCTATCTACAAGTGTCTATGCATCACATGCAAGATGCAAACATAATTCCTTATTTACTTTAGATCCTTAACCTCACCTCTCATCACTGAGAAAAATAAATATTGTACTCCACTCCATCTTCCCAAAATCTCACAATCTCTCAAGAAAATAATGGTGTGATTCCTAGTTTGGTGATGAATATCCCATTCTCGTGTGTGTAGAGAACTGTGCATGCATAATGAAAGGTGCTCTCTCAAGAGTGTGAGTGGATCTAAGATTTAATATGTATAGTTATAGCAATCATCATGCCATGCTAGTGCTCAATGATGGTGCAAAACGACATTAACCCAACCCATGGCATAGAAGCAATTGAAAAAATTGGGAGACAATCCCCGATTGCAGTGTATTTGACAAGTGAAATGAAAAATTCTAATGAACCTACAATCCTCGTGATGTGCAAAAGTATTGATAAGAAAATATACCTATTTCAAGCTATTCAATGGGCTACCAACAAACTCTAGCTCCAACTTGTCCAAAAAACTCCAATCTCAACCAAAGCTATCAAGTTTCCACACTAAAAAATCCAAACAAAATGACAAAAATAATTCTTGGACTAGACAAATACAAAACATTTAGCTACAAAACAACAAAACAAACAGCCACACAAAAAACTAAGCTACAAAAATCATATCTATCTAATGATTTTCTAGGGTTTTTAGTTTACGCAAAAGCGCTTGACATATTTAGTCCTCCCCCTAGTCTACAAGCATTCATACATAGAAGTTTCTTTCATAGAAAAATGTAATATTTACAAGCCAATCAAAAATCAAGTCCAAAGGATCTATCCACAATATTCTTAAAATCAAAGAAATTCAATGTCACATATCTCTCAAGCAACTCCTCTACAGGTTTAAAAAATTATCAATGAAATTCTCATCAAAATCACTAAAGTTTTTTAATCTAACAACTTTGAGATAATCTCACCATCAAAGGAAAAAAAATCATTCTCCAAAGTCTTCAAATCCCACCCGTCCACTCTAGGAGCAAGCATGTCACTTTTAGAGTTTCTAAACAAAACTTTGACATTTTCTTTATCGCCAAACTCTAACTCATCCATGGATTTATTTATGCAATCAACTTCTTCACAAGATACTGTGCAAGATTTAACCACCTTAATATCCAAATCAAACATAACATAATAAAGAGTCAACTTTGGACTCACAACTCTACCAATCGAAACTATGGGATCATTCCCTCAATGTTTTGCAAAAGGATGAAGATTTTGCTAATGATTCATCAAAGAAGAGAAAGCTTTGTTTCTATTAGGCATCTTTGAGATGCTGTCTTTTTTTTTGTCGGCAATAGCCATTTGCCTGTGGTGCTTGGAAGCAATCAGGTGTCTTATACTTGGCCTTCGTGGCTTGCTCATGGAAGATAGGATGTCTTATACCTTCCCATCATATCATGATCGGTGGAAAGAGGCCAAAGATATTGGAGCCTAACCACATGACCCAAGAATAGCCCATAGGGCACCCCAAAGACACACTTCCATGGATTAAGAGCAATGCAAAACTACCTGTAATGCTCAAAATATTTTTTAAAAATGATCAATTGTCTATCCCTTCTGGTGGATACCCCTAGATCATGGATTAAAACTTTTTAACTCCTCTCGAGAGATATCACCAAAAGTCTTATCACCTATTCGTTGCTAAGAACCAGGTACATTGCATAACCCAAAGGCCATCACATGATACACAAACATACTAAAGATGGTGATAAATGTCATTTTTAGCTTATCTTCCTCTACAATAGCCATTTGATTGTATCCCACAAAGCAATCCATAAATGAATAGATTTTCCTATCTACTAATTGATCTAAAATCTAATCAATGAATGGTAACGAATAGTAATCCTTAACCGTCTGCATATTAAGCTCCTTGAAATCTGTGCAAAGCCAAATTTGATTATTATTCTTCTTCTTGATAATGACTAGTGAACACTACTTTGTGTGTTGTACTAAAAATATCAGACCAGCTTTCTCTAATTTTATCAACTCCTCGAATAGCCCATCTCTTAGTTCAAAAGGCATACACCATGTTTTTTTTCGCATAGGGTCTCTACCTTCCTTTAAGGGAATGGTATGAATAGCCAGGCTGGGAGGAATACCTCTCAACTCATCATAACTCCAAGAAAAGATGTTGCAAAATTCCTGAATCAAGGACACATAGTCCTCTCTTTCTTCTAAATTGAGCATGGACCCTAATTTAATTGGCCATGAATCATTCATCATCCCAAGGTCCAACTCAAATACATTTGTGCTTCTTATCCTATTTTGAGCCTCTATATGTTCATTCAAAGTTGCTTGATACATATCCTTTGTAGTGGACCACTCTTTGGATTCATGATCACTTGATGATGTCTCACTAGTACGTAGATCATCTAATACATCTAAAATTGACAAAGATAAAGGAACCCTCTCACTTTGAAGAGATTTAGGATAGGCATCTAGTACTATACATCTGGCACCTCGACCAACCAACCAGTGAGTATATCAACCTAGACAGTCCACTTGTAAGATCCATGGCCTACCTAGCAATACTTGATAGCTAGGCCGCCCTACAAACCTAATAACCCTAAATTCTAAAACGTATTCCACATTAGTGATAGTCACATGGAATTTAGTGATGCAACCTTCAGGTTGTCTTAAAGTGTCATCAGCCATTTGGAGAATCAAGAATGCATCTTTTTGGATTTCTAATCCCAACCTCTCCATCAATTCTGAACTCATGATGTTGACAGAGGATCCTGTATCTGCAATAACATGTTCCACTAATATGCCATCAACATATGCTACTACCCTTGGATAATGATTTTCAGCATGCTCAAACCAATCATCTCCTGCACGAACTATGCCCAAGGGCTCCACGATATACCCAGTGCACAGAATCCTCTTAAACTCTTTATGCACTTCTGGGGATAACTTGATCAACTGCAGGAGGAGGTTTACATTCGCCTTAACCTCACAAAGAGACCTTGCTAAATGAAATTCATGATAATTAGCAATAGCTCTCTTCTCTCGCCAAACCATTCTCTCATTTGGTCTTTGAATAGGCTTTGGTGCCTCTTTCTTGGTTTTTTCCTTCTTCTTTGGCAAATCCTTATCATTCTTGGGGTCATTTTGACTATCAATGACTTTTAGAGATCTGCCTTCCATTCTAGGATTAAGGACTTGCATCCCGTTATCTTCTTGCTTTGGATTTCCCTTGATAGATTTACCTTGTCCTTGTCACCATCTTTACCCTTTTGACCTCTTGTAATGATGTGTAGATTAGAAGCTTCAGTGCCATTGACACATACAACTTCAATCAGGCAAACTCCACTGCCACTAGGCAGCTCCTCTACAATATCTTTCCCTCATTGTAGTATTTATTTCACTCCCTCATTTTGCTAGAGATTATTCCCTTGCGCTCAATAGTTAATTGGACCTAGTTGTTTACTTCATAGCTGGAGAGAGCCAATATTGCTCCAACATGTACTAGCTAATTGACTAGACTTGCTGCATATGTCACATTTAATATTTGGATAGTTCCTAGGGAAATGTTGGATGCTACACCACTTACAATTGAATCTTGAGGGGGCACCCTCTTTAGGACGTCGACTCCCTATCAAATTCTATTGCTTCTTAAAAAAATTGACATCAATAGCTATTTGACTGTATTGTTCACTGATCATATCAGTATAGTGCTTCCTCATATCCTTAACTTCACTAAGGACATTTGAGACACTTGACTCATAGCCATGTTTTTCTACCTATCAATTCATTCGCCTAACTATTCCATTGGGAATTGACTGTTGATTCCTTGGAACAACATTAGAATTTGTCCTTTGGCTTTCAACATTTGGTGGAGCCATCTGACTGACCATAGGCATGGTCACACTAGGAGGAGCTAGCAACATGGGCACATTCTGAATCATGCTTCCTCTCCCATTGGAAGTACTCATGGGCATTCCTTAACCTCCATTTTTCAATGCCAAAGTATTTTTGGCACCTAAACTTGGATTTCAGTTTTCATATAGATATAGGCCACTTGTAATCATGACTCTACCTCCTTTGCTCATGTGATAGTCGTATAAATGCCAACAAGAGCAACATTGCTCAATTGCACCTGGGTATTAAAGTCCAGCCCATGCAAAAAGTATTATAGTTGGACAATAGCTGGAATGGGAATGTAAGTTTGTAACTTACGAAACACTTCATTCTGTTTCTTGGCATAGCCTCAAACTTTCTCGTAAGATTCTTGATGTGTTACATTGAGAACACATAGCCAATATTGACCTCCCCTTTTAAGGTAAACAAAAAATAGATCAATCGTAGTTATGGTTCCAACCTCTAGGTTGTGATACCATACTGTAACTCGTCCTTTCAGAATCATATTAAAGAACATCATCAAGTATCCTACATCTTGGATTCAACAGTTGAACATTAACTTTTGGAACTTATTAATATGAAGTTGTGCATCTTTTTATGCTAGCCCATTAAAAATGGGTAGAGGAAATCCCAAGGCTAGCAAGTTCGATGTTCCTACTGGGATTGCAACATGTTGCCTCTTGACGACTCAATTTGCCAAGGGAGTTCAAACTGATGGCACTACTACCCCACTCGAAGTGGCCTGATGACTAGCTGGAAGAGGGAAAGTACTGGAACTTTCTCCTCCTAACAAACTACTCATAGAAATAGGGTTATTAAGTTCCCTCCCTTGTAGGGATATTGCACCACTCTTGGGGACAATATCTCCTAATAATCTCGGCCTTGTGGCATACACTAATAAATTGGTCCCTATCAATTAAGATTTGGACATCGCCACTTATTAGCAGCTCCCAACAAATGCATCACCTGCTGGCAGGAACTAAAACAGGCCCGACACTAGCTTTAAGGATCTAGTCGAGTCTCTATGTTCAACCAAAATACCCCATGGACTCGCGGATAGGAGCATGAGAATGCTACATATTGATTCAATCAAATAAGCACTTGTATGGCTCATAATCCAATGGATAACCCTTCCCAAACTTCTCACATGGAGCCCCTACACATATTGGTGTTATACACCTCATAAAATAGACACAGGAAGCATCCCTCAACTAATTGCAGCAGCCCCACTCTGTCTCTCCTACACCTTAGGGATTGGCCCCGAGATGCACCATGAATACATAAAGCATGTACAATTCATACTCCTCTCTTTTAAACAATTGTTCCAGGAGATAAAAGATAATCCTCACTGAAAACTCTTCCAAAGGAAACAAATAAGTAGCCCTACAGCTTGGGATACCTCACTCCTAGCAGCGTGCGTGGGTCAATATTTATGAAGACAATTACTATATGCATCCACCATGATACCATGTGTTGAATGCAATGCAATTGTGAATGATTCATAGTGCTTAACCATTTAAAATAGCATTCTGACAGTGCAACACCACTTCTTTTCATGCTTTCACTCTAAGTGTAATCGTTGCGTTGCATAGGGCCAGCATGAAGCATGTTCGTACTGCTAAACCCTTTAATTCTTAAAACATGAGTATTCTATATGCAACATGCATAAGAAACAATCACATTCATTATGTAATCAACACTTATGACCCCCTCCTCTCCCTGCCATTTAGAGTTATGCATTCGATGGTAGGTTTAGAGAGCATTTTGATGTATTTCTCTTCATAAACACCGATAAATACTCACTTTAACATAAAGATAAGGCTAAACTAAGACTAAATCTCATGCTTCAGTCATACCATACATCCGTGGACACATATATTATTTTTTTCTATTTTTTAAATACGCATATCTATTTATTATATTTTTCTCTATTTATTTATCAATAAATATTGATATTTATTAATTTTTTCGATGTGATGTGATTAGACTTAATGATAATTATTTCCATTCCTCATTTCATCCCATGAGAACACCATTGACACATCAAAACCCCCAAAATCCATGATTTACCTTAAAATCATAATTTTATGGGTTTCACATATTTATAAAAAAAATTAATAGATGACTGATTCTTGTAGAATTTTTAATATTTCTCATAAAACACATCATTGAGAATAAAAAACAACCATTTTCATCCATTTGAAATCGAGATTTATCATAAAATGATAAAATTTATCACTTACTCATAAATACGTGCTTTATCTCACACATATCTTGTATTTGGAAGGCTATTGACACTTATTAACAGCTATTAATGCTCCTCCAAATGCCAATCTATGCTTCATTATGTCTTGGCATCATCTCCCAATCGAAATCTCTCTAATCAAGCCACCCCCATCTCTCATAGATTCAGACATAGAAACATGCATCAAGAGAAGAGACAGAGAGAGGAGAGAGAAAGACTAATTTTTGAAGTTTTTGTTCAAGCAGCCATTTCACATTTAGAAGGTGGTGATGGAGAGCAAAAAGATCAACAATTCCATGGCATTGATCTGTTGGGTGGGTTGCTTTCAGCACCCAAAATCAAAATCGTGATTGGGGGGAGGGGGGGAATCTACTAATTGACATTGTTTTAAAAATGCCCCCCCCCCCCCCCACACTCCCCATAATTGATTTAAAAAAATTTGAGGTTGCACCCCCCCAAATAAAAACAAATGCCATGCCCATTTAAATTTTGCACTAGTTGACCCCCAAAGTACTCGACTTCTCGCTTTGTCTTCGTTTAGTGACCGATTCCAGATCTAAAAAATCATATGCACTAAAATTCCCCATTCCTTTAATAAATTTCCATAACTTTTTTTGCTAAATCACAAGATGATTTGTATTCAGCTTCGCAATTGGATAATGAAACAATCGTTTGTCTCTTACTCCATGATACAGCTCCACCTGCAATAAGAAAAATATACACTCATATAGAGCATCGAGTATCTAGATCCAATGCCCAATCAGCATCACAATAGCCTTGTATTGTGATTTTAGCTCTTGATTCCCCACCATAGGTAATGCCAATGTTCTTGGTACTAGATACATAGTTAAGCAACCTCTTCATAGCTGTCATGTGTTGATGAGTAGGGTCATGCATGTACCGAGAGAGTAAACTAGATGAAAAAGCCAAATCCAGTCTCCTACATGACACCCGATAACTTATATTACCAAGGATCCGCCTCTTTAGTTCTTACCTACTATTGTGCTGATGAGCCAATATTTTGAAGATGTTTAAGTGTCAATGGTAAAGGATTACTAGAAACATTCGAGTGCTTGATATTGTATCTTATTAAGACATCTTCTGCATACTTATAATGCGAAATATGAAGCATCTTTGATGGTCGATGATGTCATATTTGCATGCCAAGAATACGACTCAAACCCTCCCCCTACTGGTCATGTGAAAGGCGAGAGATAGCTCTTTCTTCATAGCCATGAGATGATGAAGGGAAGTGGCGAGAAGCAAGATATCATCAACATACAGGGCTAATATAATCATGTCGCCATGAGATTGGTGATGATAAACAGATACATCCATCTCGAGCCGAGCAAACTTAGAGGTCTTCATAAAAGAATTAAATTGAGCATTCCATAGTTAGGGTGACTATTTCAAACCATAAATAGAGCATTTTAAAAGACAAACCTCAGGAGGGTTGGAAGTCTGTTGCTCAAAGTAGGGAGGTTGCTCCATGCATATCTCCTCATCAAGAAAGCCATTGAAAAAAGTGATTAGTACGTTCATTTGATGAATCTCCAGATCTATAGAGGCACCATAGGTAAGTAGAGAGTGAAAGGTGGCATTAGGAAAAAAATGTACTCACAAATGGGCTTTTTAGACCCCCTCTCTCCTCCTCAAAACAAGAAAAGGAGGAGAGAAGAATAGTAAAATAATCCTCTTCTCAGAAATCTTTTTCAACCAAAATTTATATTCAAAAAGGAGTTAGTTATGGGAGTGTGGTGCTTCGTTTTCAATGCAAAATGATTAGTTGATACGAGGTAATTGATTTTTTAATCGAGAACAAGGAAAATGAAATTTTGGAAGTTCATTTTAAGATATTTTGGGGATTTTTCATATTCTAGGTTTTGGTAAAAAAACAAACCAATTGGTCAAATTTTGTGTTTTTTGGAAATGTTTTTGTAGTTAAAATAGAAATGTCTAAAATATGAAAAGTCTTGGACATGCCTACTCTTTAAGCTATTTCCCCCATATCTATACTCTCTCATGGCTCTATTATGACCTCACTACAACATATACATGCTATAACAACGTTTTCTTTATATATGAAAAATATCCCCGTCGTCGCTATTAGCGTCGCCACAAAACCGTCACTATTTGCCTCGCTATTTTCGTCGCATCCGTCGGTATTAGCGTCACAAAATAATTATGCAATCGTCGGTATTAGCGTCAAAAATTCCTCTGTTAACTGTCATTATTTTCGTCGCTAATTTCATCGGTATATTTTGCGATGCTAATACCGACGGTTGCAAAAAAAAAAATTTTGTGGCAGCGCTGCAGATGTAGCCCTGCCACAGTTAGAGCTATTGCGTAGCCACTGCTACCAAGGTGATGCATCGATCCTGCGTCCAAGCGCGCCTTTGCTGCGTCCTTCTGTTGCTTTCACTTGTTTGGAGTGGATGTCGCCTCATCCTGGAGATTACTCCAGTCCTCTCTATCCAACCACTCCGGCTTCGATTTGCCCTGCTTGACTGCTTCGCGTGCATCAGACCGCCTATGCGACTGATAGTCACGCATACGTGTCATCATCCACCCTCTCGAAAATCTATCATTGCTAGAGGGCTGAGGGAACTCTCGATACAATGTATCGATTATGTACTCCTTGCTGGCATCTGGGATCTGCTTCCACTTGTCTGTAATGTTGTGCCAAAATACTTGGTGGCACAACTCATGCATCCTAGAGATGACAGCTTTTCCCTCATCATTCATGTATAAATGGCCAGTGGCCTTATCTATGAGATACGAGTAACCTGCAAGATTTTGCAAACGGGTACTTTCATGACATTAATACAAATGTGTCAAACACAACTTGAATTGATAAGTGCTACTGCAAAAAAGGATACGAAAATACATACCTGGAGGAGTGGGTTTCGTGTACTTCTTGCCGGCCCTAGGAGTGATCGGTGGGGTGCGTGAAGGAGTGGGAGTAGTAGACGTCTGCCCGCCACCACCAGTGAAAGACGGTGTCGACTCCCTGGTGATAGTGCGAGTGGGAGAGACTGCATCTGTATCCCCACAACAGGAGCTGCCTCCTCCTCGACTACGTGACTCTGAAGCAAAGCGAGACCTGCGACTGCGTCTACTGGAGAATGAAGTCTGTCGATCGTGCTGAGGTAGAACGGGAAAGCTGTGCATCAGCTCTATCTCTGACCTGTGCTAGCTGCTCTGGTGAGAAACGCGCTAGCATTGCGTTAATATCATCGTCTGTAAAATCGCGACTCATCCTGTCGTCCGTGCCCAAATCCTAAACCTGCACATACAAGGAAAAATAATAATATTAGATAATGAATTGCAAGTGAGAGCGGAGTTTTGGTGCCGATAAGTGCTTAAAAATAGCTAAAAATTATGAATATCAAGGGAAAAATATTCAACGTCGAAGGCGGCGGCTCGATCTAGGACGATTTTAAGCGACAAAGTGCTTTAAAGGCACCCGAGCGACACTTGTTGATTTTTCATAATTTTTCAGACTGTCGTGCGGGTTGACAAGAGTTATCGGCCAATGCGGGATGCCAGGCCGGACGCCCAGGATTTTTTAGAGCTCAATTCGGAGTCCGGACGGGGAAATGGCCAAGAAACCGGTCAAGATGTGAAGAGGTGGACAAAATTTGGCCAAAATGGGCAAGTGACCTTTGGGAGCCCAAAATTTAATGTAACATGAAAGTTTGGAGGAAGAGCATGCATCAAATCGTGGAGGAAGAAGGCACTAGACCACGCCCGAAATTTGCACTTCTTGAATGGAGGAGGCATCATGGCTGCTGCAAACAACCCCCCCAATTGATCATGGGGCTTGAATCCCCCCTGCTTGCTGGTCTTATCACCGTGCTTCACTCCTCCAATGGTGGTCTCTATGAAGAATTCTGATTTCAGTCTTTCTCTCTCCTCCATCTCTCTCTTCTAAGGGCAGATTCATGTGGTGAAGAAGAAGAAGAAGAATGGATGACGAATGCTAATTGTCCAATGAAGACCGGATTGCTCCGTGGTGCAAGAGGAAGGAAGATTGTTGATTGTGGACTGTCATGAGCATTAATGGTGGTTGGAAATCAGTCTCGAGATATGGCAAATAAAAACCCGCAACCCGCAAAGAACGGTAATCTCATTTTTACAAAGAAAATTGATGTTTTATGAAAGTTGCTTCATGAATACTTGTTTCCATGGGATGATTATGCATTAGAATGTTGTTTGCAATATCTTCCAACTATTTGAAATCAGAAAATCAGAAAATCATAAGTGTTGTGGATGAATGAAATATGGGAAAATTGGGTGTTCTTGATATATCAATGGAAAATATAATAAGACACACCAACTAATTTTGTGATTTTGCTGCAAATGAACCTAAGGGCCACAACCCACAACTCATTTTGAATTTTCAGTCATTTAATATTGCAAAAAATACAAGAAAAATAAGAAAAACAGGGAAAAATAAGGGAAAAATGATTTTTGAGTGCCGAAAATTAAGAAAAAATAAGACTCATGTTTGTGGATGTATGGGGGGGTTTGAAGTATGAGGTTTAGCCTTAGTTCCGCCCTAACTTTATGTTTTAGTGAGTTTTTATGGCTTTTTATACAATAAAAATGTGAAAAATAAACCCTAAACCTATGCACCATGCACAACCTAAACGGGTGAGGGGGTGGAGTGTATAAAAGGTGTTTAAATGCTGAGTGAAATGATGAAAATCTTGCTGGTTTTTATGCATACCATTTAGGTTGGTCGATAATTAAAATTAAGAACTTGGTAGCACGAGGGTTTCTCAGTGCTGGGTTCATGCAACGCCGTATATGAGCAATAGTCAAATTCATTGAAAGAAGTGTTTTCCACATGTGCACCAATGCTGATTTTCTTAATTGTTTGAGCACGTGGGCATTCACAATTTGCATGAAGCATAAAATGATAAAAAGTATCAGACAATACCTCTTGGATGCATGGCAATTTCTTTCTAGAGGAATATGACCAACGTTGAGTGAGTAAGGTTGTCTGAGCTGTAGGCTAGGCGTTGGGTCTAAGGGGAAAGAAAGTGAGGTAAGGTACATTCCTGGATATGATCAATTGGTACCTTGAGTGGAAATGTGTGGGATATTGTGTTTTATGTTTAGCGACGCATCGAGGGGCCAATCCCCAAGGTGTAGGAGAGTCGCAGTGAGGTAGCGACAGTCAGCCGTGGGAGGACCTCCTATGTTTGTACTTCGTGCTATTTGGCAATGTCCTGGGACTCCCTCTGAGGAGTGTTAATTGGGTTAGAGTTGGACTACGAGACGTGATACAAACGCAAAATGTTTAGGAAGATGATGTATGTGTCATCCACGCTCCTGGCCGCGAGGCCGTGGGGTTGTTGAGCGCATAATAGAGGTCCGGCTAGTGCATGAGCCAGTGTTGGCCCGTTTTAGGTCCCATCAGTGGTGCGTCTGCCGGGAGCCACTAGAAAGAACGATGCTAGAACCACTGCAAAGTTCATATGGGAGCTGGTCTTTTCACGGTTTGTTTGTCCAATCGAACTAGTGAGTGATCAGGGCACGCACTTCATTAATGAAGTGATATCCCACCTACTCTCAACCTTCCTAATCATTCATAGAAGGTCCTCGCTCTACTACCCTCAAGCAAATGGCTAAGCAGAGTCCATGAATAAAATCCTAGTCAACGTGCTTACTAAGATAGTATCCACATCACTGATGACTCGGATAATAAATTGATGGCGGCCTTGTGGGCCTATCGTACAGCTTATAAGACGACTGTAGGACAGACTCCCTTTAGGATGACTTATGGAACGGAGGCCATTCTATCCTTAGAGTTCTTTGTCCCTAGCTTAAGGATAGCAGCTAAATAGCGTTGGGAGGGAAGAGAAGCTTGGACCGACCGCTTAATGGAGTTAGAGCGTCTCACAGAGACTCGACTCTTAATCACCCATGCTCTAATTTGTGAGAAGGCATGACGAAAGATGTGGTTTGACAAGCATGTCAATCAGCGCAAATTTAATTAGGGGGACCTCGTTCTACTATACTCTGTGAAAGGTCACAAACAGAAAATGAAATTTCAAGGACTAGAACCTTTCCGGGTACGTGCAATTAGTAGAACATGCAAAGTCGAGTTGGAGTCGCTCAAAGGGGAAGGAATAAGCTTCTTGATGCCAGGAGGCATATTCCACGGTGGATTTCGTGAGGTTTTACGGTGGATTCCGTAAACTTTGATGACCGGGGCTCATACACAAAGTGGATTCTTTGTGCGAGAAGTTGATGGGGACGCCTGTCCTTTTCGGGCGTTTCATTAATTTAGTGTGTACATGGGTGATTCCATAGCGGGTGATTCCGCAAAATGCATATTAAATTAATAAACGTTTATGAGTTTTGAGTGCACACTCGTAATAAATTAAGGTTAGGATTTATTTCTAACCAGTTGATTTATTTATGTAGCTGAAGACTGCTAGGTATTCACTTTTGTCGGTTTAATTGTATTATTTTACTAACAATTGTGAATGCTTCAGTTGATGTGTAGAGATAGCAGCAGTGGCAGAGGAAAGCATTGGAGGATAGCGAGTATTCGATTTATGGATTATATTTTGATAGGCGCCACGCATTGAGGCATCGATTATTTATTATTATTTTGTATGCGCATGGGCGCACTGTTATGTTATTTCTATTTGGACATTGTATTGGGCGTGCCAGACTCTTTGGGCACCGTCCATTAGCTTTATTCCTATTTTTGTAAAAGAAAACTCAAAAGCTAAAAGCTTGTTATATTTTTGTAAATTGGGCTATTATTGAGCATGAAGATGAAATATACATAAAATACATGCTTTGTGAAGCGCTCACACAAGGCATGGGGGGAGATTGCACCCAATTGGTCTCTTGCTCTTGTCGTTCATGCTTTTTACCTTGTAACTTGTGCAAAAAGTAGAGTTCATTGTTCTTGGGGACCTTCCGGCATTCACTACGCGAGCATATAGCGTCCGATCTACGCACCAGTGGTATCAGAGCGGAGCTGAGATCAAGAGCTTCCAATTGCTACCCATCTCGTGCGAAGGCGAAGCTCCTGGAACAATCGGACTCTACGGTCAATCTCGTCGCGAACCGTTGATACAGGCATACTTCTCGCAATCAAGAACCCTTGTTTTTGTTATTGGATTGCGAAGGACCGGGCTATAGCGACGGAGGACCACTTCCAAATCTCCTTCATCAAGTCGTGGAAAAACAGTGAGAAATCTCCATATCCAACCTTTTCATAAGCTTAATAGTAAAGCTTATAAGCTTTAAAGAAGCTTAAAAGCTTCGAATTTGATCCGCGAGGTCTCTGAGGACCTCCGATTTTTTCGTGACGTCTTCAAAAACGGCCCCCCCCACGATCTGCGTCGTTTCCTATTGATTAAGCTTTAAGCTTAATCAATTAAGCTTAGTCACCTAAGTTCTACAATCCTGCAAGTCACAAACTCTAGGTCACACCCAAACAATCAAGTTCAGGAAGTATCTTCAGGTCAAGTTCTGCAAGTTTTGTAAATCGACTAAGTTCTGCAAGTCTGCAACTCTGCAAGTCACATAAGTCTGCAACTCTGCAAGTCAGACTAGTCAATTGGAGTCAGAACTGACTTGTGCTCAAAACGCCTAGAAGGACTGTTCCTGCGCAGAAACTCCGAACTGCAAAGTTGTTCATTGGAAGGTACTCTATCCATACGCAGGTTTGCTGAAGCATTTTTAGCATACGAAGAAGGATAATACGCAGATTTTCCGAAGATTGAGAAAGCTATACCCAAAAACACATAAGCCTTGTATTCCCGAACTTGAGCTACGCTCATCCCGCTAACTTGATTTTGAGTGAGAAAGGTCTTTTTAGTTTTGCAGGATGACGGAACCACATATGGATGATCTTATGGCTGAAGGTGACCTACCTGAGCCTACGATGGAGCAAAAGCTGGACTTAATCATGATGCAATTGGAAGAAGAACGAAGGGCTAGGCAAGTATTGCAAGCTCAACTAGCAAATTTACAAAGAGCGTCTACCGACAAAGAAGAACCTCAAGCTGAAGATCTTATTCGACGTACCATCGACGCAACTCTCGAAGCTCAAACCATCCGCAAGGAATCAAAGATAAGTAAAAGAAGTTTCAAATTCCGTACTTTCAATGGCATACGAGAAGGAAAAACTGTTCTAGCATTCATTAGTCAGTTTGATGACTATTTCCATGAGGAAACCTATGCAGAAAAAGATAAAATCAAGTGTGTCACTAATCATTTAGTAGATAGAGCATCTCTTTGGTGGACTGTAGTACGCAAGAGCATAGATTGTCCTGATACTTGGGAGAATTTCAAGAAAAAGTTCATGCAGAATTTCCTTCCACCACAATTTCATGAGAAAGCTATTAAACAATGGGATCTTCTTCAGCAACAGGATCGTGAGCCTATACCTCAGTATACAGAGCGTTTTTGGAATGCATTACTCCAGCTACGCATGGTTGAAGACGTACCTGAAGCGACACATAAGCGCAAGAGTATGTCTGGCCTCCTTGGGCATTACTACGCTGAAGTTAACATGTTCAAGCCTGCTACCCTTGAAGACGCCATTTCACTAGCTCACGACACTGAAGATAAGCTACGAGGTAGAGACAGACGACCACAGCAATTCCAAGCCAATGGTAATTATGGATCTAAGCAATTCAATTCCAATTTTAGAAGATTTAATCCAGGTCATTTCTCTTCATCATCTTTCTGTAAAAATTGGGCAAAACCACCTGCATTACCATCCAATCTCAATCAAAACCCTAAGTCTATTCCACAGCCAAATCCTAATGTACCTAGACTTTCCGCCATTGCAAACAATGTAACCAAAGCCAAGCCAAGAGTATGCTATAAATGCCACCAGCTTGGACATTTAGCAGCAAATTGTCATTCAAAGAAGCCACCTGTCCATATCAACTACCTTGGAGCAATGGACGAAGACGAACATGAAGATATGCCTGATTTCACTGAAGATGAGGACGACACTACTACTACTTCCGATACTTTACCAAGTATGCCTACTCCACATTCATTATTGACTATGAAATGTTTGGTGCATGGAAAGGAAAAGACTATTTTGCATGATGACGGTAGTACTCATGATTTTATTTCAGCAAAATTAGTAAAGGAATTGAAGTTACAGACTGTACCTACGCATTATCGCATCAAAGCTGCATTTTTAGGCACTAGGTATAATGGTACACAGGAAGTGCAAGACTTAGAGATTCAAATTGGCCAATACACTGAACGAAGAAATTTCTTAGTTGTTCCATTACAGTCGAGTGACATTATTTTAGGTATGCCTTGGCGTCACCAGCATAACCCAGATATAGACTATTCCACACATTCAATGAATATTAATTTTCAAGGAAAATCTATTACATTATATGGTATGCATGCATCTAATGTTTTTCCACTGCTTTCGAAAACTCAAGCTAAACGTGCATTATGCAAGAGTAGTAAATCTTATCTCATTTGGGTGAATGAATTGCAAGTAAAAGAAAGTCATATGCATCCTAGGCATAAAGAATTTCTTGCACATTTTAAGGACTGTTTTGCAGAAGACATACAACCTGGTTTACCTCCTTCACGTCCAGAAGACCATAAGATAGATTTGATCCCTGGCACACAACCACCTTGCAAAGCACCATATAGGCATAACCAGATAGAGCAAAAAGAAATCCAGAGTCAAGTTGAGGAATTACTAAATAGAGGATTGATTAGACCTAGTAGTTCTCCATTCGATGCACCTATTCTGTTAGTCAAGAAAAAGAATAATACCTATCGTATGTGCATTGACTATCGAGCTTTAAATAAGATCACTGTAAAGAATAGGTATCCCATTCCTAGAGTTGATGACCTTATGGACAAACTGCAAGGATCTGCTATATTTAGTAAAATAGACCTTAAGTCTGGTTATCATCAGGTGAGACTAGATAAGTCTGACATATTCAAGACTGCATTTAGAACACAGTTTGGTCATTACGAATTTTTAGTGATGCCATTTGGATTGACTAATGCACTTTCTACGTTTAGTAGAATGGTGAACCGTATATTTCTGAAATATCAGTATTGTGTAATTGTCTACTTTGATGATATTTTGGCGTTTAGTCAAAATGAGAAAGAACATTATGAGCATTTGTCATTGGTTTTTCAGTTATTGAAAGAAAATAAACTGTATGCAAATCCTGAAAAGAGTGAATTATTTAAAACAGAAATTGAGTATTTAGGTCATATTGTATCATCTGATGGAATTAAAGTTGATCCTAAGAAAATCGATGCAATATTGAATTGGCCTGTACCTAAAAACGTGTATGAGTTACGCTCATTCCTTGGTCTTGCTAGTTTCTATAGGAAGTTTGTACGTAATTTTTCATTACTTGCTTTACCATTAACCAAACTTCTAAAGAAAGGTATTGTCTATCATTGGTCCGAAAATCAACAGAAATCCTTTGACTTATTAAAACATGCATTAACCCATGCCCCTATTCTACAGTTGCATGAATTTAATAGACCATTCTTTCTAGTAGTGACCAATGCTAGTGGATCAGGAATAGGAGCTGTACTTATGCAAGACAATCATCCTATAGCCTATTCTAGTTGTAAGCTGAAACCTTCTAAGCTGAAATATTCCACATATGACAAAGAACTATTAGCAGTTGTACAAGCATTAAGACAGTGGAAACACTACTTAATGGGTTCAGAATTTATGATTAAGACCGATCAGCAAAGTATTAGACATTTACTTAGCCAATCCCAAATCTCTGACCGACATATCAAATGGGCCTCCTTTATTCAAAGTTTTCATCCTATCATTCAATACCAACCTGGAAAAGAAAATGTAGTGGCTGATGCATTGAGTAGAAGACCTGCCATTCATAATATTTTTGTCATATCTTTTGATTCTTTGATTGCTATGAAAGATACATATCATCAGGATATTACTTTTCATGCTGATTGGAATAAATTAGTTCAAAATAATTTGATTCCTATTGATTCATTGTCATATAATGATGGATTTATGTTTTATGAAAAGAGATTGTGTGTTACAATTCCATTCCGATCTTTTGTTTTGAATGAAATTCATTGTCCCCCATATCAAGGTCATAGAGGTATCATATCTACCTTATGTACATTAACTGAAGATTTTTATTGGCCGCATATGGATGCTGATGTATCTAACTTTGTTTCTGAATGTTTGATTTGTCAAAGAGTTAAGAGACATCATGGTAAACAGTATGGATTACTTATGCCTTTGTCTATTCCATCTAAACCTTGGGAACAAATTTCTATGGATTTCATTACTGGTTTACCTAATACTAAATCTAACCATGATATGATTTGGACAATAGTAGATAGATTTAGTAAACAAGCATATTTCATTCCATGTAAGAAAACTTTAACAGCATCACAAGCAACACAATTGTTTTTGAAAACTATTTTTACTAACCATGGATTGCCAAAAGTTATTATTTCAGATCGTGATTTTAGATTTTGCAACAACTTTTGGATTACTCTGTTTGCTAACTTAGGCACAAAGATTGATTTCTCATCTGCATTTCATCCAGAAACTAATGGACAAACAGAAGCCACTAACAGCACAATTCTAGATCTTTTACGTGCATATACTATCTCTAAACCACAGACATGGGATACCCATTTGCATTTATTACAGTTTGCATATAACAATACACCACACACATCTACAAAGAAAGCACCGTTTGAAGTGATTTATGGATATAGATTATCTACACCTATTGCATCTTTGTCAAATAGAATTCAGAGTGCTGATGATATTGCTAGTATGCACAACACTATTTTTGATGAGGTTAAAGATATGATTTCTAAAGCCCAGCAATCATATACCAAACAAGCCAACAAGAAAAGACAAGCAATGAATTTCAAAGTTGATGATTATGTTTGGTTGAGAATAGAAAAATGTAGACTGCAAAGTGTAGATAGACATCCAATTGTGAAATTAGCCCCCAGATTCTATGGACCATTTAGGATCATTCATAAAATTAATGACAATGCATTCAAGTTAGAATTACCATCTCATTGGAAAATTCACAACACATTTCACATTAGTTTATTGAGACCATTTAGAGGCCAATTACCTGTACACCCTGTTTATGAAAACCCACCTTTATTAGAGGAAGAGACTGAAATACTTGAACCAGAAGCTATTATAGACACTGACTTTATGACCACTAGAACTGGCCGAAGGTATTCTAGATATCTAGTTAAATTTAAGAACCATCCTGTAGAGGAAGCACAATGGATGCACGCTAGAGACTTAAATGCTTTCCCCACTCTGTTAGCTCCACATTGAGCTAATAGCAATTGAGGTCAATTGCTATCCCACCCCGGGGGTATGATGCCAGGAGGCATATTCCACGGTGGATTCCGTGAGGTTTTACGGTGGATTCCGTAAACTTTGATGACCGAGGCTCATACACAAAGTGGATTCTTTGTGTGAGAAGTTGATGGGGATGCCTGTCCTTTTCGGGCGTTTCATTAATTTAGTGTGTACATGGGTGATTCCATAGCGGGTGATTCCGCAAAATGCATATTAAATTAATAAACGTTTATGAGTTTTGAGTGCGCACTCGTAATAAATTAAGGTTAGGATTTATTTTTAACCAGTTGATTTATTTATGTAGCTGAAGACTGCTAGGTATTCACTTTTGTTGGTTTAATTGTATTATTTTACTAACGATTGTGAATGCTTCAGTTGATGTGTAGAGATAGCAGCAGTGGCGGAGGAAAGCATTGGAGGATAGCGAGTATTCGATTTATGGATTATATTTTGATAGGCGCCACGCCTATATTTTGTCATGCCTATTTATTGAGGCATCGTTTATTTATTATTATTTTGTATGCGCATGGGCGCACGGTTATGTTATTTCTATTTGGACATTGTATTGGGCGTGCCAGGCTCTTTGGGCACCGTCCATTAGCTTTATTCCTATTTTTGTAAAAGCAAACTCAAAAGCTAAAAGCTTGTTATATTTTTGTAAATTGGGCTATTATTGGGCTATTATATTTTTGTAAATTGGGCTAAATGCTTTCCTCCGTCATGCTGCTATCTCTACACATCAATTGAAGCATTCACAATCGTTAGTAAAATAATACAATTAAACCGACAAAAGTGAATACCTAGCAGTCTTCAGCTACATAAATAAATCAACTGGTTAGAAATAAATCCTAACCTTAATTTATTACGAGTGCGCACTCAAAACTCATAAACGTTTATTAATTTAATATGCATTTTGCGGAATCACCCGCTATGGAATCACCCATGTACACACTAAATTAATGAAACGCCCGAAAAGGACAGGCGTCCCCATCAACTTCTCGCACAAAGAATCCACTTTGTGTATGAGCCCCGGTCATCAAAGTTTACGGAATCCACCATAAAACCTCACGGAATCCACCGTGGAATATGCCTCCTGGCATCACTTCTTCAATGGCAGTCGCATGAAAAAGTACTATCCTCCTTCCCATTCATTGCACGAGCCACCTATGCTTGAAGCCCCTGTCAACGTTTGCATGGCTACAATTACCAAACTAATAGATCAAGATGAAGAAGTAGTAGCACCCGCCTACGTACGAATCACGATCACTGCAGAATGGATGTATTCTTTTGATGCCTTGACCGACGAAGGTGCCGACTATAATATCTTGATGCATGACCATTGGAAACGCATCGGTCAGCCTAAATTACAGTCCACAAACGCTAAACTCAGCCCGTTTGGGGGAAACACTTACTCACTCTTAGGAAAATGCAAAGTGGCTGTCTCCATCGAGGCTGAAAGTATCCTAGTCTTCTTTTATGTGTTACCAAACACTAAAGGGGCTGGTGATAAGTCACTACTAGGTCGCACTTTTAAAAAGCAGATGAACTGCAATGTGGACTACAACCTAGATCGCATCCATCTTGCTGTAGGCAATGTGCACATAGTGACTACTTTTAGCAAGGGTTATCTTATGCCTCCTACAACTGTAGAGCCACTGATAGAGACCCCCACAGCCACGCCCATGACCAAGCCTAAGGAGAAGGGTAGGGATATCTCACCCCATGCTCAAAGTGCTAGAATCAAGCCCACCCAGGCCATTCACAAGGACAAAGAGTCCATGCTCATATGGGTGCCAAAACGACGAGGGCCACCTCCTTGTAAACCGCAGAAACATGCTTCTAAATGCAAAAACTATCAGTCGCAGCCTAAGAGGCATCTCAGATACTATCCACATAGGCACACTACCACGCCACGATGGATCCCCAAAGATCTCTTACAAGCACAAGGATACTATGAGGGCAATCCCTAGATATGGGTGCCTAAGTGTGGACATTCAAGAAGCTCAACTCTGAGCAACCCCACTCCAGCTAGACAGGCTGGCACATACAAAGCACAAACCGCAAAGAAAACTGAACCAGCACCAGTGGTGATTAATGACTCCCAACACATTTATCATCCCAAGCTGGATGCCCAAGCATCATCCAAGTCAGAGGAGTTGCGCACACCCATGCCAGCTTGAATAGAATGCAACACGCCTCCTATGCCACTGAAGCCCACTGTAGCATCTCAAAGTGCTCCAAAGTGCAAAGTCCCATATGTGATGCCAGCAATGGAGTCACCACTATTCAACCCAATTGCACCATCACCACCAGTAGGTCTCAGGAAATGAAGTAGTGACGTGCATCAAGGAGTTGAATGCCACCTTCACCACATTTGCTAGGAGCTATGAGAGGCTTGACCTAGGACTTCTTGACGAACCCCTTGCTTTTGATGTTCGTGCATTGCAATGCACTTGGGAAGACTACGAGTTTATGACCATCAAATTTTCCAAAATTACCGCCGAATTAATTGCTAATGGAGAAATCTCAAAGGAACAAGCTGTTCTTAGAAGACTAATCACCTCTTATCGCAAGCCTGCTTGCTCTACACCTGAACAAAAACTGGAGGAGCTCACGTAGCTTGCCAGCTTTGCTTCCTCGTTCTTACAACTATGGTATGCCTTACGACTCCAATGGGAGAAAAAAGGCTACCGTATCATGACCAATGTTGAGCAAAGGAGGGCAATCAAAACAATTGAACACGACCCTACTTATGTGGCACCTCTTTCATTTAGAGTTTTGGCCATTACACGCAACATACACTTAGATGACCAGGTGTTGGCCCACCCTTACATTGACCAGTTCCTCACGGAAGAGGAGTTGCACGTTGCTAGTCGCCTCAACTACGGGGACATCTTTCATGATGTCTTGACCTACATCACTCAAGGTTCCATACAACCATGCGAACTTGATCGTCATGCCCAGCTTGAATATAACCCTAACCTTTATACTTGGCTGTTGGCCAAGTAACTCACCCCACCCAGCCCATGAGAACCTTCCTCCTATTGAGATATCGAGCTCCACTCGTGATACGCCAGGGTGACCGTTGTGTATTTATGTCACCGACTTGTCAGTTGCAGACGCGGTTGGTACACCGCCCATGAATAATAGCTACATGATAGCTATCCTTATCTACTCTAGTTCGTGGCTCAGTTAGTATGCCACCTTAGTTAGTTGAGTTTGGTTTGAGACCCATATATATAGGGTTCTTCTATTTCTTTGTACTAGAGTTCTTTTGGCTTACACAACTAAGAAGAGGAAAACTGTTTTCAGCCTCCACCCTTGTGTGTATTCCCCCATTGTGCAAGCAAGAAAGCTACAAGTGAGACTCCTTCCTTCTCTCCCACAATCTTGACATGGTATCAGAGCCTTGTTTGTGGTAAGGAGCTCAAGAAAGCAAGCCAAGCTCGCGGTGTTCTAGTAAGAGGAGCAGTGTTGCTTTCATTTTCTGTTTTGGGAGCAGATCTCTGCAGGTAGCACAGCCGGAAAGTGCAGGAGTGCATTGTCTCAGGTTGAGACGCCCTTCGTGGTGAAGCAAGAGGGCAGTATATGCTGCGGGAGAGGGATTTAGCCCATGGCGACCTTGTTTTTTTTATTTGAGGCCATTTCGGGGCCTGTTTTGGAGGCGGAAGTTTTCTGCACGCACTCAGGAGAAGGCCCAGTTTTATGCTGTGCAGCCACTGTTCTACAGGTCAGGGAAAAGTTACTGTAGAAATTGCATCGTATGCTTGTGCGCAGAGACATTGGGAGTTACAGAATCATCCCTGTTGCCTGTTGATGCAGAATCGTCACTAGGAAGTGACTATGTGGTCAAATACCACTTTCGTCAGTTTTGCAGATTTGCCTTTGTGAGGCTGAAGCTGTGTTCTTTGCAGTGACAGAATTTTTTGCAGTGTTCTGTAATGGCGTCTGATTCTCTCTCAGAGATTGTCACTGAAAAGCTTGACAAGAACAACTTCCAAGCATGGAAGTTTAGAATGACGAATTTCCTTATGCGAAAAGGATATTGGGAATTTGTTGCAGGAAATGAAGAAGAACCAGTTCTTCCTGATGTTCCCAATCAACAGCAAATGCAGGCATTTAAAGCATGGCATGAGAGAGCCAGGAAAGTTATGTACTGGCTGTCTATCAGCATTTCAGACTCTATGATTGTGCATATTCAAGATGCAAGTACGCCAAAGGAGGCATGGGATACTTTGTCAAAAATGTATAGCACAAATACGCAAGCCAGGAAAATGCAGCTCAAGCAAGAGTTGCACAATGTGCAAAGAGAAAGTATGAGCATCAATGACTACCACATGAAGGTGAAGAAGATTGCAGATGCACTTGCTTCCATTGGGTCACCAGTGGAAGATGATGATTTAGTCTCAGTGACCTTGAATGGTCTAGGAAAGGATTATACACAGTTCCGAACATCCATTTCCGTCCATGAAAGATTTCCTGATTTTGAGGAGTTGATTGCTCTTCTAATTTTTGAGGAGCAGAGAAATGGTGGTGCATCTTCTTCAGGAGGAACTTCAAAAGAAGCTGTCTTCTACTCAAATGCTGGAAGAGGTAGAGGCAGAGGTAGAGGACGCCGATATGGAGGCCGTGGTAGAAATCAAAATATGCAGCAAACTCAAGAAAACCAGTCCTATGGAGGAGGACGTGGTAACTCTAGAGACAGGGGGAGCCAAAGAGGTCGTGGTGGATGGCAAAGAGACCAAAATGCAAACAATAATGTTGAATGCTACTACTGTGGTAAAATGGGTCATATGGCTAAAGACTGCTATAAAAAGCAGAATGACATCATGAATGGAAAACTGCAACAAGGGAATTATGCATCTTCTAGTAGATAGGGTGATGATAGAAATGAGCATTTGTTTATGGTGCAGCACATGAAAAATTCTGTGACAAGTGTAGAAGAAAGCAATGATGTATGGTATGTTGACTCAGGTGCATCAAACCATATGACAGGTCATGCAGAATGGATGGAGGATGCAAGGAAAATGGAAAAACCAGGATTTTGGAGACTGGTGATGATACTGCACATCCTATTGTGCAGATTGGAAAATTTCCTTTGTCTATGCAGGATGGGAAAAAGAAATACCTATCCGATGTATTTCATGTCCCGAATATCACCAAGAATCTGGTTTCTGTTTGTCAAATGGTTGAGCAGGGCTTGCAGGTCAGATTTAATCCTCATGGATGCTTTGTTGAGGATATGAAAAATAAAGGTCGCTTGATAGCAAAAGGAAAGAAGAAGGGCAGAATGTTTACGTTGGATGCAGACATGCCTGAATTGAGTGCAGCAATGTTTGCACATGGGACCGGTGTAGTTGTAGATATTGATATCTGGCATAAACGCATTGGTCGTGTTAATGTACATCGACTTAAATCAATGCATGCCCAAAATATTGTTGCAGGATTTTCCAAATTCAAGGTTGCAAAAATGCATAAGGTATGTGAAGCCTGTCAGTTTGGAAAACAGGCAAGGAAACCATTTCCTAGACATGTTCAAGAGAGTGAGAAGCCATTGGAGTTAATCCACTCTAATGTGTGGACTACTAAAGCTGCATCTCTTGGAGGCTATCATTATTTTGTCACTTTTATTGATGACTATAGTAGAAAAGTTTGGGTGTATTTTATGAAAAAGAAAAGTGAAGTTTTTGGGCACTTCAAACTCTTAAAGCTATGGTTGAAAAAGAAACAGGCATGCAGATAAAATGCCTGAGGTCAGATGGAGGGGGAGAGTACCTCTCAAATGAGTTTGCAAGGTTCCTGCAGGAGCATGGCATAAAGCAGCAATATTCATGCAGTCATACCCCATAACAAAATGGAATTGCAAAAAGGAAAAACAGGCATATTGGAGAGGTATCTCGTGCCATGCTCAATGAAAAAGACTTGCCAGATTTTTATTGGGCTGAAGCAGTTGCTACAGCAATCTACATAATGAACAGGGCTTTCACTACAGTAATACATGGAATGACTCCAGAGGAGATATATACTAGTAGGAAGCCAGATATTTCTCATTTGAAAATTTTTGGTTGCATTGCCTATGTACATGTGCCAGATGAGTTGAGATCCAAGTTGGATCCAAAAGCTGAGAAGTGCATCTTTATTGGTTACTCTCTGCAGCAAAAAGGGTATAGATGCTATAACCCTTCTACTCGTAAGTTTACAGTGAGCAGAGATGTTGTTTTTGATGAGATGAGTAGCTGGTATAAACCAGTAAATGTGATTGATGATGTAGATGCACAAAATGATAATGCTGCACAGAATTCACAGCAGCAGTCACAAAATATTAGTGGACCTGGAGCGTCCTCTAGCAGTGGTTCACATTCTTCGCCATGGACAGACAGATTGAGATCAGGAGAATCTTCTCAAAGTAATGCAGATAATGGTATGCAGGTATCACGAAAAGGAAAAGAGAAGGTTGATCAGCCCATGTTTGATGTGAATGCAGGTCACTCTTATGTGGATGGTGAATCTAGTGACTCAGAACAGAGCATTGATGATGAGTTGGGTATTCCTTCTATTGTTACACCTGGAGTAAGAAATACCAGGGATATTTTGAGAGCACCTGAGAGTGAACCTACTTTGCGCAGGTCTATGAGAGCTAGATATCCTATGGATAGGCTAAAATATGATGGATTTACAGCCATTCACTATGCATATATGGTCAAAGTGATACAGGAACCATAACCCACTTCTTTTGAGTAAGCCATGGGAAAAGAAAAATGGGAGAAAGCCATGGATGAAGAAATGGATGCCTTGGAAGCAAATGCTACATGGGAATTGGTACCTTTGCCTAAAGGTAAAAGTGCAATTGGCTGTAAGTGGGTTTATAAGGTGAAGCACAATGCAGATGGTTCTGTGAACAGATACAAGGCAAGATTAGTAGTCAAGGGGTATGCACAAATATATGGCATTGACTATGAAGAAACATTCAGTCCGGTTGCAAGGATGGCAACCGTAAGAGCAGTCATTGCTATGGCTGCATCAAAGGGATGGTCTTTACATCAAATGGATGTAAAGAATGCCTTCTTGCATGGTGATTTGCAAGAAGAGATCTATATGGAGCAGCCACCAGGTTATGTGCATGTTGTTCATCCTGAGTTTGTTTGTAGGTTGAAGAAAGCCTTGTATGGCTTGAAGCAAGCACCTAGAGCATGGTCTGACAAGATAGGACAGTATCTTGTCACTATTGGCTCTCAGATTTCCAAGGCAGATTTCTCACTTTATGTGAGAAAAACAGAGAAAGGTATTATGCTACTTGTCATTTATGTTGATGATTTGATTATGACAGGTGACAGTGATGAAGATATCCTTCATGTGAAAATGCTATTGAAGCAAAAGTTTGAGATGAAGGATTTGGGAGAGCTACGTTATTTCTTGGGTATTGAGGTGATTAGATCACCAAGTGGGATACAGCTCTTGCAGAGGCAGTATGGATTGGACATGCTGTCCAAATATGGGATGACAGGCTGTAAGCCTATTTCAGTTCCTTTGGAGCAGAATGTAAAGCTGAGCACAGATGCAGGTGGGCTTCTAGAAGACCCTACTATGTACAGACGCATAGTAGGAAGTTTGATTTATATGACTATTACCAAGCCAGATTTGAGCTATGCTGTTGGATTGGTAAGTCAGTTTATGCAGGCTCCAAGGAAACCACATTTGGATGCGGCTAGACACATACTCAGGTATGTGAAGTCCACATTGCAGTATGGACTATTTTATGAGACTGGGGTTCAGATATAGTTGCATGGATACACTGATGCTGATTAGGCTGGTAGTATTTCTAATAGATGATCTACCAGTGGATATGTGTTCTCTTTTGGGAGTGCTGCAGTCACTTGGAGCAGCAAGAAACAGCCTACAGTTGCCTTGTCGAGCACAGAGGCTGAGTACAGGGGTGCAGCAATGGCTGCATGTGAGGTAGCTTGGTTGCATAAGCTACTTTATGATATGCATCAGTCTACAGATGGGCCAGTTGTCATTTATTGTGACAACATGAGTAGTATACACTTGGCAAATAACCCAGTCTATCATGCTAGAACAAAGCACATTGAGGTGTATTATCACTATATGCGAGAGAGGGTTTTACTAGGTCTTATTAATCTAGTTTATGTCAGCACAGAGGATCAGGTAGCTGACATATTCACGAAGGCATTGGGTGCAGAGAAGCTGCGCAAGTTCAGAGACCTGCTTGGTGTGCAGGAATTGGGATTGAGCTCGAGGGGGAGTGTTGAGATATCGAGCTCCACTCGTGATATGCCAGGGTGACCGTTGTGTATTTATGTCACCGACTTGTCAGTTGTTGCAGACGCGGTTGGTACACCGCCCATGAATAATAGCTACATGATAGCTATCCTTATCTACTCTAGTTCGTGGCTCAGTTAGTATGCCACCTTAGTTAGTTGAGTTTGGTTTGAGACCCATATATATAGGGTTCTTCTATTTCTTTGTACTAGAGTTCTTTTGGCTTACACAACTAAGAAGAGGAAAACTATTTTCAGCCTCCACCCTTGTGTGTATTCCCCCATTGTGCAAGCAAGAAAGCTACAAGTGAGACTCCTTCCTTCTCTCCCACAATCTTGACACCTCCTCCCCTTGCTAATCCTAGGAAGGATTCTCTTAACACTTGAGGAAAGGGGGGGGGGAGCAAATGCAAATGAGAGCCAAGTGATGAGAGCTAAGTGATGTAGCAAGATGTATAAAGGATGAGAATGATCAACTGAATTCAAATAGGAAAGAATGCAAGGAGGAAATAGATGTTGGTTGTGAATTATTTCCAAGTTTTATTCCTCTGAATCAGCACGGCAAATTGTCACACGTATTCTTTCTTGGGTTTTTGTTAGTGATGAGTCAAATTATAACGCTAATGTTGACTTGGTGTGATGACAGGCACCTACTATGGCAGGACAAAGTAAACTCCCATTCACTGAAGCGGAGCTGATAAAGTATGGAATCAGCATCGAGACGCGTGGATTTAGCCAATTCACATTCAAGCATACCATGAATTTAGATAAAGCCATCTTGGAAGAGCCGACCATGAGGGAGTTGGAGGACAAATGTAACCTCCAAAAGTACGTGGAAAAGGTCGGACATGTTGTAGACTATAGCATGTGCGCGGACTTCTTAAGGAGCTTTGATAAAGGAAGGAGCTGTGGCATGGTCACAATAAGGGCAGGTGACCAGGAAAGAAGGGTGCAAGTTCCCCTTAACACAGAAATTGTCGAGAAAACCCTGGGGCTTGTGCCCAAGAAATAGAGGCGCCCAAAAAGAGATGTGTATGCCATGATGGGAGTCAGAAAAGAGGACGTGCACACGGTAGATGGAATCAGTTTGGCGGACATTCCAGACACTGCGACAAGGATGCAAGCTAAGATGACCCACACCCTTTTCTCGAGCCACAGATACAACTCACTAATGAATAGAATTGGGGTGCCGTTGCTGGAAAGCATCGCCGCAAGAGTTCCAAAGGAGGTGGATTGAAACGGCTTTGTCCAAAAAACTAACAGGAATTCAACCGCGCTCCTGGCTCTAGCCGCAGCCCAATTGGTGGGGAATTTGGGCCTCTACCACATGATCCACAAGAAAAAAACCTGCCACAAAAGCCTCTACAATCAGATATGGAGGTGTCCTCACAGAAATCATCGACGAGGCTATCAAGGATACCGACGTAGAGGAAGAGCAAGCTATGCACCAAAGCTCACCTCACCGCGAGGAAGAAGGCTCGGAGCAAAAAGATGGCAAGCGACGAAGGAGATTCGGAAATACCACCCACTCAAACAGCCAAACCACAGAAGCAAATGAAGATTGACAAGAGCCAGAAAAAGAAGGAGGAAAGACTGAGCAAAGAAGAGCAGGCCAAGGTGAAGAGGGCTCAAAGAGAGTCAAGGAGGGTGGAGGAGCAATGAAGGAAAAAGGAAGAGGAAGAACTCGAAGAAAGAGTTAGAGAAGAGTCAAAAAGGGCAGAAGAAGAGAGGCAAAGAAGGGTGGAAGAGGAAGCTGACGAGCTGGCTGAGTTGGCAGCGGCCACTCGTAGGTCTGTTGAAGAAACCCATGTAAGAGGAGAGATCAACCCTTTGAGTCCCCATCATGAGGCCGAAGTAAGTGGCAGCGTGGAAGTGGCCCGAGTGATTGTAGACAAGGCGAGGTCCCTGTTGCACCCCCTGCCTTCCTCCTTCGTGCCAGTGCCAACCGATGCCACAATCGCCCCGCAACCCATGCCCTCTCTAGACATAGCCCAAGTGATGAGCATGATACAAATGCTTGTCAGTAAAGCGGCTAAGATTGTATCAGAAAGCGGAGTGAAAAGACCCACTGCTGCAGATGCTGAGTCCAGGAAAGATCCGAAACAGCAAAAGCTAGAGGGGTCAACCACCACAGCCCCTACTCCCATGTCACCTTGTGCGGACTACGATGCTTACGTGGCTGAGCTCCTGGCATAGTTGGACAAGGCAAATGAAGAAAAGAAGGTGGCCTTGGTGGAGCTGGAGAAGGAAAAGGAAACTTCGGCAGCCTTGAGGCTAGAAGTTTCAAGGCAAGGAGCCAACCGAAAAAGGGAGGTGAAAGTGCTGCAAGATCAACTGGAAGCAAAAATGAAAGAAGCCTAAGACAATGAGAGCCGCCTGAGACAAAGGCTGGAGGACGAAGAGCAAAACTTGGTGGTAGAGCAGCGGAGCTTAAAGTTGCCACTGCAGCAATATGCTGACCTAGAATAGAGAACTGCCAAACTAGAAAGGTATGGATAGTTAGTAGCTCAAGAAGGCGAGCCAAGCAAGCGGCAAGAGGATACCATAGCAAAGCTATGGTATGAACTCGAGGAACAAGACATGCTGGAGAGAGAGATAGAGTTCCTAGCATAGGAAAGGCTGGCAATCCTTGTAGCAGATGCACAAGGGCAGCAACAGGAGGTACAACGACTGCAAGGTGCATTGGAGATTGCCAAGGAAGACATAGAGGCCCTCATAGCTATGGCCTTCACAAAACGAAGATTGCACCTTGCAGAGATCCAAAGCCACGAGTAGCTAGCATAAGAAAAGTCAAAACCAATTGCTGAGGCAGAACAGAGATTCAGCATTGCAAATTAAGCGAAAGAAATTGCTGAAGAGCAGCTGGCTTGGAAATCCAGGGAGTGGAACCAACTCTGGGTCTTAACAAATGAATAGCAGCAGGTGGTAACCACCTTGGCAAGTGAGCTGGAAGAGGGAAGAAGGAAGATGGACGAGAGAGCCAATGAGTGGAAAAAGAACAACTTTGAAAGGGTTAGGCAATTAACGGAACGCTTGGCGGTGGCTGAGTGCGAGAGAGTGCTTGCCAAATCTAGGGCAGAAGTAGCCGATGTATGCGCCAACGCACAAAGATAAGCCTTTCTCAGCACAGTACTACATGTCACCCAAGTGGAGGGCAATGATTTAGTGGAGAAGGTAAGAAGGAAGCTAGAACTGACTACCCAAGCGCTAAGATATGGCCTTCAAGAACAGGAGCTTCCAACAGGCACATGAATCACAAAAGAGTAGCAATTTCACTACCTGCGTAGTGCCGACCTCTCCACTGTTGAGCTTAAGGAACTAGGGTTCGAAGAATAGGAGCAACCAACACCACCACCACAAGTGGCCCCAGCAATGGCCGAGTAGAATGTCAAAGAGGGTCCGAACTTGGAGCAAGATGTTGAAGAAGAACAACGAAGAATGCCCAGTCTGCCTCTACCAGACCTCCCGCCTGAAGAGCCCGAAGATGCTCACATGCCCAAGCACATTGTGGCAGCCAAAAGAAGAAGGCAGAAACTAGCAGAGAAAGCACAACAGAGAGCATAGTCACTGCCCAAACAATTCCCTAAAGAGCCGGTGCCACTACGAGGAGATACCAACCCTATCGATTGGCCTCAGGAATTGATCATATGGCGTGACCGGGAGTTCCAAACGAGACCATTTGAGCTTTCATTTGCTTATCCATGCTCTCTGGACCGTGCATTGCCTCTAGGCATTCTAGCCAAGATCAAGGACCTGGCCAATGATCTGGCGAATAGATGGATAGAAGAGAGGAGCCTTATAATAACTAGGTGGAGGCAAGAGCCTGTAGATTACTAGTAGGACAAGGTAAACAGGGTTCCCAAAACTGTCCAAGGCTACGAGACATAGCCAAAGTGGCAGAGGAGGATTTGGGATGCCAATTTTGACGCCTGGACCGCCTTCTGCAGCTCACTTCTTGAAGAACGCAACGACCCCATCTACATGCCCTACCCCCGTAGGCATGGAGTTGATTATGACCGAACCATTCATGGGGATTTTGACTTTCCTAGAATATATAACATAAATGCTCGGAGTCCTGAGGAATGCCTAGTTTTTAGAGTAGAGGATCTCCTCCCATCCATCAACCGCTTCCTCTCGCAGATTTTTCTTCTTGCCCGGATCCAACCTTCCTAACCACCTGTAATTATCTTAGGCTTATTCAAATTCCTATTAATGCAGAGACCTACAGCTGAGGAAGCCCACCTCCCTCCCCTCTTTTTTGACATCAACCTAGGGATAGATAGTAGGGCTATGACTAGATTAATGATGAGGGCAACCCTGCTTCCCTCCTTTTGCCTAGAAATCTTAGAGAATATGAATGATACCCACTTCACAAGGTGTAATCATCCCTTCTTGTCATCCACACCTCTGAAGGCTCGGGCTGCTATTAAATAATATCTACAAAGTCGCGCATTTCTATCCCAATGCTTGCGACCACCCCGTACTCCGACTGAAGGTGATAGGCATTAGCGAGAACGCCTTCTTTGTATGCAATTCTCTTTTTTTTTTTTAAAGTACAAGGGCTCACTTTTCTCACTACACCTAGGGTTCACCCCTAGCCCCTCCCCCCACTTCACACTTAGGGCACATCAAGGGTAGGACTTCCAGACCTGTCACCCTAAGTTCTAGACTGCACCTCCAACAACACACGAACTGGGCCCTTAAGTGTGGGACATTACCAAGGGCCTACCCAAGGTTAGACCCATCTCCCAGTTCCACTGCACATGCACTTATACCACACCGTGAGATAGACACACCCCTTAGGAAGTACACAACTTTCTCTTGCAGGCTATGATCATGACTCAGTGACCAATGACCCAGCTAAGGAGGACCATCCACGACATCCGCTAATGACCAGGAATTTTTCCATAAGTCGGAAAAACACCACTACAGTAGCTTCAGGAGCTTTTGCATACTCCGACAGTTAAATGGACCAACATGCTTGATGTGGCCGACCATTTGCCTGTTGATGGCTACCATGACTCAACCAAATCAAGCAGACAGAAAAATTAGTTATGGACCCACCATTGGCATAGATCTTGGAACCGCATATTCTCCAAATGATTACAGAGCCCCGGTTTCGACAGCTGTCCTAGAAGGGAAGCTGCAACTATGTGACAAATGCCGAGCATCTTCATGAAGATCAAAGCACGCCGAAATCTCTCCCAATCAATAGGAATCAAAACTCCATCATCTCTCATTCACAATAGCACCTTTTGATTGTGGTCATCTATCCACCAATTCCACTTAGTAGCAACCCCAACTACCCTATGGCTCCCCACCCTAGTGCCATGGGACTAGCACTTAGCTAGGAGGGGGGTAATGTTTACCGCAGCATAGAGGATCGAAAAATCAAGTAGAGGAGCGAAAAAAATGGAAGAAGGAGATAACCGAAAGGGCACAAGACAAAGGAAGGAAAAGGTGCCCCAGATGGAGGTCAGACCCTGAAAATTTGAAGGAAGACCTCTCCAGAAGGCTTCAGTGTTGCCTCGAGACAAGAAAAGAATAAAAGCGCGATATTAAATGTGAAGGCGCTCCCGAATCCTTGTAAAAAGAGTGCCGAGCTCACTCCTGTGCAAATTTTATGCATTAGTTGAGAATGGGATAAGTTAGAACAGTGGAAAATAGGAAAAGAGGGCCTAGGCTAATGGCCGGCCATGTAAAAAGTGGAGATGACCGCCCCAAAATTAGGCCACATATATAAAGTTCAAAAGTGAATGAGAAGCTCATTCTTGTCTGTGGCCAAAGCTTCTTCTTTTTTCTCTCTTGTTTCTTGCCTTCTTGCTTGTGCTTGAGTGAGGGAGTGAGGGAGTGTGAGAGAGTGAGGGAGTGAGTGCGTGGGAGTGAGAGATCATGGAGAAGAAGCTCTCCATCTTCTCTCTTCATATTCTCCTCTTCTCTTATCTTCTCTTCTCTTGCGCGGCTATGGAGGATGGAGCTTGACGGAGAGGGCTTGAGGTTTCTTGAGCTTGCCACAAGGATTGTGGAGCTACCAGAGTGCAAGAGAGAGGAGGGAACTCGATCGAGCATCAAGGTAAGCTCATTACACCCGTTGTCGAAGGATTAGGAAAGCAATGTCGCAACTTCAGAAGTCCTTGATAAATTTCAGGATAGAAGATCAATCAAACGATATCACGATTCAATTTGAAAGAAGGTCACCTCAATTTCGGATAATGGCATCAACTGCTCCAGCTTCATACTCATTGACAAAGTAAAATCATGGTCTCAAAGAGAATTAGGCAAGTTCAAACTGCATTGTGATTACTGAACTCAAAAATCTCTATTGTAATAAAAATTGCTCCATGTAAGCAATCATATCTAAATTTTATTGAGCCTCCATACAATTCAATTGGCGTTGTAAGTAGGTCACATGTCACTGCACTACTGATATGATGGTGTCATGGAGAGCAACACCATGTTTTAGGATGCCGTTAAAACTGAAAGATTTCCTTTCCACATTTAAGATGTAAAATTAACAATCCAGTTTGGTTGCAGGCATCCATTGTTTTCTTGTTTGTAGTTGCTGTAATTGCTATATTCATCCTCCCTTTAGTAACAGTAGTCCAAGTTTTTGTTCTCCAGAACATAAATTATGATGGCTGTAAAGTCCCAATCCTTGTGCTTCGAGCCTCTCCAAGTCCTCTAATGTTAAGTATGTGCAGGAGGTTCAGTTTCTGTTGATGCCTTCTATTTCTTTTTGAAAATGATAACTTTGGCATCCAAAAGCTGCTCTTCAACCACTGCATGAACAACAACCTTTGGTACAACAGGCCTTCCTATGCTTGTTTGTGCCTTTAAACCTGCACGTTTGCAAAAGCCTTAGGTGCCCTGTAAGGTAGGATTTCTTCAGGTTTGACGCACCCAACGACGATCTTCAGGATCAACTTCAATAAACTTTTAATTCATCTCGATGCGATGGTGTTAATTGTTCTGGACCGTGTTTCAACCTGCGCCCGTCGACATAGACCCTCCACTCTTTGGTATGCACACTCGACCCTGCATTATTAGCACCGCTTGGAACACTAGCCGGCCTTGGATCCCACATGGAGTCAGCTTTGACGATGGAGGGGAGAGCAAGAAGCTGCTCAGAAATGGCAGGATTGAAGACACCACGGATGGCCTGTTTTCTGTCAGAAACTCTCACATGACCAGGAGATTGTAGCCTTCAGAGAAACGGTTGCAGACGAGAACAAAAACAGGTTGTATGACCACAACACAAAAGGAAATACAGGAGTGCCAGCCAACACCTTCACTAGTATATAATTGCCTCCTGTGATGAGTAGCAGAAAAGAAGAGCTGGTCAATTAGCACGAAACTGCAGAGTTGCCAACTTCCCAGATTTTGCTATGCTTTTTCTTTCCAATTGACTGTTGATGGATTAGATATGCCAATGTAAGACTCCTCTATATTTGTCGAGGTAGCCAAAAGAATTTCCCCTTTTGCTAGCATGGCGAAGGCTTTTTTTTTCTGTTTCCGTTTCCTGCTCTCGTAAAAGCTCCTCCTTTTTCTGCCTGTTTTTTCTTCTCTTGCTTTTTCTCCCCTTCCAACTAGTAAAGTAGCCTCGCCCAGATTCCACATTTTCCATACATGTCTTCAAGCGTAGTTCCAACCTTACCTTTGTCTTTGTCATCCTTAAATTTGTCCTTTTCTTTTGCCAGAACAATATGAAGCCGGCCACCAATGTTCTCAATCTGGCAAACAGCACTGAAGCTTGCATAAAAACTCCAGGATCTCTCAAAACAACAGGTGCTAGTGCTGTCAAAAACATGCGAGTGGATACGCATCCATTGTGTCATTGAAGAGTTGCCATGAGTGTATGCCTTATTTCCAGCTCCATAGCTTGCTGTAATGTCTGCATATCCTCCAACAAATGTCAGATAATAGCAGCAGCAACACTGTCAAATCCAGGAAAAAGGGACTGCCTTGGAAGATTCAAGATCACAGACAATCCCCCCCCCTGCTTCAAGGAATTGAATAGCAACAGAATGCGTCTTAGTGAGTCTTGCACACAGTTGCAGAACAGCTTGCACTGTTATAGCTGGAAATTGCATGCTATAGTCATTGCATGATGCTGCTCATTTTCTGTCAAAAATCCTGCAACTTTGCCAAGTGTGGCAATAAAAGGATCTGACTCCATTTCATTTACAAGACCTCTCACCTCAGATCTCTGATGATCTAGACCAGCGCCTGATCCACTTGCATCTCCAATGTTGCTTGACCTGGCAGGCTCCTCAGTCTCTTTTGACATCTTTGGTTTATACTGTAACAGAAGGTCCAGGACTAACAGCAAAGTAGTTGCCCATTTTGGCACAGTAACCAAAGTATCAGTGCCCTTCTTTATCTCAAATCATGATAAGATGTCTAATGCAATGGTAACTAAACCATGTTTTGCAGCAACCTCCCGTGTTGTGCTGTCATGAAAGAATGAAGCCATTACTGTCAATTGTGCAGCAACAAGTGACTATCTCTCTGTCTCCCCTCAGTCCTTCTGTCCCTCTCTCTCTCTCTCTCTGGCCATATAATATCCCACACCAAGAGAATGGCTTGTTGGTTCAAATTCTCCAACACAGCAATCGACTCCCCGATTCTGTCATCATTTGACAACTTCTGCAGATGTTCAAAAACGGGTCTTGTGTCATAAGCAGAGGAAGCCATTCCTTTTAAAAGACAGTAAGCAACACACACACACACAACTTTTGGGCGGTTTTCACACCTCGAATGCGCAGCAATACGACATCCACCCCCTCTAATCCTGCGCATCCTCCGGATGGGCCAACTACCCATGATCATTATCATCAAGATCCACAAACAAATCAATCTCTTCGTTATGCATTACCGGTAGGTCAACAAGATTTCCAGCCATATCATCTGTCTCTTCCATTGGAGTTTCTTGACGTTGCTCTTCTCTTGAAAATTCTTCCAATGCATAATCCTCATCATCTCTTTTCTTGAAAATCTTGATTCTTTTTCCAGCAATTGGCACTCTAAGCACTGTCCCATCCAATTCTGTCAACTCATATGTTGCATTATCAAAGACATGTCTGACTATGTATGGCCCAAACCATCTTTTCACCATCTTTCGAAGTGCAGTATGCTGATTTTCAAGGCTGCTATCAAAGACCAATACCCAATCTCCCTCTTCTATTGCTCTAGGCCGCAAGCGATGCCTGCTATCAAACCTGTCCTTGTTCCTTAGTCTAGCAACTTTCAACCTGTCAATAGCTAGCTGAATATCCTCAGGTCTCCTCTCCAACTGTCGAATCCAAAGAGCTAAGAGCTCCTCTCTCGTCAAATCCTCCTGCCATGGTAAAACTGACCAAGTCAAAGCACAAGTCTCAATCGGCATAACAGGTTTCTGACCATACATCAACTCTGCAGGCATATATCCTGTAGTAACACTATGAGTCGTACGATCAGCCCATAAAGCAAATGGTAGAAGTCTCGGCCATTCTCCAATCCGTCCTCTGCATGCTTTGGCTAATGCTTTCACTATTGGCGGATGCCCTCTTTCACTCTTTCCATTTCCCTCTGGATTATATGCTGTGGTTAGAGCTAATTTGATTCCTAGCTGAGAGAAAAACTCCCTAGCTTCATCTGCATCCAATTCACCACGATCCGCAGTGATCTTACCCACACAACCATACCTGCAGAAAATTTCCTCCAATAAGAACTTACACACTGCACTAGTGGTCTTCGTTCTCAAAGATCTGCCCTCAACATGATTGGTAAGATCCTCTCTAGCCAAAACAATGTACCTCATCTGCCATAGACCCATAGGCATGGTAACCAAATCAACTACCCACTTATAATGAATGCATAGCGGATAGGTCGGATGAAGCTCATCTCTATGACGCACTACTGAATACATCTGGCAGTCTCTGCAAGTCTCAACAAAGTGAGAAACATCTCTATACATGCCTTTCCACCAATATTTCTCCTTGATTTTCTCATAAGTAGCCCATACTCCTCTATGACCAGCCCAAGGACTCTCATGAAACTCCCTCATCACCTGTAACTGTGTCTCTCTATCGCAGACAACCCGCAAAGGTAATCCGCCTCTTTTCTTCGGATGCTTCCAAAGAAATCCGTCCTTGAGAAAATAACCATAGGCTTTCCTTCTGATCTTCTTGAACTCTTCATCTGTCCATTCATCTCTTTTGCTTAGTGTACTAAGGTACCTGCCAATCTGCAACCAATCTCCAACATAAATCTCTTCTGTGAAAGCCACAATATCATAAACATGACAAACATGATCAACCATAGTGGCTGAAATTTCTGCATCATCCTCTTCTGCAAGTAGAGTCTCCTCATCATCATACCTGGCTCTAGACAACATATCTGCCACTGGATTATCCTTCCCTGCTATGTGTTTAAATTCCGGATTTAATGACTTGATGTATGCAATCCATCTCAACATGGCTATATCCGGAGTAGAGCAACTCGTGATCATACCAATCAATGGCAAGCAATCTGTCTCTACCACAACTGAAGCTCCAATAAAGTACTCCTTGTCACATTTGAGAGCCGTCACAATCCCCAATAACTCCCTCTTGATTTGCGGATATCTCCTCTGTCTCTCGTTTAGGACTTTCGCCCCAAACCGAATAGCATACATATTTCCATCTGCATCATCTTGACCCACAGCCCAACCTATGCCAATTGGACTAGTGTCAACTGTCAATACAATAGGCCTATCACAATTATAATCCGCTTTCCTGAGAGTAGGAGCATTCTGCAATAACTTCTTCAATTTCCGCATGGCTTTAGTGTGGCTCTCATCCCAATAAAATTTCTGCCCCTTTCGAAGCAGCTGATACAAACAATCTGCAATGTGTGCAAAATGAGGTATCCAAATCATATAAAACACACAAGCACCAATGAATCTCCGTACCTCAGAAGTGGTAGAACAATACTCAGCAATCTTGCCTATAGCATTCACCTTATCAGGTGAGGGTTTCCTGCCATAATATCCACACATATGCCCAACAATGACAACCTCATTCACACCAAAAACAGATTTTTGCCCTGAAAGTGTCAAGTTCACTTCTTCTAACCTGGCCAAAATCTTCTCACATGCTGAAATATGATCAGCCACAAAGTACCTGCATCCCTGCTCATTTAGGCTCTCATTCTTCTCTTCTTCTGCACACCCCTTAATGGGCACATCATCCAAGAAAGGCATAGTAAGCTGAGGTATGTAATCACGAAGGACCTTATGCATGGCATTCATCATATGCGCAACAGAATTAGTAGCACCTTGAGGCAAGGTACACATCCTGACAAGCCCAATAGGAGTTCTCATGGTGGTTATGTCCCTGCTTTCCAAAGCCAGCTGAAACTGATCATATCCTGAATACAAATCACCCAAAGAATAGATGGCACGTCCAGCAAATGCCTCTGCAAACTCATCCACAATTGGACCTATACCAACATTCCTGATGGTAACTCTGTTCACTGGCTGCATGTCCTGAATAAATCGAAGAGTACCATTCTTCTTTGGAACTGTAAACCACCTGTTTGAGTATGGTGCAGATGAAGGCTCAAGGATTCCCATCCTGATTTTCTCATTCAACAAATCAATCAACTTTGGCAAGTGTGCTTTAGGCACTGGAATAGGTCGGAGATTCCATGGAATATGAGGAATAGTAAAAATAACCATAGGAGCAACAATATCAGGATTCACACATCCAATCTCATGTGGGACAAAAGCAAATCCCCTTCCATGACGCTCAAGCATCTCCTGAAAGCATTGCTTCTCCATGGGTAACAAGAAATCACCATTTCCAATTTTCAATTCAGCAAGTGTCTCTGCTGAAAATTTATGACCAATATGCTCCGGATTCCTCAAAATTTGCTGTTTAGCAGCCCTCTCTATTTGCTGATCACTGTCAGATGGAAGCGGTACAGCAACCGGCTTCACCTTCTTATCCACAGTTTTGTACTTCGTGTCAACCCTGGCTTCATTATGCTCTTCTGCATTACATAAACCTTGCTGTAAATCAGCAATTGTGCACTCCAATGGCTGAATATTCTCAGCCCTCTGCTCTATGGACTGCATAGGAACAGCCCCAAACTCTGAATGCTGAAATATTTCAGCAGTAAACTCTGTTGGCTGAAAATTTTCAGCCCTCTGTCTCTCTGAAAGCTGATCATAACCAGCTGGAAACTCTGTTTGCTGAATTTCTTCAGCACTCAATACTCTTTGCTGAGTTACCTCAGCCTCTGACTCAATCTGTGACATAAAATCTGCAATTTCATGAAACATGTCCAGGGATTGCACTAATACATTACCATGACAATTCAGCATATCAGTTTTCAGCATATCTCCCATCTCTGTCATCGTATCTGCACAAATCACACTGTCATACATACCATCTATGTGCTCATCATCCTCCAAAATTCCTGCATTTTTCAAATTTTTCTCCTTCCTGCATATATACTGCCTGGCAGCTCTAGACAATCTAGAAGTCCTCTGATAGCTCATTGAACTGTTTGCTGAAATCCCAACATAACCGGAGGAGAAAACACTGCTGCCAGGAGGCGAGAACTCCAATCTCCTCTCCTCTGTACCACCGTCGTCTCGCGAAACGGCGGTACCTAATGAAAACCCAAATCCCTCACAGTGGGTAAGGGTGCATCTCTGAGAGTATCTCTGTTTCTAACATGATTCACACATACAGTCATAAACTGAACTGCTCTCATACCATCTTTACTGCGAATCCGTGCATAAGCAGATCCATCATCCATGACCTTTGTCTCCATGCGCATCTCTGTAATGAATGGCTGTCCAAGAATTATGGGATACGAGCATGAATCCTGCACAAAGAAATGAAAATCCTCCTCTACATCACCAATAGAAACCCTGACACTAGGGCAGGCAGCATATAAATCACCTGCAGTGTTATTGGCGGCTCTCATACGCCACCCATGCTCTACATCCATAGGCCATCTGTTACTCTCATAAACTCCACGAACAATGAGATTAATCTCTGAACCATGATCAACCAATGCAACATAAGGCACCTGTTTTTCTCCAACCTTTACCATCGTCTCTGTAGTTGCCCTAGCCCAATGGCTCCGCGAAAAGTGACTACACGGTATCAAAACAGGCTCATCAATTTCAGCATAATGCATAGGCTGAACCCTCTTCTCTACCTGCGGCAAAACAGAAGCATTATCAACCATAACCTCATCATCATCCTCATCCAACTCTCCAATCAAAACTCCCTGTGCATCAGTGGTAGACAATGCATGTCTTTTCCTCTTCAGGACCTCCTGAAACTGATCCTGAAACTCTCTTTTTGAGATGCCCAAAATCTCAGAAATAGTGAAAGTCACCTCACTGCCAAGTATCTTATCATTAAAGATTTTCTTCATATCTGTTGATGTCTCAATGTCGGACATCAATCTGAATCCTGGCTGCTTTTTCTCTCTAGGCTCTTGCCTCTTTTCTCTCTTTTGAGCATCCTCCATCTGTCGATCTGGCCCTGGTCTTGAAGATGGTCCTGCAATAGGTGGAGTAACAAACTCACCCCCTCTAGTCTTCTTAGCTCCACTTGGATTTTCTTCATCCCTCTTACGCTTCTCCTCAACAAATACATCTGCACCATGAGATTTAGCCAAATAAGCATAAATAGAATACCTGTCAACAGGCGAGTCCCAACCTGTCTCTGATCTGATGCTAGAGCCTGCGCTAGTCAAAACAGTTTGCTGAATTTTTCCCTTGTTTGCAGTCTCCATAGCATAAGTCCATAGTGCGGACTGAGTCTCCGATCCCTTCTCAATCTGTACTCCATATGCAGAAGCATCACCTCTAGCCATCACATAAGAAGTACGCGCAGCCATATCCTCCACTAACTTCTTCATTCCACCTTTACCAAAGTTGGTAGCAAGTGGAGCTCCTGTCTCAGTCAACCAAATCTTACCATCTTGCCCCCAATATACCAAATTCTGCCTCCTTGCATCCTGGAAAGAGTCACAATCCCTGCAATGCTGATGCTCCGTACTATCACACCAAATACATCTCCGATCTCTCCTAGGAGCACTAGGAGCACTCCTAGGTGCAATAGGAGCACTAGAAGAAGTAGCAGGCGCAGTCGAAGCAAACTGCTCCTTCAACTTACCCACCAACTCCGCTTTGACTGACTCAAGTGTCAAATCTGTGATACCTTTGATTATGTCATCAAGAGAAGTAGGCACCGATGGAGCGGATGGTTTTGGAGCAGAAGGTGTAGGCATCGGTCGTGGAACAGGAGGAATAGGTGGAGTAGAAATAGCAGGCACTGGCATAGGCCAAGAAACTGGCTGAGGAGGAGAAGAAATAACAGGGATAGAAGTAGGCATAGGAGCAGATGATGGTGTAGGTGTCATGGAACCATTCTGTAGGCGAGTCTTCCATATCCTCCTCTTGGTCAATGTCGAGACTGCATCCTGAGCATCCTGCCAATCAGTTTTAAGACCCATAGGCTTCGTGCGATCTTCAAGAAGCTCACCCAATTCTTCTTGAAGAGCAGGATCTGCAGCTTGCAAGAAAAGCTCAACTTTTTCAACATCCAAAGCTCTTTGTTCAATAGCATCAAGCTGACTATACCTCTCTTCGAATTCTCGAATCAACTCTGAAGCAGCAAGACCTTTGTTTGGCATGTAGACCCACTCTCGGAATGACCGTCGAGTAGCCATACCAAAGTCCTCAAGGAAATATTCTTCTTTAAGAGCCTTCTTAAAATCTTGCCAATGTGTATTTTGAATATATAAATCAGTCACCTTTGTCCTCAAAGCAGGTGTGACAAGTCGAAGGAAGTACTTACTCATAAGTCCAGCAGGAACTCCAAAGAACCCCATCTTGATCTCATATGTCTTCAAATATGCTGAAACATTACGCCCGTCAAATAGCTTCTTCTCACTCTCAACTGCTTCAATAGCCTTAGTCGCGCTGTTTGCATTCTCCTGCTCCGAATAGAGTTGCCTTTGCTGAGACAACTGTTGTTGATGCAATTGTTGTTGCTGCTGCATATACATTTGAGTTTGCTGATTTTGGAGCTGCATATACATGGACATATTCTGCAAAATCTGTTTTAGATCCTCCGTTGAAGTACTTGACTCAACAGTCATAGATGGAGCTGAAGTAGAGGCAGCTGGAATTGTAGAAGAAGCTGAAATAGAGGCTGAAGTGTCTCCCATCCTGAAATTTCTGCGACGCTTTCACGTCGGGTTCACCAAAGATGTCGAAGGATTAGGAAAGCAATGTCGCAACTTCAGAAGTCCTTGATAAATTTCAGGATAGAAGATCAATCAAACGATATCACGATTCAATTTGAAAGAAGGTCACCTCAATTTCGGATAATGGCATCAACTGCTCCAGCTTCATACTCATTGACAAAGTAAAATCATGGTCTCAAAGAGAATTAGGCAAGTTCAAACTGCATTGTGATTACTGAACTCAAAAATCTCTATTGTAATAAAAATTGCTCCATGTAAGCAATCATATCTAAATTTTATTGAGCCTCCATACAATTCAATTGGCGTTGTAAGTAGGTCACATGTCACTGCACTACTGATATGATGGTGTCATGGAGAGCAACACCATGTTTTAGGATGCCGTTAAAACTGAAAGATTTCCTTTCCACATTTAAGATGTAAAATTAACAATCCAGTTTGGTTGCAGGCATCCATTGTTTTCTTGTTTGTAGTTGCTGTAATTGCTATATTCATCCTCCCTTTAGTAACAGTAGTCCAAGTTTTTGTTCTCCAGAACATAAATTATGATGGCTGTAAAGTCCCAATCCTTGTGCTTCGAGCCTCTCCAAGTCCTCTAATGTTAAGTATGTGCAGGAGGTTTAGTTTCTGTTGATGCCTTCTATTTCTTTTTGAAAATGATAACTTTGGCATCCAAAAGCTGCTCTTCAACCACTGCATGAACAACAACCTTTGGTACAACAGGCCTTCCTATGCTTGTTTGTGCCTTTAAACCTGCACGTTTGCAAAAGCCTTAGGTGCCCTGTAAGGTAGGATTTCTTCAGGTTTGACGCACCCAACGACGATCTTCAGGATCAACTTCAATAAACTTTTAATTCATCTCGATGCGATGGTGTTAATTGTTCTGGACCGTGTTTCAACCTGCGCCCGTCGACATAGACCCTCCACTCTTTGGTATGCACACTCGACCCTGCATTATTAGCACCGCTTGGAACACTAGCCGGCCTTGGATCCCACATGGAGTCAGCTTTGACGATGGAGGGGAGAGCAAGAAGCTGCTCAGAAATGGCAGGATTGAAGACACCACGGATGGCCTGTTTTCTGTCAGAAACTCTCACATGACCAGGAGATTGTAGCCTTCAGAGAAACGGTTGCAGACGAGAACAAAAACAGGTTGTATGACCACAACACAAAAGGAAATACAGGAGTGCCAGCCAACACCTTCACTAGTATATAATTGCCTCCTGTGATGAGTAGCAGAAAAGAAGAGCTGGTCAATTAGCACGAAACTGCAGAGTTGCCAACTTCCCAGATTTTGCTATGCTTTTTCTTTCCAATTGACTGTTGATGGATTAGATATGCCAATGTAAGACTCCTCTATATTTGTCGAGGTAGCCAAAAGAATTTCCCCTTTTGCTAGCATGGCGAAGGCTTTTTTTTCTGTTTCCGTTTCCTGCTCTCGTAAAAGCTCCTCCTTTTTCTGCCTGTTTTTTCTTCTCTTGCTTTTTCTCCCCTTCCAACTAGTAAAGCAGCCTCGCCCAGATTCCACATTTTCCATACATGTCTTCAAGCGTAGTTCCAACCTTACCTTTGTCTTTGTCATCCTTAAATTTGTCCTTTTCTTTTGCCAGAACAATATGAAGCCGGCCACCAATGTTCTCAATCTGGCAAACAGCACTGAAGCTTGCATAAAAACTCCAGGATCTCTCAAAACAACAGGTGCTAGTGCTGTCAAAAACATGCGAGTGGATACGCATCCATTGTGTCATTGAAGAGTTGCCATGAGTGTATGCCTTATTTCCAGCTCCATAGCTTGCTGTAATGTCTGCATATCCTCCAACAAATGTCAGATAATAGCAGCAGCAACACTGTCAAATCCAGGAAAAAGGGACTGCCTTGGAAGATTCAAGATCACAGTCAATCCCCCCCTGCTTCAAGGAATTGAATAGCAACAGAATGCGTCTTAGTGAGTCTTGCACACAGTTGCAGAACAGCTTGCACTGTTATAGCTGGAAATTGCATGCTATAGTCATTGCATGATGCTGCTCATTTTCTGTCAAAAATCCTGCAACTTTGCCAAGTGTGGCAATAAAAGGATCTGACTCCATTTCATTTACAAGACCTCTCACCTCAGATCTCTGATGATCTAGACCAGCGCCTGATCCACTTGCATCTCCAATGTTGCTTGACCTGGCAGGCTCCTCAGTCTCTTTTGACATCTTTGGTTTATACTGTAACAGAAGGTCCAGGACTAACAGCAAAGTAGTTGCCCATTTTGGCACAGTAACCAAAGTATCAGTGCCCTTCTTTATCTCAAATCATGATAAGATGTCTAATGCAATGGTAACTAAACCATGTTTTGCAGCAACCTCCCGTGTTGTGCTGTCATGAAAGAATGAAGCCATTACTGTCAATTGTGCAGCAACAAGTGACTATCTCTCTGTCTCCCCTCAGTCCTTCTGTCCCTCTCTCTCTCTCTCTGTGGCCATATAATATCCCACACCAAGAGAATGGCTTGTTGGTTCAAATTCTCCAACACAGCAATCGACTCCCCGATTCTGTCATCATTTGACAACTTCTGCAGATGTTCAAAAACGGGTCTTGTGTCATAAGCAGAGGAAGCCATTCCTTTTAAAACACAGTAAGCAACACACACACACACAACTTTTGGGCGGTTTTCACACCTCGAATGCGCAGCAATACGACACTGTAAGATAGGCATTGCACATTGGCTATGTGAGAGATAGCCATGGCTACTCGGCTTGAAATTCTTGATCAATAAGCGGTCCATAGGTCTCAAGGTAGAGCTCCGTAGCTCCCCTCCATGTGTCTTTGTAGCATATTGTTGAGGCACATGGGCCATACTTTGCAGAAAAGGGAAGAAGCATCGGAGTTTGGTCCACACAAGGGATGGAAAATTCACATTGGATAGCACGTGGTGCATACCAAAGAAAGACCGATCCTGGTGGAGAGGTGAATGGTAGCAATCCAATTATCCATATGCTATCTTGGTGGTATAGGATTATAGTAGCAGATAAGGATAAACTCTCGCAAAAGAGAGCAAATGAAAGTGTTGATGAATCCGATGTAGACATGATGGAATCACATCATGTCACTAAAAGAGTGTGTTATGAAGCCTCAAGTGCCAAAGAAAACCATGTCAGGTGACAAGAAACAAGGCTTCGACAAGATAGCAAATGGGTGCAAAGAGAGCTAAGACAATAAGATGAACAATGTGTTCAATGTGAATGCAATTCATAGTTTAAGAGAGAAAGAGAGAGTGTGCATCTATGTGAATGAGTCTTACAGTTTAGGGTTATATAAAAGAGAGTTTCACTTTCTATCTTATTCATTGAGTTCTCACATCTCTTATGCAGGAAAGATGGCTAGGCCTAAGGTAGTTGCAAATAAGCCTCCGCTCAAAGCCCCATATCGTGTTCAACCCCTTGGAGCATCTACTAGCTCAAGTGCACCCCCTTCTTAGCCTAACCCAGCTTCCTCAAGCCGTCCCACAAGAAATACAAGTGGAAGCCAAGTATTGTTGCCTTGAGAGAAATCAGGAGGTATCAACGCTCTTTTGATCTCATCATTCCGAAGGCGAGCTTCTCGAGACTTGTTCGTGAGATTGTGCAAGACCTCTATCGCATAGAAAGCAGGAGGTGGTTTTTGGCACAAGGTTAGGATAGACCTGATCGCTTTAGAAAAGAATTTCTTCATGCTCTACAGTGTGCTACTGAGGCCTTTTTAGTTGACTTGATGACTAATGCTTAGCATTGTACATACATGCGAAGCCAATCATTGTAACTCCCAAGGACTTCCAACTTATAAGAAATCTTCAAGCAGTGAAGGATGCATTTGTTCCAATGGAATGAGCAGATTTGTAATGTTATCTTTTTTGACATAGTGTTCTCCTCATGCATTGGACATATGACTATATCCCAGTGCAAAACTGTTGTACGCATCCTTAAAATATGAATTAAATTTTTACAAATGTCCTTCGCTCTCAACTTTGACTATGCATCTTCACTGTATTTTTAACTCTTACTGACAATATTTGCTAGCACTATCAATTTCAATAAGGAAAAACATGCAAAAATTTGCCATTTCTTGTTGTAGACTTTACTCCTGATGCCTCTGTATAATTTATGTGGTACGAAATTTCTAAGGGCCAGTAGTCGCAATGTTGATTTCTTGATTATCAATCCATCTATAATTTTGGTGTGTGATAAATTTTAAAATACCACCCTGTATCGGAATGCGATAAAACTTCACACACGCACTCGTTACGTGGGCAAGAGTCCAAATTATATTTTTTTGAAAAAAAAAGCATGTAGACCCTTGGTCCAAAGTCTGGCATCTAGAGCCACTTTCCAAGAAAAAGCCAGACTTTGGACCACGGGTCTACATACATTTTTTTCCAAAAAAAATAGTTTGGGCTCTTGGCCACCTAACAAGTGTGCGTGTGAAGTTTTGTCACATTTTGATACAGTTTAGTATTTTAAAAATTATCCCACACACCAAAATTATGGATGGATTGATAATCAAGAAATCAATACCACAACTTCCAACTAGGGGTTTGCAAGCATTTTTTTTCAAAAAACAATACTTTGGACTCTTGGCCACCTAACGAGTGTATGTGTGAAGTTTCCTCGCATTCCAATAAAGGCTCACAATGACAGTAACATCCACGGCTGCACTTTCACGCATATCTTGATCAAGGCACAACCATTTACCCTTGAGCATCCTCCATCTACAATACTTGAACAGTAGGCATAAAGTCTATCATGTAACAAAATACTTGTAATTGGAAAGAAAAGTTAGACGATCCATCCAAAAGTAAGATAATAGTCAACTAAGAGAGAAATTTTTTACTTAAAAGCCATGTCGCTTGTTGTGACTCCATTGCGTTTGGATTGTGAGTCATTTTGTATATCCAAGTTTTGCCTAGAATCCTTGTTACATAATCCTCCGATGCACTTTTTATGATGTATGTGCTTTTGGTACGTCTCAAACCCTTACATTCCTTGAACATATGTGAAAAATTTGAAATTGGTATGAACCAGATTAGATGTACATTCTTTGAGCTGGTGCTTGGCTTCATACAGTTCAATATGTTTGCTGAAATTTTTGTATTCTTGGTCCCCCTTGGATAATATAGACTTTGACTCAGAGAAAAACAAGGTCCTCTGCAAGTTGCTTAGATGTACGCCCCTCAAAGAGCATTCTACCAATTTTGAGGTGGTAACACTTAAAAGAACCTGTGAAACTCTCAACATTTTGCCACTCATAGCAATCCAAAGGGTAAACTTCTGTAAATACGAGACAAATAGTTGCATACGTATCATGAAATTTATCATTGAACACAATGAGTTGCAAATACTTATTGTTTGAAATGTTTTGTTGAAATGACACAATGGACCCAATATGTATTTGCATGAATACATGTTGTACAAATGCCTCTGTTACAAGGTGAGAATCAACATTCCTTTGTCTTAAAGCTAAAATTTTATACATTTACAATTGCAGTTGCTTTCACCTTGAAAGCTCCCTTCATACTTTGACACATATGTACCTAAGACGAGTAATGATACATATCAATGATCCAATTCCCTTCTTCATATTTTCTGTTACATACTTCTATTGAGAGAATGCTTATTCTTCTCTTAGGCATTATAACCTAGGCATTAGATGTAAAAAAGTATGTATTAACCCCTAAATAATAAGCACTTTAAGTCTGTCTAGTAATCACCATTATGTCATACAAATCAACATGGCATTAAGAGATGTTTACACTTTTGTAAATAGACATAAACATTGATATTGAAATCCATGTGGATATGACATCGACACAAAGTATAGATTCAATTTCAATGCATCACTTTGATCATACCATTTACATGAAATATAATGGAAAGAATAGCACAAGAATACTTGGAGAAATTTGCCAAAATAAATTCCATTATAATGAATAGAAGTCTGATTTGACTCAATACATTGTATATGAAACATGGGTATTATAGAGTAGTTGTTACAAGAATAGCAACCACATGGAATGCAAATCTTAATAGGCACATTGGATTACCACCTAAGATATTCTATGACTCAACACATTGTGCATTATATGGATGATATGATACAAGAGATTCATGGATCATTGCCAATTGGAATGGAGATCGGAATGGACACATATAACCAATAAAGCTAAGGAATTTTTAACCATGGACTTCCAGCAGATCCATATCATCCAGCACAAAGGAATCACTCACCACATCAAAATAGTTGATCGAGAATTATGTGCTTCACCTAAACCTTGTACAATACCTGCATGTACAAAAAAAACTTGCATGAATCCCTTTGAACAAAAATACTTGCATGAATGAATCCATTTTAACAAAAAATATCTAGATAATTGCATGGATATAAGAAACACAAAATAGGGTGAATTTACCTATAAGCTGATTTGCTGAAGATAAGATTGAATCATTGATGATCAAAATCCATTGCAAATGATGGAAAAAAAGTCACTAATTAAATGAATAAATTTTGGCACCACAAAATATGGCAGATTTATCCGTAAATTGAGCTACAGAATCTTTGTTGCTCTACCTTGTGTTAAGTATTGTAACAACAATTGATCCTTAAGTTAGAACTGGTATCAAACCCTATTGTAAAGATAGTAGAAAATGAAAAATACAGAGACTTCGAGGAAGAAAGAGAGAGTGTGTGAGTATGCGGTAGAGAGAAAGAAATGAGCACCTATCAAATCTTGCCCAAATTGATCTCTGCAAAAGACAATAGCAAGAGTTAGTATTTACATGAAGGTATACTGAAAAAACAGTAGAAAAGAGGAAACATAGAGAGATAAAGAGAGAGGGAGAGAGAGATGAGCACTTATGCAATGTCACCCAAAATTATCTTAGCAATAAAACAACAACAAGTGTTAGAACTAACATCATGTTGTATTGAAAAGATAACAGCAAAAAAACAAACAAACAAAGAGAGAGATTAACACCTTTGCCTCTTGCTCCAAATATGCTCTGTAAGAAAACAACAATTAGAACTAACATCAAATTCTATTGAATACACAACATAAAAGAGAAACGACACATAGAGAGAGAGAGAGAGAGAGAGAGAGAGAGAGAGATGAGCACTTGTGCCTCCTACCCAAAACAACCTTTGCAATAAAACAATAATAATAGTAAGAAATGACATCAAACCCTATCGAAAAAATAGCAAACAAGAGAAAATGCAAAGAGAGATGGGCAACTGTGTTTTGCCCAAAATCTAGAGCTACATGGAGAAGAAAGTGTAGAGGTAAGCAGAACGCTCAAAATCCTAATTACTCTCACCAGGGAGCTTCAATGGAGATGAAAATTCACGAGTATAGAGAGGAGAGGGAAAGTGGTATGTTGCTCAACTTTTGGGTTAAACTGATTTTGTGAGAGGGAAAAAAACTAAAATTGAAAATTCTCCAAAAAAACGAGGGAAAATACGAGGTGAGAGAAACTCAAATTTTGTGTACTATTCATTCTCCCTTTTTTTAAATCCCCCATTATCCATTTTTTAAATAAAAAACCCAAGATTTACCCTCCATGGATGTCAACATCTAGCCTTCCTATTGGAAAATCCAAAAGGCCCACATCTTAAACTATATTATTTTTAAGGGTCCATTTGTGAGTTCATTTTTTTCCTAATGCTAGCCGCAATGTAGGAGAAAATGTCTCTATGTAATCCATACTGTATTGTTGGGAGAAACCACAAGTGATCAGAAGTGCCTTGAAGCAAGCCACCATACTATCAGGGTTATATTTCTTTTGAAGGACCCATTTGCAAGTCACTGGGCATTGGCTCAAAGGAAGTGGTGGCTGAAGAACCCAAGTGCAGTTAGCATAAAGGGAGCTTATTTCTTCATTCATGGCCTTCCACCATGAGTCAGACTCAGAAGATGCCAATGCTTCGTGGATGGGAACAAAACCATTTGAAGGATTGAATTGATGTGAAGAAGAGGAAACGTGATGGACAAAAGTATAATGACTTTCAGCAAGTATGTCTACCATACTTCGGAAGCGAGTAAGACGAGCAGAAGTTGAAGCATCATTCTTTAAAGACGATAAGGCTGTAGGTTGCACAGAGGAAGGAGAGGAATCGGAACCAGAAAGAAGAGAAGAGGTAATGAAGTGATGTAGTGAGGCATCGAACATGTGGCTGGAGAATCAACTCCACGTGAAACACCACCAAGATGATTAGGTCTTTTGAAAAGGTAACTGGGTAGCGGGCGCCCACTATTTTGGCCCATTTTGGGGAACTCTAAGCGGGTACATGGGGGAGTGTATGGAAAATGCATTGGGATAGGGTGTCAAACACGTGGAGCCACACGTCTTGTGAAAACCGCACATGGCGGGGGCTATGGGGTCTAAACAACCTGCTGCTCATTAGGAGGAGGTACAAGAGGAGGAGGAGGTGGAACGATAGGAAGGGGTGCAACAAATGGAGGACCAGGAGTTAATGTTGAAGGCACGTTGGTCCACCACTCGAGTTGGAGAGGAGCCAAAGAAAATGTTGTAGACTTTGCGATTGTTGGCACATTAGGGAAATTGAGAAAAGGTTCCTCATTGAAGACCACATCTTGACTGAATAAGAAATGCTTAGTTTGGGGATTATATACACTATAAGCTTTAACCCCAAATCTTTCACCATATCTTGTGCCTTTTTTCTTTAGGAATCACGGTATAACATGGGGATCCAAAAATGTGTAATTGAGATAGATCAGGTTTGGTCTTTTACTAGCTCCTCAGGAAAGTTACTATATGTATATCCTCTACATTACATGCGTTCAACGTTTATCTATAAATATCTTTACTTATGAATTTTTTATGAATAAACGATAATCCTTTTCTATTCAATATGTAAATAACCCCTTTATATTACACCCTTTTGTATGTAAAAAATGTATAAAAATGGTATTTTAAAAATACATTATTTTGATCTCACGTGATGCACACATATATTCATGAGTAACTTACCCTAGACTAGTGCTCATAGGGAGAAACGTTTGGGAGTGTATGACTTGGAAGGTGATTCTAGACATCATTGGTTGTGGCAACTACCTCTTTGCAGTGTGGGCCATGGAAACACCAGCAACTTGTTACATGGCATGAGCAACGTTAAGAAGAGTGCGATTCTTCCGTTTGGCAACGCCATTTTGTTGAGTACAAGGAGTAGTGAACTGATGGATGATGCCTAAATCAAGGCAGTAATTGGAGAAATTATGGGAGACATACTCCCTACCATTAACAGTGCGTATGGATTTTAGCTTTTGGGAGGTTTGCGTTTCTACCAGTGTTAGATAGTGTTTAAAATGAGTAAGTACCTCTGACTTTTACTTTAAGAAATAGATAACCGAATACTTAGAATAATCATCTATGAAAGTGAGGAAATAAAGGTAAAGGGTAAGAGACTAAGTAGGCATTGGACAACACAGATCTGAATGCACCAACTAAAGTAAATGTGTGGTCTTGGTCTTTGAACGTGGGAACCTCATGCAAGTTAAATTTCCATTGATGCAGGCCTCACGCAGATCGATCGAAGTCATTGTGGGATTAAACCCTTCGGCCATGCTATGCCTTTAAAGAGTTTGCATTGCTTGAACGTGTGGATAACCAAGCCGATAGTGCCATCGGAGTGTAGAGACAGGCCGATCCTCTACTGCTAAGGAGGCATGCATCTGAGTTGGGGCTTTAAGAGAACCAAATCCAAGAGGATACAAGCGACCTTACTGCGAACAAGTAACTCGTATTGGATTCCCTTTTTTGCTAAGTGCTTTAATTACGCACTGATTAGAGAAAAATTTGATAGATGTGTCATTTTGGGTGAGCTCACTAATAGACAACAAATTATTTGCAAGACCGGGAATATAATAGACATGTTTTATAGGTGTTATTTCACCGGTCACAAGCTTCAGATGGACCTCCCCATCCTTCAGCATGATAGAGTCAATTGTCACCGAGACGAACATTTATCCGAGATTGTAAGGGACGATGATGTAGTAGCCAATTGTGATCAAGTGTATCGATCATATTATGGGTAGCACCAATATCAAGGTACCATAGAGTCTTCATTGGAAGAAGCCAGGGCGGTAAACAGGTGAACAATTTGTCCATCTAATTCATCGTATTCGTGCTGAGAGAATTCAATGGCTGCAATGTTGGCTTGATGACGAGACCAAAAAGAACCTCCTTGGGCACGACGACGGGTACGACAAGCCCATAGGGTATGTCCATGGTGTTTGCAGTAATTACAGAAGGGAGAAGCCTGTGAGGTAGTGCTTGAACTCCCAAAGCGCGAAGAAGATTCTGCATGGGGCCGGGATTGATTACCTTTCATGGATGATTTATGCCACTGATTTGTAGAATTAGAAGGAGGCCTTGAATTTGTGAAGGGGTGGTTGAAGGATGACCGCCTACCCCAAGGAGGAAAGCGGGATATCTCCCTGCAACCACGTCGTTTCCTGGTGTCATAGAGATAGTAGTCTTACCCCTTAATTGATCTTCTTGGCGAATTAACAGAAAAAGTTCGTTGAATGTTAATGTGGGATTCGTTGAATGGGTACTTATAAAAGATTGCCAAGTATCAGGCAAGGCAGCAAGAAGGGTAGTGACTTGAATTTCTGGGGGTAAAATAAGGCAATCCAAGGTGACATTATCATTTGCTTGTTGCTAGGCTTCTAGAAAAGCTTCTGTGTCGGTATAATTTTTCATAACAATTTCATTGAGTTGTTTGTGCAGAAGGACGCGAGAAACCACGTTGGTCCGTTGGTACTGCTACTGCAAAAATTCCCACATTGATTTGGCTGTAGTAAGTTGACGATTGCCAAGATGAAGAACAATCTCGATGTGGGCGCCCTCCAAAGCTTTCTTTTTCTAGGTGGCTAATTCGTCAACAGTAGGAGCGGCCTATCGGGTGGCACGTTGTTGCAGTTGGATCTAGTTCTGATCAGTCAACCACTCCCACTCCCCGATTCCCCGCCTTCTCAAAGACCATCTTCAGTCGAAGACTCCACAGTAGATCATTAGAGCCAGTTAACTTTTCAATGTGATAAAATTTGGACAAAGAGGAACTGGCAAATCTTGCGGCGGCCATGGCTCCTGAAGGTCTGGATCAATCAACAGGGATGGTGTTAGCAGTGAATCACTCTATCATCGGAAAACACTATTGGGTATCATGCAACGCCTCTATAATTGATACCATGTGGGTGTTTTAACACTACACAGATTCATGTATTTTTATGTGATGAATTATTCATACAGAGAGGAAGAGAGAGAACTTTGTAAATGTGAAAGCATACGTGCTAATAATCATATTACATAGCAATCGATTCTATTTACAAACAGTTGGGTCGCACTTGAATACAGTTTTATCTGTTTTATTTTAAACTTGCCCACACACTATTGGCTAGGGGCATCATTCTCCGAGAGTAGCCTTTGATCTCTCTCTCTCTTCACCAACTCCCACCATGCAAGTATCTGATTGCGATGTAGCGTTTGTCCATCAATTGCCCTGGTCTACACAATGTGCTGATAGTTCACTGCGTAAAACTTCAGCTTCTTGTTCTGTATACGAATGATATTAGTGCAAACCCATTCAGAAAATCCTGAGTGAGATACTGCAACAAGAATGTGCTCGAAGTTCTTGAGAGTTTCTTCCAGCTACAAATAGGCGTCAAGATCCAAATGATTGGTTGGCTCATCAAGCAGTAAAGTCATGGGGCTCTTTCTCATACATCAACCACCAAAGAAGTCAAGACTCCTCAGGAGTCTTCTTGTCTTGCATACTTTTTGTGAGCCTCGTCCATGGAGAATCTCGGCTGCTCTCCTCCCTGCCAATTCTCCCTTTTTGCTCCTTGTCATGGCGACAGCCTCCTCCCCTCTAGGACTACAATCGTCCTCTCTTCTCCTCCACACGCTTCTGTTCCAATCCTCTCAAAAAGCTAGCACCCAGATCCCCTCATGCAATCGCAAAAAAATCCTGAGAGTGAGATACTACAAAAAGAATGCACTTGACGTTCTTCAGAGTTTCTTCCAACGAGACATAGGCCTCAAGATCCGAATGATTGGTTGGTTCATCAAGCAGTAAAATCATGATGTTCTTTCTCATGCACCAACCACCAGAGAAGTCACGAGTGATCTAATTATTCGCTTGCATACTTTTGTAAATTACCCCGTCCATGGAGAATCTCAACTGCTCTCCTTCCTGCAAATTCTCCCTCTTCAATTCCTTCATGCAAATTATTCCTGCACTGCAATCGTCCTCTCTTCTCCACACGCTTCTTTCCCAATCCTCTTGAAAAGCTGGCGCTCAGATCCCCTCATGCAATCACAAACATCATGAACAAAACGTGTAGATAAAACTAGCTAAAAGCTTTAGAAAAGCTGAAGCTTAGGACATGCTTTCTTTATCTCTTTCCACCTTCATGGTTAAACTAAAGCTTCAGCTTAAGCCACATCTCACAGCTTTCCTCAAAATAGATTCATTAATCATTGTCTCCTAGCCAAAAGGCTCGCCAAAAGCAACCTTAATAGCATGCCTTAGCTTCCATCTTCCCATCCTTAGCATCCTCTTAAACTCAAAAGAGCATATAAAGGTTGTCCTTCCCTCCTTTGGATCCATGCCTTATGACGGCTAATAAAATATGCTTGGTCTCATCTCAAAGCTTCTCACTCAACTTGTACTAGTGGTGGCCAGTGTCTGAAAGTGCTTCACACCCAAAAACTTGTGGATCATGTACTCCTCAAAATGAACTACCTTATTTCTTATCTTCTTCAATGACTAAGAGCAAACCAAGGAGAAAGAAACTAGCAAACCACACAAGAGTGACACCTCCTTATTTGAGCTTCACAACCTAGGTTTTTTAGGCATAAACATGCAATGTCACGACAATACCTCAAGGGAAAGCAAGGGGATGATCTCCCAACGAAATTTCCCTATGGTTGGGTGGATTTAGTTAGTTGGGTGGCTTTCCCCACTTGTAGATTAAGAATTGATAAATAAGCGATACCCTTTTATGAGTCAATCCTAGGGCTGATGAGCACCATTTTAGGGGGCGAGTGTGAGATTATGCTTTATGAGCAGAGGAATTAGTGCTCAACTCCCCTTCATTTTTCACTCTCATTGAACCAAGAATGGTGCTTACTTACCTCGATCTTGGTGGGTGATTCACAAAATGCATTCATTTTGAGTTCGATGTTAGAATGCCATTAGAGACTGTAGCTATGTCTTTAGTAACCTACACATTGATCCTCACGGGATGAACCAGATGCTTTGTATACAAGACAAACCGTGGGAACACCTAGTTATCTAAGCCCACCCACTCAAAGTTAGCAGGGATGGTGCTAGCTAGGATTGGTTCTTAAATAACTACCAAAACTTCCCTCCCTAACTTAAATTAGGAGTGGGATATATTTCACAAACCCTACGAGAAAAATTATGCTACATATGATCTAGAGCTTTTAGTAGTCATTCCTACTATTAAACTATGGTTCCTTTATCTATTTGGCAACAAGTTCATCCTCATCATTGATCACAAAAGCCTAAAATGAATCTCTATCCAACCAAATCTCAATATGAGCCAAAGAAGGTGGACAGAAGTCTTACGGGAATTTGACTTCGAGATCTGATATCGTCTTGGCAAAGAGAATGTGGTAGTAGCTAATGCTCTCAGTCATAAGTCCTTCCTAGATATCCTAATAATTGAGGACCCTACAAGGTGTGAGAGTATTGCAAGCCTCATCTCAATGCTTGGTAACCCCATTCTAGAGGCAGTGGCTATTGAAGGCCCTAAAGATCTAGATTACCTAGAAGAAAAGAGGATTATCTGTGTAAAAAAGAAGACCTCGAAAGAGAAGGCCAAATTCAAGGATGTGTCCTACAAAATGAGCTACTTTATTATTGGCAAAGGCTTTATGTATAAAAAAGTTGGGAGCCAAAGAAGAATATTTTGTGGAAGGATGATGACAACCCAGTAGTTGGATATCTGAGAGGTAGGTCGAAACCTTGAATGCAAGCAAAAAGAGCTACTATTGGCTTGAAATTGAAGCAAATATCCTTAGATACGTGACACAATGTCTGAGTTGTCAAATGATCAAGGCCGAAAGAGTCAAACTTCTTAGAAAATTGTATTCTCTTGATATTCTTTGGATGGAATGGGAATATATAAGCATAGATTTCATAATTAGCTTACCCACTATTCATGGAGGATATGATACTAACCTACTGATAGTAGACATGCTTATCAAGGTAGCTCATGCTATTTTGATAAAATCAAGCCATAAAGCTTTTCACATTGCTAGAATCTTCATCAAGAAGATATTCCATCTACATGGACTCTAAAAAAGAGTCATCAATGATTCAACACTCTCTTTACCTCCAAATTTTGGACTAGTATCTTTCAAGCCATTGAGACATTGTATGCTTTAGTACAACATACCACCCTATAATCATTGTCCAAGTACAACCACCATAGAAATGACAATGAGTGCACTCGAAATTGACACACGCAGACACTGACATCGGTTTTGATATTCAGCACACCTAGGTTGTAGAGCGATATATATTCACGACACAAAGATCAAACACCAATGTACTCACGACTCAATCCAAAATATATTCTTGAAATAAGGATCAATACAATAGTTAGGGACCATAATGGTCACAATACCTAGATTTGGGATAAAATACCCCAACAACTATAGGGATACAAAACCAAGGTAGTACTACTATTGAATACAGTGTTTGGGGATAGTATAGTGTAAGTTCCATTGTTACGGAGTATCCAAGATGCCAATCAAAGAATACTAGCAAAAAACGATGGCATGGAGCAACCTTTTTTGTTTGACCTCTAGGGCTATGTGTATGCTTGAACAACAACAACATTGATTCGGTCTCTTCCTTTATATAGGATGCTGCCTAGAGAAGGATATTCTCTCCACCTATGTGCTATACTAGGTAGCCTTTATTGCATCTGCATCCATTGGCTCCTTAATGCCCCATTGGCAACTCTTGGCTTTAAAGGCTACTAACTGCCACTGCCACTGCCTTAACACTAGCACACATGATGGACTTGGACCCAAAAATTTACTCATTAATGTCATCATCATCTTCTATGTCACACATCATCGGCTTGGAACTAGTCCCTGGTAGTGGAGGTGGGGCTAGAACCGTTGGTGGTGAAAGGGGAGGTAGTAGGGGGTGAGGTGGTGTAATATTGCTGCTCGTAAATATTGACTCCCTGCATGCCACATAAACCTTGTGCAAGGTTATCTTCCGCATTGTAATTGTCGGCAGTCTAATCCGTAACCCGCACGCTGTTGAGTGTCGAAATGACTTGTTTTTTGGCTAATTTTTGTTGTTTTTGAGAGCTGAATGGTTGATTTTATGAGATGATTGATTGGTTTGGAAGTGGTTTGAGAGGGTTTTGGATAATATTGATTGTGTTTTGGAAGTTCATGATGTTTATTAGTGGTTCTGTGATGTTCTGATAGGTTCTGATTGGTTCTGTATACCTTCTATTTTGTTCTATTTTGGTCTGTTTTGTTCTGATTGTCTTCTGTAAGGAGGGAGGGAGTATTGATTGATGAAGATTGAGATCTTGTGAAAGTTTATTGAATGGTTTGTGAGAGTATGGAATGGTTTGAGTATGAGTTATGTGGTTTTGATGACCTTCTGTAACCTTCTGTAGGTCTTCTGTAGAGCCTCTGTCTCTGTTCTGTTCTGTTCTGTACTGTAGCTGTTCTGGTACTGTTCTGTGATGTTCTGTATGCTTCTGTATGTGTTCTGATGGATGAGAGTTTAGCTTGGGAAAGTTTTCTAGCCTTGGAAAGAGGTGAATACAAGTGCAAAAGAGCTGAAAGAAGTGAATGAAGTAGCTGCTGAAGACGCAAGTGAAGACTAGAGTGAAGTGACAGTAGTGAGCTATGAAAGGACACTGTAGTGGCTCTGGTGACTCCTCATATCAGACATACCTCTTGGGAGGGGTATCCACGACCTAAGAGGGATTATTGAGAGTGATTATGAGAGATTGTAGTGAGGATATAATGTATTATTGATGGAGAGAGAGAGAGAGAGTCAGAGATAGCTAATTCTACTCAAACAGAGTGATTGTATATGAGAGATTGAGAGAGAAGACTATGAAGATATTGAAGATGAATACTATGTGATATATTTCCATTCAAAGATGGTGTATTCCTTTGCTTTCTTTGTTATATTGATGGATTTTGTGAAGATATTGAAGAATATGGTTGATTCTATCAAATCCGTGGAAGATCTACATGATGCTGTATGAAGATTTGTTGTGCCTGGTGTTCTTTTCTTCATTGTGGTCATATAAAACATGATAAACAAGCTTGTTGATGTTACAAGATAGATTTTCTTGCAAGAGAATTTCCTTTTCCTTGGTGTTCCTCTTGGGGCCCCATGTTTTTGGTGCGCAGCCGGGGAATCTTGCCATCAACAAGCACCAGAAGAGGCTGAAAATGAAGGAAATGGCATTGCCAAGAAGAGAAGAATTCAATGGATGTTTGTAAAGTTCCTTCTTCCACTGAAGAGTTGGAATTTCTCATAATTAAAGCCACTTTCCACAAGAAGTTCATCCCACAATGGCGGAAACACATCACCATCATGATGCATGCTCTATGTGGTGGACAGTTTCCTCTTCCTGTTGAAGCAGCAGAAACTTGCATCTTGGTGGCAAACTATTTGGGAATAAACTGAAGAGCAGAAACAGAGAGAATGACCATCCATGGAAGATTTGGCATTCATTGAGAAGTTTCCAGACAACATCAAGTGGGAGATTGTGAAGAAGCTTCAGGAGTCTTGGTCTGTAGAGGTTCACAAAGACAAGAAGGAAAAGAGTTGGAATTTGTTCGTGGATGCTCAACAGCAAGATACATGGGATGCTTGGTGTACCGATAATCTTCTGTTTGTTCAATTGGCAACCCACTGGAAGTTGGTAGACTGAGTGTTTTTCACAACATACACTGTTGAAACCACCAGAAGCTGGCATTACTATGATGATGGCACCACCACAATGCTCAGACGTATGCATTTTGACACCTTCAGAACCGAATACCTTCCTCTGTGCAGTGGAATGAAAGCAGAATTCAGGGACGTTGAAAAGAAAGAAGTAGAAGAAATGTTGGCAAGAGAGTCCTCCACAGACTGAAGCCTTCTGTTAACCCTCTGTGGAGCACTAACAACATAGTGGAGCCAACCCCCTGATGAATGACGCAATAAAGAGGCAAGCGTTAGAACGAGTCCAGAGGTATGTGAGAAGAGAGAAAGCAAAAATCAAGGCTGAGAACAAGCTCGCAGCAGAAGCCGCCTTTGACGCCCTTGCGGAACTCTTTACAAATGTCCCAGTGGCACATCAAGCCCTTCCTCCTCCTGGAAATATTGATGACAGGCCAGTGAATGTAGTCCCATTGCCAGTTTTTAAGAGAGAGTACAATGAAGACCCCGATCTTCATGTAGCAGAGTTTATGGTAGCATGTGTAGCTAATAATGCCAGAACCCCTGAGCATTGGTTAGCAATATTCCCTGCCACTTTCAAGGGCGCGGCGTTTCAGTGGTATGAGAGACAAGCAGCAGGAACTTTTGACACATGGGACGACCTGAAGATGGCCTTTCTCACTAAATTCAGGCGTGAAGGTTTTGAAGAGCGGATGCGAGAGGAATTTATGAACCTAAGTCAGTCTTCTGGAGAAAGAGTGGAAGCTTATGTCTCACGAATGGAATCCATCGTGAAGAGATGGACTAACCATAATCTAGATGATGTACTAACCATAATCTAGATTCATCGCCAATCTAGATGAAGCTAGATTGGCGATGAATCCAGGAAGAGGAGTCCTACCTCCTCTGATGCTAGGAATGATGTATCCACCAAATGCAGTCCCAGGGACTGTTCCCTACCCTTACCAACAGGTGTCCCCAGTATCACAGTACAGTGCACCAAATCCATAGTGGCCACAATCCATACCTCAAATGATGGTTCAACCACAACAACAATGGTCCCAACCAATTTCCTCAATGCCAAATCAGCACAGCAACAGTGGAATCCTACCAACTGGAGTCAACAGCCAACAGTTCAAACAGGAGCTCTGAATGAGAACCAGAACAGAGATTCCTCTGCACCAGCCCAACCTGTTTATGCAGTGATTACATAGACTCCTCAAAACCCTCCTGCCAGTACCTCCGGAGGAGAAAGCTTGAAGGATTACTTATCCAACTCAGTTGCCAACATCAAAAAGGAGTTGATGGATGTGATTACAGAGCAGCTACAGACGTTGAAAGTGAATACCGCTAGCATATCCAACGTTGCAGGAGCAGGAAGAGATGTGATGCAGTCAAATACTTGGTGTGGTAAGTGTCATCAAGCAGGCCATTTAGCCACCGAATGTACACGCAAACCAACCATCCCTGGAGCCTTCTGTTCCATACAGAGGACATTTGCTCTCTGAAAGAGATGCATGATAGAAGAAGGAAGGAAGAAGACGCAAGATTCAACTTGCTGGAATCCAAAATGACAACACAGGATATTGGACCCAAGCCTAGAGAGTTTGGTCCTAATTTCGGTCCAAGAAGATTTCCTTCCCAAAGTTACAGAGGAAGACAGTCTGGCGGTGGTCAGAGATCAGAAGTGGGGTGTTACAGATGCGGAGAAAAGGGACACATCTCACCAAATTGTCCAAATCCTAGAAGGTCAGTGGATTACAAGCCCTTATGCAGTCGATGCAAAGGAGAAGGCCACACTACTGTCCAAGCCCAGCCCCAGTGAAAAACTGTGCTACTGATAATCCGGCCAAGGCCCAAGAGCCTACCTCCAATTTAGTGGAATTGGAAGTTGCTGCCATCACTCGTGCAAAACAGAAGGAACCACCTATCCAGAAAGAAAACAATCCTCCTGCCAGAACAGTGAAGTTCAATCTTCCACCAGAAGAACAGAATAGAACAGAGCCTGACAGTGCCGTACAGAGCACTATAGTGCCACAAAGAGTTACAGAGACAGTTCCAGAGACAGGACCAGAGGTCCAGGAGACAGAAGAGGAGGAAGTGCCACAAGTGGCAGAAGAAGTTCCCATGATTCCCCTGTTGGAAGAAAGAGGGAAAATGAAAATGGGTGTTGCCCCATTCCCTAACCGGTTAGAGAAGCCAGTGGATCCTATTAAGGAATACGATCTGGTTAGAGATCTAGATACCTTTAAACCAAACCTCACATTCCGACAATTATTGATCTTGTCTTTCAGTTGCCAAAAAAGGTTCATAAGTATATTGACAAGAAGACGTGGCTTAAGGATTGCTTCCTCAACAGCAACAAAGTCCAATAAAGCTCCAAAGCCTGTCGGACGTAGCTAATGCCTTCCTAGATCCGGGTACCCCAAAGACTGGCGTGTGGATAGAAGGCTTCTTCATAGCAAATACACTGATTGATGGAGATTCATCAGTAAACATTATGACGGATGTGACAATGAAGGATCTAGGCCTACAATGTGTGCAACCCACCCAATGGCTCATCAGACTGGCGGATCAGAGTAGAATCAAGCCTTTGGGCATTCTCCCATATGTGAAGACTACAGTGGCTGGAAAAGATTATTGGCTAACCTATCTGGTGGTGAAGCCAAACTCTTATGGTACATCCTACCCTATGTTACTGGGCAGGCCATGGCTTTTTGAATCCCGAGCAAGGACGGATTGGTTCAAAGGAACCTTGACCTTGGGTAGAGGACCTAACAAAGTGGTGCTGAAACTGTATGGTTCTCAAAAAGGACATGGATCCATCTCCTTGGAATTATCTTCTAACTCCCCTAATGAGTCTATAAATGGAACATCAGTAGACGAAGATGCTGTCAAATAGATCCTTCCCAAGAAAACAGTGGCACGTTCCTTAACAGTGGATACTGTAAGCCGACTTCCAAAAGATGCAAAGCCATTATCAATGGGTGAATACTTCCTGCCTGAACCAGGAATGAATTCTGAAATCACTTCTGACAGTGAGATAGAAGCATGGATGTACTGCTCTCCCTGTTACATGGCCATAGCAGAGCCAGAGACAGAGGCACAAGATGAAATAGAGAACCTATTCTTCTCTTACAGAGCTCCTACAGAAACAGAAGCAGAAACAGAGACAGAGACAGAGACAGAAGCAGAAACAGAGACAGAGATAGAGACAGAAGCAGAGACAGAAACAGAGACAAAAGAGGATGGATATGATATGAAAGAAGAAGGTTATGAAAGTGAACCAGAAGAATCTATCCCACCCAAAGAGGATACATTTGAAGAAGAAGGTCCAGAAGCATCAGAAGCAGACGAGCTCATGCTATGGGACAGAATGGCGATGGTACCATTTGGTCTGGTAAATGGATCTTCTCCTATGCAAAATCTTTATAAGAAATGGGTTAAGAAGAACAAGCCGTCTTTCAGCAGTGTCTCATGCCTTCCTCACCCATCCTTGCCAAAGAAAGATGATGATGATGCACCGTGCCAACAAGCACCAGTCCCACAAACCCAACAGAAATCAGAGGGCCCCTGTTATGTGACGTTCTTGGTTGTGTCATCTTCAGAAGAGGAGTCTTCAAGCCAAGAGGTAATTAATTTTGAAACCAAATCCGAAACGGTTCTAATCCCATTTCAACATCTTAAGGAGCAACCTAAGTCTCCACCAAAAGAAGAAGTTGGTTCTAGTGGGACATCAGAAGAGGATACCACTCCTTTGAAGGAGTCGGATCTGTACCCAGAAGCAGTTCGTGGGACCTTCATTCGTGAAGTAGAAGGTGAAAGACGGTTAACCTTTGTGGATGCAGAAGGCACTGAACGCCACTTGAAGGTGGGTAGCAGCCTCCCAGAAGAGGAGTTGTCAACCTTGTACAACTTATTGAAAGAAAATTTGGACGTGTTTGCGTGGTCCTACAAAGACCTAAAAGGGATTGATCCCACAATATGTCAGCATCATATTGACTTGGAGCCTAATGCCAAGCCAGTACGGCAACAACAGAGGCGAATGAACCCGAATTATTCCACATTGGTGAAAGCAGAGCTACTGAAGCTTCTGGAAGCGGAGTTCATCTATCCAGTGGCAAATAGTGAATGGGTTTCACCCATCGTGGTTGTACCCAAAAAGAATGGCAAATTGCGAATATGTGTGGATTTCCACAAGTTGAATTCCAAGACGAATAAGGATCACTTTCCTATCCCTTTCACAGACCAACTGTTGGACACAGTGGCATGACATGAGCTTTACTCCCTTCTGGATGGATTCAGCAGATACAACCAAGTGCAGTTAGCAGAAGAGGACCAATCCAAAACAACCTTCACCACAGAATGGGGGATCTACGCTTACCGAGTGATGCCGTTTGGGCTCTGAAATGCCCCTGCTACTTTCCAGCGAGTCATGATGGCCGCATTTCAAAATCATCTGCATGACTTTATTGAGGTATATTTGGATGACTTCTGTGTCTATAGTTTGATCTATGAACATTGGGGACACCTGGAACAATGCTTTGATCGATGCCGGGAGTATGGGATTTCCCTCAACCCTGACAAATGCATCTTTGGGGTCTCTTCTGGAGTTCTGTTGGGCCACATTATCTTTGCACAAGGGATATCAACAGACCCTGCAAAGATCGAAAAGATTGCAGCTCTGACAGCACCCACCAACCTCAAACAGTTGAGGGGATTCCTAGGCCATGTGGGTTATTGCAGAAGGTTCATAGCTCATTTCGCAACAAAGGCAACCTCCTTGCACAAGCTTCTGAGGAAAGATGCAGAGTTTACTTGGACGGAAGAATGTGACAAAGCCTTCCATACTCTGAAGCAGTGTCTGATTGAGGCACCCATTCTGCAACCTCCTGATTGGACGAAAGAGTTCCATGTACACACTGATGCATCTATTGAAGGCTTAGGTGCTGTCCTCTGCCAGAAGGGCTCCTCAAAGCTGGATCAACCGATCTATTATGCAAGCCAAAAAGTCACTGATAGGGAATGGAACTATACAGTGACAGAGCTGGAGTGCTTGGCCATAGTGTTTGCCCTAGAGAAGTTCCGCCATTATCTCCTATCCACCCACTTTAAATTTTATGTGGATCATGAGGCCTTATCCTTCCTTATGAACAAAGCAGATGTGAAAGGACGAATGATGAGATGGCTCCTTCTATTTCAGGAGTTCGACTTTGAGGTGATTACTAAGCCTGGTCATTCCCATGTTCTGGCTGATCATCTGTCGCGTATCCCACAGACTGCAGATGAGGAGCAGGATGATCCAGACCTCCCTGATGCTTCCCTATTCTTGGTAGAAACTGTAACTCCCTGGTATGCAGACATTGTCAATCTCCTGGCAACCCAACAGTACCCTCCTGGCATTTCTAGTCGAGAGAGGAAGAAGCTTATGCTAGAATCAGCCCCCTGCACCCTGCTAGGCAGCGCACTGTACAAGAAAGGCAAAGATGAAGTGCTCCGAAGATGTGTTGCAGGAGATGAGATTGGGATTGTTTTGAAGGCTTGCCATGACGAGCCATGTGGAGGCCACTTTGCAGGAGAAGCTACAGCCAGGAAGGCTCTGCTAGCAGGATACTGGTGGCCTACCATCCACAAGGATGCCTATGATTACTGTAAAAGATGTGATGCTTGTCAGAGAATGGGGAAACCCACCAAGACAAGTGCCATGCCACTGCAACCTATCCTTCCTTTAAAGCCGTTTGAGAAGTGGGGAATTGACTTCGTAGGTCCGATCGATCCTCCTACCAGAAGGAAGCAGAACAGATACATCCTCGTATGTACAGATTATGTCACAAAGTGGTGTGAAGCTAAAGCCCTAAAGCGGGACGATGGTAACAACGTGGCCCTGTTCATGTACGAGAATATCATCACCCGTTTTGGCAGTCCCTTAGAGCTGGTAAGTGACAGAGACACTCATTTCATTAATAAAGTCATGGAAGAATTGACAGAGTTGTATAAGATCCACCATCGCAAGTCCACTCCTTATTACCCCAAAGCCAACGTCCAAGTCGAGGTCACGAATCGCATCCTCTGCTCGATTCTGACAAGGACGATTGCCGCACATCGTCGTGATTGGGATGATCGACTTACAGAGGCCCTTTGGGCATACAGAACCTCCCATAAAGCCGCAACAGGACAGACACCATTCCAGCTGGTGTATGGTACAGAAGCTGTTTTCCCTGTTGAACTGGAATTACCCTCTTTGAGAGTGGCTATCAAAGAGCGTTTGGGGGACGATGATTCACTGCAACGCCGTCTCCTGCACCTGGAATGTTTGGACGAAACTCGCAGGATGGCTCTACAGTGCATGGAAGCCACACAAGCTCGACATAAGGCTTACCATGACAGCTTCATCAAGCACAAGGAGTTCAAAGAAGGTGATTTGGTCCTAGCCTATGATTCACGATTTGGCAAGTTTCCTGGCAAGCTCCAACAACGGTGGATGGGCCCATATAAGGTACTTGCCGTCAACCCTAATGGCTCTGTCCAAGTGCAGACCGTTGATGCCTCTGATGATCCCTTTCTGATCAATGGATATCGCCTGAAGAAGTACTTCCCTCCTTGGGGATCTTGACAATTACGGTCAGTTGATCCTTTCCCTCTTTGGCGTGGTGCTCTACTTCTTATGATTCTACTTCTGATAGCCGTTCTTCAATCACTCCTGATGAGATGGACGCAACCCTCTGTCCCCTCAACCCTACCCTCCAGCCTTGATCTCTTATCCTCTATTTTCCACCAGCGACAGTGGCGAGGTTGGTTCTGACAAATGGTCTTTCTACCATTCCCTTGTTTATTTCGAAGAAAAAAAAAAGAAAAAAAAAACATATCGGTCATGGGCGAAAAGGACTTAGGTCCCTATCATGCCAACCTATTCTTCGAGAAAAGGTGGAAACACCCTCGGGAATAGGGGAAAACAAGAAAAAAGAAAAAAAAAGAAAAAAAGGAAAAAATTAAGAAAAACAAATCTGTTATGAGAGAAAATGAAGCAATTCCCTATCATAGCAGGCCTCGTTCCAAGAAAAGGTGGCACACACCCTTGGGCGAGAAGCTGGCTGTGGAAAATGTGGCAACACCCAGCAGTCTAGAAAGCGGATTCATTAATTGATATCCCTAGGATCCAATTCCGAAGCTGCCTCCCTTGGTACACTGTGTCCTGGATCTCTCTGCAGAGTATCTAACTGTCCTCTAGCAGACGACATGTTCCTATCCAACACAACATTCGATTTGATTGCTACCTCCCTGGGTACGCCTCTTCAACAGACGACGTGATCTTCATCGACAAATAATCGAGTGACGTGAGCTTTCATCCTAACCGGATGGGGAAGTGAGTATGGGTTGCCCTCTGTAACTATCAACAACGAGTGGGACAGAGGGTGGGGCGAGTGACCAGTCTTCTCCCTTCAGATCAAATGAGAGATGAGTAGTGTGAATGAAGTGTTGCACACACGGGATGGGCCTCTCAATGCACAAAGCACGATTTGTTTCTGTGCACTACACTATAAGGCTCCCTGGCCTTCCTTCTCGCACCATATGCCGGCACAGGGCGGGATGCACAATTGCACCATCAAATGCGCACAAGGCATACAATCTTTGCACAAGTGACCGTGAGGATTACATCAACGGGTTTCAGGATATGGTTTTCCTCCTGTAACTATCAACAGAGCGTGAGACAGAGGATGGGCTGAGTGTGACTGGAGTTTCTTCAATCAATTACCCAGAGGTGAGATTGAGGGACGTTACGATACTTGGAGTAAGGTATGTTCCCGTTTCCCTATGCACCCATGGGATGGGTCTCTACCGTCATCACACGACACATCACCCTGTTCTGTACACTGCACTGTAAGGCTCCCGTGCCTTCCTCCTTGCACCTATGCCAGACGGGTTGGACGCACTAATGCATGTCATTCCTACTGCATGTCATTCCGGTGAACGGTTCGTCCAATATTAATTTTCGATCCCATTTTTGGGCCTGTTTTTTGGGTTTTTCCCAAGTGAACGCATCTTATCTCAGTCGGAACTATGTTTTGATAGGATTGTTGGGCACGTCTTTCTGCACATTTTTCCTTTTTCCTGCACCTCGTTCCGATGCACGGATTTTCCGATATTAATTTTTAATGGCGTTTTTAGACCCGTTTTTTGTGATTTTTTCACGTGACCGCCCTTTACCCCCTCCCCGGAACTTCCATTGCATATTTTCCCTGTCTTCCCCTTGCCGTCCTACCCACTTTTTGTTTTTACGTCATTTCGTTTTGACGTCAGGACTGGGAGATATTAATTTTTCTTTATTTTTATGTATTTTTACGCGCCCCGTCCCGCGCATGAACGCGCTCGTTTTCGATTTTACGCGTCTTAACGTGCCCCGATCGCATCCGCGTGCCTCGTCCCCGCATCCGGGCGCCCTTTCACTCCTGTCATGGCAAATTTTTTTACCCCGCGCCCGTGCACGCACACGGGACGAGGGTATGCCTCCTTTTTGGGTCCTAACACTACCCCTAACCCTCACCCCTACCCCGCCCATTGCCCTTACCCCTACCCCATCCCTCGGGTATCCTCTACCCCCCCTGGGCCCCTACCCTAGCCTCCCTAATCTCACCTTTCCACCCCCTCTCCCTACCTCACCCCTTGGGCACCACCCCTATGGCCTACCCTACCTCACCCTACCCCTACCCTTTCCTGGGCACCCCCAAATCCTACCCCTACCTTGCCCATTGCCCCTTCCCACCCCACCTTTCCCTATCCCCCCTCCCCTCTCACGACCCATTTCCCCCAACTGCCTCCCCATCTTCTTCTCCCTCCCTGTTGTGCTCCTCCCCTCCCTCTCCTCCATCTTCTTCTCCCTCCCTCCCTACTCGTCTCCTCCCTCCTCTCCTTCGTGCAGGCCTCCTGCTTCCCTGCCCGAGCCTGTAGGCCCCCCGCTTCCCCGCCCGAGTCGTCGCGTCGCCTGCTGCCCGTGAAGGTCGCCTTCGCCCCGGCTCATCATCATCACAGTAGAAAGCATGCTGTCATCCCCGGCCGGCACCCCTGCATGTTCTGATAGCAAGCGGCCATAATTAATTCTAGCCCTCACATTTCAAATACTCCTATATTGTAACATGGTGCCTACTATCATCAACGCCTCCTTAAACCACTTCCTCCTCTGCCTGCTTGTAACGTGGGCAGCGTCTACGGCTCCTATCACAGGAGGGAGAGTCAATGAATACGTGGCGTCGGGGCAGGGAATCCCAGACGGGCTGGGGGGTGTCCGGCGACGAGTGTGGACGGGACGCGGTGCCAGTTCTCAGCGTGCGGGGCGGGCCACGGGCTGGTGAGCTGCGCGGTGGGGTATGCTCGAGGGGCAGTGGGGGGCCTGCATGGCAAGAGCTACATGGTCACCAGCGACGCGGACTCGCCCCTGGACCCGCCACCCGGCACGCTGCGATTAGCCACCAACCTGGTGCGGGCCACCCCGGGCGGCCTCTGGATCACGTTCTCCCGCAGCATGGCCATCCGCCAGCAGGACATGCTGTGGGTGTAGTCCCACACCACCATCGACGGCAGCGGCCTCAATATCACCATCAACAACCGCAACCTCGTCCTCGGGGGCGTCACCAACGTCATCATCCATAACATCCAGGTCAATAACATCCGTGGCTCCGACACCATCCATGTCTTCTCCAACACCTCCCTTGTCTGGCTCAACCACATAACCTCCTTCACTGGCGAGCTCGGCCTCACCTCCATCCTCCAGGCCCCCACCGATGTCACCATCTCAAACTGTTGCCTCTAGAACTACAACTTCAACATGCTGCTCGGTGCCTCCGAGGCCGATGTCGAGGACAAGATCCTGCGGGTCACTGTGTACCGGAATTGGTTCAAGGACTCCATGCAACGCATGCCTCATTCAGGTGGGGTATGTGCCGTGTGGTAAACAACTTGTATACAAATTGGGGATACTATGCAATTGGAGCTAGAGCTAATGCTCATGTGATATCTGAGAGCAATGTGTTTATAGCGAGTAGAGTAAAGGAAGCGACTCCATGGTTTGAAGCAAAACCAGCTACCTTTGACATGTCAGCAAGAATCGAGTCTAAGAATGATTTGTTGCTTAATGGCACTACGTTCCACCAATTCTTATTGGCCTCAAGGAGTGCTACTACAATAAATTCATCACCTCCTATCATTTCAACAAGCTCCTTGGCCCCACTTGTTGAATCATGTTCTGGTGCTCTCTTTGGAGGAAATCTTTTAAGATGCCAACAAGCCTAAATTTTCATGGCTTTAATCATTATAACATTATCTAAATATTTTCCAAAAATACTTTTAGGCAATTGCTTACCAAGTATTCAATGAAATATATTTGCCTTTCGCTCTTTACCATTGGGCATTTTAATTTTTTTTTTTTAAACAAACAAACAAACAAACAAATAATTAAAAAAATGAACCCTCAACACCACCATGGCACGTGCATTCGTGCTAAACACACCATTTTTTTAAATAAAAATAAACCCGCCGTTCACTTAGCACACGCTAAGTGCGCTAAAGAGGCACTTTAATATTTTTAATTAAAATGAACCAGCCGTCACAAGACCACGCGATGGCAAAAAAGCGCTCCATATCACCTTAATTTGTTATCAATGAACTTGCATTTAGAGACCCAGTCTGGGTATCGCAGTCCGGGATTCGATTTAAAGCACCGTTTTCACCTAATAATTGGTAATTTAATTTTTAAGAAGGAACCGCCATTTTCTTGCTAAGGTTTATCACTTAATAAAAATTCACCCATTTCTTAATAATTTATTAAAATAAACCTTTCATTAAATTAATTTCCCCTCACTGCACTTAATTTTCCTTTTTAACGAACCCGTTTCGTGGGATGGGTATGCGCAGTCATTGAAGTTATTTCCATGATCAAACACTGGTTTATCAACGATGTAGTCTTGATATGTGTCGGATGTGGTAATGTTTTGGTTCCGCTTCTTTGTTACGGTTAAGGGTACGGTGTGTAGTTTTTTCTTTTATTGCCTGATACGGGGTTCTGGGTGTTTGTCTGATGCATAGCATGAAGCTTTCGGTCGCATATGTCTAGAGGTCATGTCGAATTTTTTCTAGGTTGTGGTTTGCTTGGGGTTAGTTGGTCGAGTGACGTTTTATTGTTTTGGTTATTCTCTTATCCTTGGTTTTTTGTCTGTTGCTTTGCAGGCATTCTCCTTGATTGTCTGTGTTTGTGGTGTGTGTGTAACCATCTGAATGGCGCCTTCTCACGCTCCTCCCCCTATCCAGTACGTCCCATTAGTTAGTAGGGATTACTCTTCCCTACTCACTTTTGAGCCTCTCACGAAGGCGGGACTCGTTGCATTAATATTCCGGTGAACGGTTCGTCCAATATTAATTTTCGATCCCATTTTCGGGTCTGTTTTTTGGGTTTTTCCCATGTGAACGCATCTTATCTCAGTCGGAACTATGTTTTGATAGGATTGTCGGGCACATCTTTCTGCACATTTTTGCTTTTTCCTGCACCTCGTTCCGATGCACGGATTTTCCGATATTAATTTTTAATGGCGTTTCTAGACCCGTTTTTTGTGATTTTTTCATGTGACCGCCCTTTACCCCCCCCCGGAACTTCCATTGCATATTTTCCATGTCTTCCCCCTGCCGTCCTGTCCACTTTTTGTTTTTACGTCATTTCATTTTGACGTCCGGACTGGGAGATATTAATTTTTCTTTATTTTTATGTGTTTTTACGCGCCCCGTCCCGTCCGTGAACGCGCTCATTTTCGATTTTACGCATCTTAACGTGCCCCGATCACATCCGCGTGCCTCGTCCCCGCATCCAGGCGCCCTTTCACTCTCGTCACGGCAAATTTTTTACCCCGCGCCCGCACACGCACGCGGGACGAGGGTACGCCTCCTTTTTGGGTCCTAACACTACCCCTAACCCTCACCCCTACCCCGCCCATTGCCCTTACCCCTACCCCATCCCTCGGGTATCCTCTACCCCCCCTGGGCCCCTACCCTAGCCTCCCTAATCTCACCTTTCCACCCCCTCCCCCTACCTCACCCCTTGGGCACCCCCCCTATGGCCTACCCTACCTCACCCTACCCCTACCCTTTCCTGGGCACCCCCAAACCCTACCCCTACCTTGCCCATTGCCCCTTCCCACCCCACCTTTCCCTATCCCCCCTCCCCTCTCACGACCCATTTCCCCCAACCGCCTCCCCATCTTCTTCTCCCTCCCTGTTGTGCTCCTCCCCTCCCTCTCCTCCATCTTCTTCTCCCTCCCTCCCTACTCGTCTCCTCCCTCCTCTCCTTCGTGCAGGCCTCCCACTTCCCTGCCCGAGCCTGTAGGCCCCCCGCTTCCCCGCCCGAGTCGTCGCGTCGCCTGCCGCCCGTGAAGGTCGCCTTCGCCCCGGCTCATCATCATCACAGTAGAAAGCATGCTGTCATCCCCGGCCGGCATCCCTGCATGTTCTAATAGCAAGCAGCCATAATTAATTCTAGCCCTCACATTTCAAATACTCCTATATTGTAACATGGCGCCTACTATCATCAACGCCTCCTTAAACCACTTCCTCCTGTGCCTGCTTGTAACGTGGGCAGCGTCTGCGGCTCCTATCACAAGAGGGAGAGTCGATGAATACGTGGCGTTGGGGCAGGAAATCCCAGACGGGCTGGGGGGGGTGTCCGGTGACGAGTGTGGACGGGACGCGGTGCCAGTTCTCAGCGTGCAGGGCAGGCCACGGGCTGGTGAGCTGCGCGGTGGGGTACGCTCGAGGGGCGGTGGGGGGCCTGCATGGCAAGAGCTACATGGTCACCAGCGACGCGGACTCGCCCCTGGACCCGCCACCCGGCACGCTGCGATTAGCCACCAACCTGGTGCAGGCCACCCCGGGCGGCCTCTGGATCACGTTCTCCCGCAGCATGGCCATCCGCCAGTAGGACATGCTGTGGGTGTAGTCCCACACCACCATCGACGGCAGCGGCCTCAATATCACCATCAACAACCGCAACCTCGTCCTCGGGGGCGTCACCAACGTCATCATCCATAACATCCAGGTCAATAACATCCGTGGCTCCGACACCATCCATGTCTTCTCCAACACCTCCCTCGTCTGGCTCGACCACATAACCTCCTTCGCCGGCGAGCTCAGCCTCGCCTCTGTCCTCCAGGCTTCCACCGATGTCACCATCTCAAACTGTCGCCTCCAGAACTACAACTTCAACATGCTGCTTGGTGCCTCCGAGGCCGATGTCGAGGACAAGATCCTGCGGGTCACTGTGTACCGGAATTGGTTCAAGGACTCCATGCAACGCATGCCTCATTCAGGTGGGGTATGTGCCGTGTGGTAAACAACTTGTATACAAATTGGGGATACTATGCAATTGGAGCTAGAGCTAATGCTCATGTGATATTTGAGAGCAATGTGTTTATAGCGAGTAGAGTAAAGGAAGCGACTCCATGGTTTGAAGCAAAACCAGCTACCTTTGACATGTCAGCAAGAATCGAGTCTAAGAATGATTTCTTGCTTAATGGCACTACGTTCCACCAATTCTTATTGGCCTCAAGGAGTGCTATTACAATAAATTCATCACCTCCTATTATTTCAACAAGCTCCTTGGCCCCACTTGTTGAATCATGTTCTGGTGCCTTCTTTGGAGGAAATCTTTTAAGATGCCAACAAGCCTAAATTTTCATGGCTTTAATCATTATAACATTATCTAAATATTTTCCAAAAATACTTTTAGGCAATTGCTTACCAAGTATTCAATGAAATATATTTGCCTTTGGCTCTTTACCATTGGGCATTCTAATTTAAAAAAAAACAAACAAACAAACAAACAAACAAATAATTAAAAAAATGAACCCTCAACACCACCATGGCACGCGCATTCGTGCTAAACACACCATTTTTTTAAATAAAAATAAACCCGCCGTTCACTTAGCACGCGCTAAGCGCGCTAAAGAGGCACTTTAATATTTTTAATTAAAATGAACCAGCCGTCACAAGAGCACGCGTTGGCAAAAAAGCGCTCCACATCACCTTAATTTGTAATCAATGAACTTGCATTTAGATACCCAGTCTGGGTATCGCAGTCCGGGATTCGACTTAAAGCACCATTTTCACCTAATAATTGGTAATTTAATTTTTAAGAAGGAACCGACATTTTCTTGCTAAGGTTTATCACTTAATAAAAATTCACCCATTTCTTAATAATTTATTAAAATGAACCTTTCATTAAATTAATTCCCCCTCACTGCACTTAATTCCCCTTTTTAACGAACCCGTTTCGTGGGATGGGTATGCGCAGTCATTGGAGTTATTTCCATGGTCAAACACTGGTTTATCAACGATGTAGTCTTGATATGTGTCGGATGTGGTAATGTTTTGGTTCCGCTTCTTTGTTACGGTTAAGGGTACGGTGTGTAGTTTTTTCTTTTATTGCCTGATACGGGGTTCTGGGTGTTTGTCTGATGCATAGCATGAAGCTTTCGGTCGCATATGTCTAGAGGTCATGTCGAATTTTTTCTAGGTTGTGGTTTGCTTGGGGTTAGTTGGTCGAGTGACGTTTTATTGTTTTGGTTATTCTCTTATCCTTGGTTTTTTGTCTGTTGCTTTGCAGGCATTCTCCTTGATTGTCTGTGTTTGTGGTGTGTGTGTAACCATCTGAATGGCGCCTTCTCACGCTCCTCCCCCTATCCAGTACGTCCCATTAGTTAGTAGGGATTACTCTTCCCTACTCACTTTTGAGCCTCTCACGAAGGCGGGACTCGTTGCATTAATATTCCGGTGAACGGTGTCCAATATTAAATTTCGATCCCATTTTCGGGTCTGTTTTTTGGGTTTTTCCCACGTGAACGCATCTTATCTAAGTCGGAACTATGTTTTGATAGGATTGTCGGGCACGTCTTTCTGCACATTTTTCCTTTTTCCTACACCTCGTTCCGATGCACGGATTTTCCGATTTTAATTTTTAATGGCATTTCTAGACCCGTTTTTTGTGATTTTTTCACGTGACCGCCCTTTACCCCCCCCGGAACCTCCATTGCATATTTTCCCTGTCTTCCCCCTGCCGTCCTGCCTACTTTTTGTTTTTATGTCATTTCGTTTTGACGTCCGAACTGGGAGCTATTAATTTTTCTTTATTTTTATGTGTTTTTACGCGCCCAGTCCCGCGCGTGAACGCGCTCATTTTCGATTTTACGCGTCTTAACGTGCCCCGATCGCATCTGCGTGCCTCGTCCCCACACCCGGGTGCCCTTTCACTCCCGTCACTGTAAATTTTTTTACCCCACGCCCGCGCACGCACGCAGAATGAGGGTACGCCTCCTTTTTGGGTCCTAACACTACCCCTAACCCTCACCCCTACCCCACCCATTGCCCTTACCCCTACCCCATCCCTCGGTTATCCTCTACCCCCCCTGGGCCCCTACCCTAGCCTCCCTAATCTCACCTTTCCACCCCCTCCCCCTACCTCACCCCTTGGGCACCCCCCCTATGGCCTACCCTACCTCACCCTACCCCTACCCTTTCCTGGGCACCCCCAAACCCTACCCCTACCCTGCCCATTGCCCCTTCCCACCCCACCTTTCCCTATCCCCCCCTCCCCTCTCACGACCCATTTCCCCCAACCGCCTCCCCATCTTCTTCTCCCTCCCTGTTGTGCTCCTCCCCTCCCTCTCCTCCATCTTCTTCTCCCTCCCTCCCTACTCGTCTCCTCCCTCAACTCCTTCGTGCAGGCCTCCCGCTTCCCTACCTGAGCCTGTAGGCCCCCCGCTTCCCCGCCCCAGTTGTCGCGTCGCCTGCCGCCCGTGAAGGTCGCCTTCGCCCCGGCTCATCATCATCACAGTAGAAAGCATGCTGTCATCCCCGGCCGGCATCCCTGCATGTTCTGATAGCAAGCGGCCATAATTAATTCTAGCCCTCACCTTTCAAATACTCTTATATTGTAACATGGCGTCTACTATCATCAACGCCTCCTTAAACCACTTCCTCCTGTGCCTGCTTGTAACGTGGGCAGCGTCTGCGGCTCCTATCACAGGAGCGAGAGTCGATGAATACGTGGCGCCGGGGCAGGGAATCCTAGACGGGCTGGGGGGGGTCCGGCGACGAGTGTGGACGGGATGCGGTGCCAGTTCTCAGCGTGCGGGGCGGGCCACGGGCTGGTGAGCTACGCAGTGGGGTACGCTTGAGGGGTGGTGGGGGGCCTGTATGGCAAGAGCTACATGGTCACCAGCGACGCGGACTTGCCCCTGGACCCGCCACCCGGCACGCTGCGATTAGCCACCAACCTGGTGCGGACCACCCCGGGCGGCCTCTGGATCACGTTCTCCCGCAGCATGGCCATCCGCCAGCAGGACATGCTGTGGGTGCAGTCCACACCACCATCGACGGCCGCGGCCTCAATATCACCATCAACAACCGCAACCTCGTCCTCGGGGGCGTCACCAACGTCATCATCCATAACATCCAGGTCAATAACATCCGTGGCTCCGACACCATCCATGTCTTCTCCAACACCTCCCTCGTCTGGCTCGACCACATAACCTCCTTCACCGGCGAGCTCCGCCTCGCCTCCGTCCTCCAGGCCTCCACCGATGTCACCATCTCAAACTGTTGCCTCTAGAACTACAACTTCAACATGCTGCTCGGTGCCTCCGAGGCTGATGTCGAGGACAAGATCCTGCGGGTCACTGTGTACCGGAATTGGTTCAAGGACTCCATGCAACACATGCCTCATTCAGGTGGGGTATGTGCCGTGTGGTAAACAACTTGTATACAAATTGGGGATACTATGCAATTGGAGCTAGAGCTAATGCTCATGTGATATCTGAGAGCAATGTGTTTATAGTGAGTAGAGTAAAGGAAGCGACTCCATGGTTTGAAGCAAAACCAGCTACCTTTGACATGTCAGCAAGAATCGAGTCTAAGAATGATTTGTTGCTTAATGGCACTACGTTCCACCAATTCTTATTGGCCTCAAGGAGTGCTACTACAATAAATTCATCACCTCCTATCATTTCAACAAGCTCCTTGGCCCCACTTGTTGAATCATGTTCTGGTGCTCTCTTTGGAGGAAATCTTTTAAGATGCCAACAAGCCTAAATTTTCATGGCTTTAATCATTATAACATTATCTAAATATTTTCCAAAAATATTTTTAGGCAATTGCTTACCAAGTATTCAATGAAATATATTTGCCTTTGGCTCTTTACCATTGGGCATTCTAATATTTTTTTTTTAAACAAACAAACAAACAAACAAATAATTAAAAAAATGAACCCTCAACACCACCATGGCACGCGCATTCGTGCTAAACACACCATTTTTTTAAATAAAAATAAACCCGCCGTTCGCTTAGCACGTGCTAAGTGCGCTAAAGAGGCACTTTAATATTTTTAATTAAAATAAACCAGCCGTCACAAGACCACGCGATGGCAAAAAAGCGCTCCACATCACCTTAATTTGTCATCAATGAACTTGCATTTAGAGACCCAGTCTGGGTATCGCAGTCCGGGATTCGACTTAAAGCACCATTTTCACCTAATAATTGGTAATTTAATTTTTAAGAAGGAACCGCCATTTTCTTGCTAAGGTTTATCACTTAATAAAAATTCACCCATTTCTTAATAATTTATTAAAATGAACCTTTCATTAAATTAATTCCCCCTCACTGCACTTAATTCCCTTTTTTAACGAACCCGTTTCGTGGGATGGGTATGCACAGTCATTGGAGTTATTTACATGGTCAAACACTGGTTTATCAACGATGTAGTCTTGATATGTGTCGGATGTGGTAATGTTTTGGTTCCGCTTCTTTGTTACAGTTAAGGGTACGGTGTGTAGTTTTTTCTTTTATTGCCTGATACGGGGTTCTGGGTGTTTGTCTGATGCATAGCATGAAGCTTTCGGTCGCATATGTCTAGAGGTCATGTCGAATTTTTTCTAGGTTGTGGTTTGCTTGGGGTTAGTTGGTCGAGTGACGTTTTATTGTTTTGGTTATTCTCTTATCCTTGGTTTTTTGTCTGTTGCTTTGCAGGCATTCTCCTTGATTGTCTGTGTTTGTGGTGTGTGTGTAACCATCTGAATGGCGCCTTCTCACGCTCCTCCCCCTATCCAGTACGTCCCATTAGTTAGTAGGGATTACTCTTCCCTACTCACTTTTGAGCCTCTCACGAAGGCGGGACTCGTTGCTTTTGTGGCTACTTCCTTTCCATTGCTTCCCGAGGATCCGTCGTTATGTGATGAGTTTCTGGCCTCCTACAGCAAGAAGACAAGACTAGTCCAGGGAATTTCTATGACTTTGACACCTCGAGGCTTAGGGAAGGCTCTGTCTTTACCCTCCAAAGGTGAACCTTTTGTTACCACTCGTCAGCTTTTCTCTAATGAAGAGATTCTGAAGCTGTTGCAAAAGCAGACAAGGAAAATCCTGGATGTTAAGAAGGTGATCAACTCTTCAGGAGTTTCCTTTTCCATGATCACTGATCCCGTATGGAAGATGGTCTGTCAATTTCTCCAGGACAGGTTTATGCCTGCCAAAAAGCCATCCTAATATTTGTCCAAAGAACTTTTCATAGCTTCAAGGATGGTGTTGAAAGGAGTTTCTATTGATTGGAGCACTTACCTCCTTACTAAAATGGATCAGCATTTCGTCAAGGTCACCAGGGGTAATGTTACCAATGTCACATATGGATCATATGTGTCTGCCTTCTTGACCTATTCAGGTTTACAGAAGAGTGTACCTCCACCTCCTCCATCAGATCTAGTACCTCCTCCTCCACCTTCAGATGAGTCAGAACCTATTGACATAGAGGATGATGATTCTCCGCCTCCCCTGGTCATCCAGCGCAAACGCTTGAAGCGGGTAGCGGATAAAGCTCCTTCCGTACTTCCTTCATGCCCATCCCTGCTACCTCTGGCAGTGAACTCCCTGGGTATCTCACTTGTAATAACCTGTTTAGAGCACATCGCAAAGGATCATTGGATATATCAGTTCCCTCACTGAACAGTCTAGTCTTAGGAGATGCAATTCCTTTCCTCTGTAAAGATATTCATAGTTCCATTGAATTGTCAGTGCAGCCTGTGTTCAACAGATGTACGCATCTTTTTATGAAGAGCTCATGCAGTCTAAGGACCAGTTGCATAAGGCAATATCTGAGTTAGCTTCTACTAAGGATACCCTAGCAGATTTGTTTAAGCAGATGGAACAACAAACCCAACTGGTTGCCACCCAAAGTGATGAGATCTCTTCTTTGAAGCTCCAGTTATTACTAGAGGCTCAATCACAGGTTATTAGCCTTTCAGAGGAGAAGGAGAGGATGTTCAACAAAGCGCAGGAGTTCCAAACTCTCTTAGATGGCAAACTTTCAGCTTTACAGACTGCTAATGACACAGTGGCCTCCCAAGCCTCCCAAATCAAGCAGTTGCAAGATCAACTGGCCAAGTCACGGTCTGTTCCTCCAAGCCCTAATGTTCCCTTGATCCCTTCTCTTTCACAGCAGGACTTGGCTGCTCTTCAGAGACAGGCTACTTTGTGTCCTCTATTCTAAGATAAAGTGGAAAGATTGCAGTCCAGAATGGACTTGTTATGGTCTACATTTGAGCAGTTTCAAGAATATGTTCCACCAGACCATTCTTTCTTTGTCCACTACCACTTACAGAAGTTGGTCTTCTACATGAAGCTTTCCACGATGGATTTACCTCTTCTAGAGGATGGATGGAGTGGGGCTTGGTCTGCTGAGTTGTTGAAAGAGGTGGTCAGGATGGTGTTTGAAGATTCTGTCATGCCAGATACCACGTTGATGTCATACATGTATCTACGAGGAGACTTGTTAATTCCAGATGAGGTGGATATGGCATGGTATGTGGGGTACGTGGTTCTACAAGCTGTTTTGTATGTCAACCATTTGGAGTTGCGCATAGCTGACATGTTCCAGAGTTACTCCTCCAAAGTGGCTGATTGTCATGATAATTCGTGGCATCCCATGATTGATTTTGTGGTTCTGAATCAACGACAAAACACAGCTCCTACCTATGCCCAGAGTACTAATCAACTGAGGATGGATCTCTTAGCCTATCTTTCAAAACATAATCCGTTTGATTCTACCTTCTTTGATGCCTATCATAGAAGATCTCTCTTAGGACCTTCTGTTCCTACCCTCTTATATTACCAACAAATGGCTCACCACTATGCTCTATATCTTTCCCTTTGTCAATCTAATTCCACCACTATTTTACCCCTTCTTTTTCAACCTTCCTCTTTCCCTCAAATTCCCATTTTTACATATTGTTCCTTTATTGAGGATAGAGTATTTTCCCCTTCTCCACCCTGTCCTTCTCCATCCATTCATGTACCCTCCACATTTCCTATTTATCAATTAACACCCTTCCTGAGTGATTCCCTACAAATTTCTGCCACTCCTTCTTTAAATCATTCTTCCTTTTATGATTTTTCCTATCCCTTACTTCATCCACTTTTCCTTATTCCACTACCCTCTCCTAACACTTCTATATCTCAACCACGTCAGTTGGTTAGTGACTATGACGGGTTTGATAATCAGATTTCCAGAAGAAGGGGATGGAGTTCGAATGATTCCCTTATAGGACCTCAGATCAATTGGCCAGTAATTCCAGGAGAATGGACAGCTGCCAGTCAAGCTTATCAAAACTATGTTCATTTTGCTCAGCAATATTCACAGTCTGCAGATCCTTCAGTGAGATTAACTGCTCACTTTGCTTGGTACTTGGCGTATATGCATAGGCACTCTCATAATGATTCCAAGCCTATTCCCAAGTTGTGCATGAATGTCAATGTGAGCATTGATTCCCAGCAGCTAGATATATTGTATTTTCATGCCCTTTGTTTGCCTAGCAGATACCTGGTCCTGTTGGAAAGGATGTGATGTCTTCAGTTTTTTCAGAATCCTCCCAAAACCTTTGTAGATGAATCCTTGTCTATGGATCGTTTCCGACAACATCAATCTTTCAAGAGGGATCATCTTCATTGATACCTTTTCCAATGTATGGTGAATGCTTTTTAAAGAAAATCTCTCTTTTTGGAGGAGTCATTCAGATGGTTGTGTTGTGTGTAGTGTTTGTGTTGTGAGTTCATTTATGTAAAACGAACGTGGTGGTTTCCTATTGGATTGGATTTCGTGTGAGCTACATTTTGGAGAATTGTGGTGATGGGGTCATGGTTGGAGAGTTGAAGATGCTGATGATGAAGAAGAAGAAAACTCTTATATCCTTTACAAGTTTGTTGTGATTTTCTAGTTTGATAAGAAGTGTTAATGTATAAAGGGTTTTCCTTTCTTTGTATTTTTATATCAGATACAGGTTATAAGTTGGGGTCATGGTGGATGGATTCTTTTTGAAAAGATATTGAAGATTAAAGTTGAGATTTTTACCTGAACTTGTATTCCCTTTTTCCTGGGTCGCGAGGACGCTTCCTTATTAAGTGTGGGGATATGTTGAGTGTTGAAATGACTTGTTTTTTGGGCTGATTTTTGTTGTTTTTGAGAGCTGAATGGTTGATTTTATGAGATGATTGATTAGTTTGGAAGTGGTTTGAGAGTGTTTTGGATGATATTGATTGTGTTTTGGAAGTTCATGATGTTTATTAGTGGTTCTTTGATGTTCTGATAGGTTCTGATTGGTTCTGTATAGCTTCTGTTTTGTTCTGTTTTGTTTTGATTGTCTTCTGTAAGGAGGGATGGAGTATTGAATGATGAAGATTGAGATCTTGTGAAAGCTTATTGAATAGTTTTTGAGAGTTTGGAATGGTTTGAGTATGAGTTATGAGGTTTTGATGACCTTCTGTAACCTTCTGTAGGTCTTCTGTAGAGCCTCTGTCTCTGTTCTGTTTTGTTCTGTACTGTAGCTGTTCTGGTACTGTTCTGTATGCTTCTGTATGTGTTCTGTTGGATGAGAGTGTAGCTTGGGAAAGTCTTCTAACCTTGAAAAGAGGTGAATACAAGTGCAAAGGAGCTGAAAGAAGTGAAAGAAGTAGCTGCTGAAGACTCAAGTGAAGACTGGAGTGAAGTGACAGTAGTGAACTATAAAAGGACACTGTAGTGGCTCTAGTGACTCTTCATATCAGACATACCTCTTGGGAGGGGTATCCATGACCTAAGAAGGATTATTGAGAGTGATTTTGAGAGATTGTAGTGAGGATATGATGTATTATTGATGGAGAGAGAGAGAGAGAGAGAGAGTCAGAGATAGCTAATTCTACTCAAATAGAGTGATTGTATATGAGAGATTGAGAGAGAAGACTATGAAGATATTGAAGATGAATACTATGTGATATATTTTCATTCAAAGATGGTGTATTCCTTTGCTTTCTTTGTTCTATTGATGGATTTTGTGAAGATATTGAAGAATATGGTTGGTTCTATCAAATCCGTGGGAGATCTACATGATGCTATATGAAGATTTGTTGTGCCTGGTGTTCTTTTCTTCATTGTGGTCATATGAAACATGATAAACAAGCTTGTTGATGTTACAAGATAGATTTTCTTGCAAGAGAATTCCCTTTTCCTTGGTGTTCCTCTTGGGGCCCCACACGCGTAAAAATGAGACCTCCTCATTGGCGAATCGAGCCGGGGGTTCAAATCCGCATAACCGCGGGGAAACACCCTCTTGGGAGGGGCAAAATGGATAATATTAATGCAAATTTTTTTATGTTTATCCCTTTCACCCAGCCGATGCATGGATGGAGGAGAGGGAGTGTGGGAGGGATGGGCTTGGTGGAGTTGTGCGGGGTGCATGAGGAGGGGGGAAGCCATGCAGAGGCCACGTGGGGAGCTTCTCTCCCCATCCCTTAAGGCCTATATAAACCCCCCTTAGCTTAGGGGGGAAAGGGAGAGAGATCAGAGGATGACGCCGTGTTAAGGGAGAGGAGTGAGAGAGCAAGCTTCCATCGCCCCCATCCTGCTCGGCTTGCTCAAAAGAGGAAGCACATTCTCCACAGCATGCTCCCCGGCCTCCAAGAACTCCCCCACTGCTTGCAGCAGTGCACCAACCTCGGCCCCATCCTGCTCGGTTGAAGGCGCCATTGCACTATTGCTGACGGCCGTGGCTCCACGTGCCCAGCAAGTCAATTCCCCCCCCCCATTCGACGTCATCCTTCCTTTCCTAATTCCCCTCAATCATTTTCATTTGTACCCACGTGGTTTCCTGGGGAGCAAAAGCTTCCTGGAACCTTTTGGAAGCTTCTAAAGTACAAGGCTTAAGGCTTAGGGCCCGTGTGCACAAGGCTTAAGGCCTTGTGCACACGCGTTCCACCCCGGGGGTTAAAAACCTTCCCTTAAAGCCCCATTCCCACAACTTCTAAGGGAGAAGGCTTTGGCCGTGTTCCTGTGGCCTTCCCGAGTTTAAGAACGAGTTCATTAAGCTCTATTCCCGCAGCTTCCTCGTAAAACTCCAATTCTCATAAGTCCTCATAAAGCCTCTATTCTCGCAGCTCCATTCGTAAGAGCCCCATTTCCGCAAACAAAGCTCCAATCCCATACGCCCAAATACCATAAGTCCAAATCCCTTAAGCCCAAATCTAACAAGCCCTAGCCTTTTAAAGATCCGAAGTTCGCTGAAGGTATCTCCTGCGTACGAGGGAGAAGGGTAAGATCTTGAGGCTGCTTACCAAGGCTGAGGAGATTCATCAATCGCGAACTAGAAGTCCATAATCACACCTACAATGGCCCCCAAGAAGTTGCAAGGTGCATCTGCGGGAGGTTCATCTCCTAACATTCACGTGGACATCTCCCCGAGCCCACAAGTCCAGGTTTTTTTTTCGAGTTTATTCTCACATAAAGAGATGATTTAGGCACAATTAATTTCATAAGGAAGAATGCATTTTTGCGCTTATCATTAATGCATGTGGTAGCAATAAATGTACACTTGATAAATTATTTCTTTAAACGTTAGACAAGGTTGGTGCATGTCATGAAATTGGAACGTTGCATTTCTAGAATTGTCCATCATAGGAGATTAGCTGCATGTTGCTAATTTTAGTGCATTTCCAATTTAATGAGTCTAAACGCCTATTACTTAGGGCAAAGGAATGAAATTGTTAAGTGCATTGGCCGTGAAGGAAAGGAGTATCTTGCATTTAGTCACTAATTCCCTTTCTTACGATTCGCACGAGGAAATTGTTAACTTCCATTTCACGGCATGAAAATGAACTCTAATCTTGTAATTTGCATGGGAAAAGGATGCTTGGAAATGGATTAAATCAATACTAGCCTTGTGTCACATGAACTTCATTTTCGAGGTTGTTGTATCTAGGGGTCGCATGTTACATATTCGCAAACTTCATTTTGTCAAGTTGCATTTGGGGAGGTTGCATGGTTTATTAGAGCATGAAATTCTAAAAGCTTAGAAAAAGAGTTGTAGGCATGATTCTTGAATGTAAGTCCTAGTAGGTTCAATGAAAGTTATTCTGTAAATTATCATGCGTTTTGATTTTAACAAGAAATGTTAGGGTTATTGCAAATTTAGTGGTATGAAGAAGCAGTGAATCACGTGTTTACGTATATTGTGATATGTTGCATCTAGTTTCTCCTTTAGATCAAGTTAACATCTCTAGGAATGGTTCGTCCTTGTCGCAAGACAAGTAGATCAAATTATCTAAATCACCTAACCCGCAAGGGATTCATATAGGCATGATACAATAAATACCCCAAGCGCTAGCTAGGGTTTAGCTCGTTAAGGATTTGGCCTAGTTTCGCACTTGTTGCCAAGTCGAAACCCTCATATCCAAAGGTCCAACCCACATTCATGGATGTAGGGTCAAGAGGACACTCATGCAAGTAACTATCTAGGGTTTCTACCCTAAGGATCATTCGTTCAAATGTTGAAACTCAGATTGAGTTGGAATCCCTAGGACGGAATGTTGTCGGCCTAGTGCAATTAGGATTGGGTTGGGTAAGAAGACACCCTAAACCCTGCTTCTTGTCTAATCATAATTCCTTGACCAGAAAACACCGTTCAATGGGTGAAATGATCCCTTGGAATAGATGCAACACTTGTGCAACAAGTTGCAATGTCGCATGGCCTTGTGGTTTGATCACAAGAGAGTTTTGCCTAGCAGGTTCTTGCGTAAGTTAACTTGCAAGAGGATGAGTAGCCATCCTGTTACCTCACCTTTCTTGGGAAAAGTTTCCAAGTTAAGGAGAGTTAGTTATTTGCTTGGAAGCAAAGGATCAATCAAATTGAAGCGACATGGTCGCCAGGAATTACTGTTAATTTATGAAATCTAATGTATTGGTTAAGTTGGATTAACAGGGTATGGCCCTAATCCAAGGACAAAAGGGTTAACAAACAAACCCTTGGAGATCTTGCCAAGTCACAATTGATCCTAGATCGAATGCTGGATGCATTCGAAGAGAAGGATTCACTCCTTAGCAGTTGGCCAAATAAACGACCACTGGAAATAATTGTGCTTGTATCAGTTTAGGAGCACTGTTTGCATTGTTTGCTCAAGGAACTAAAGGATGGAAAGATATTTAATGCTTCAGGTTGAAGGCCTGAAAGGAGAGGCATCTTCAGTTACCCCCGACTGACCCTAACCAAGAGGGTTGTTAGCCACACGGGAACGTGGACCAAACCCGCCATGTGAGGTCTCTCCGTTGAGCGCTACTTGGAGCAGGAGGATGCTTGGGTGCCAGGGGGGTTCTGGCCGTAAATTCCTTGCCTTCCGGGCCCTGCACAAGGAACCAACGTGACTTGGAATTGGATCTTGAGGCCCGCATACTAGTCTACGGGTGGGATCTTGGATTAGTAATCACTGTGGATTGTTGAATAGCCTTCGGGCAGATTATGGATTGCCTTCGGACAGATTATGGATTAGCTTGCGGGCTGGACTTTATGGATGTATTCCAAAGATAAATAAGATAACTTGTTGTAAAGGAACTTGTTTGACACTGCTTTTCTATGTCAAGTGCTAAGATTATGTGAAGGAACCAATGTCTAATTGGCTAATTAATGAAGGTGTTTGATGCATGTCCATCTAAATGTGGTAGATAATTAGACAACTAAAGCAACCTTGAGGAAAGTGCGGTGGATGTGGCCATGGGTCCGTCCTACGAATGGGTGGTCCCGGTTGGCCGGGAACTTTTCTCAATCGAAATAGATAGCAAGGGGCTCTTCTCAAAGGAAATGAATAGCAAGGGTACTGACCTAGGGTTTAGGTTACTAGAATCCCGATTTATGTTGTTTTAGGGGAACGGAATGGGACTATGCCTTATGGGCAAAGAGGTTGAGCCTTGCATCCCTCTCATTTTCCATTCTCCTTGAACCAAGTGCAGCATGAATCCGCTTCGTCCCTGGTGTTTCTGCGTAGAGTAGTTCTCCTGGGGTTCAACGCTAGCTGCCATTTAGGAAAGTGACCATTAGGGGAAACCCTGATTCAAGTCGATCCTAAGTGGGAACGACCGGAATACTTCCGCTACGTGGCAGACTCGAGAAGTCCTAGATCGCAAACCCCGTAACATTACATGGGAATGCTGGGCGAAACTTTCTAGACTCTCTTTCCGATGGACTGCTAAGACATGTCCTGAAAGGGAACAGGTGGATACGTTACAGTTGGTATCAGAGCGAACCAACAAAGGATTTGTCTTTATAAGAAAACTTAAGAAGTAAAGCAAATGTTGTTGTTAAGAACATTTCCTTCCTTATCGATGCTGTCTTGCAGAATTATGAAGCATGCAACAGATTCTTAGTGTTCCAAGTCATGTTTATAACCACGATGCATTCCTCAGATTATCGACAAAGGATCAATATGATGAACATCCTAGATTGCATTTATAATCCATCGCCTCTGTATGTGGAATAGAGATAGACGGGTGATTGAGGAATCTATTATATAGCTGCCCACCGGTTTGCATACCTTCGAACCAACCTAAAGAGAATCAAGTGGTTGGAGGACTTGAAGATTGTGAAGCTATTCATTTTTGTTGAGGCTCACGTAAACACAACTTTACGTATCGAAGGTTGGAGGGTCGAGCTGAACTCATATGTATACGAGGAAGACACCCTCATAATCCCCGCCGATAGGATCAAGGTATTGAGACGCAAGAAGAATGGGTACCAAAAGAAAGGATACCCTAATCTTCGGATGACTTATCGATTCCTGAAGATCCATGACCCAAATCCATACTATTATCCAGTTCTCGTAGCTAAATGTAACACAACATTATTCTCCCCGAACTAATGTACCAGTTTGCTCTAGCATCCCAAAAAAATATTGTACTCCGAAAGAGCTATGCCCATATGAATGAAATAAGACTTCTTTTTATCAATGATTGTCTTGTCTATGAGTATTGATAAAAATTTAAGTGGCTAGGTTCTTGGCTGAAAGCTGAATTGGATATGAAATATAATCATAACAATTAGCGAGTTGTTAATGTTAAGAATCCTCTACCCAGGCACAACCCCAGGTACAGATTCCCAGTCCATCCCCTACATCAAGTACGGCCGTGATTCAGGAGAAGAAGTTTCTTCTCAAGCAGATCAAGCCGCCAAAATTTGATGGAAAAGGAAGGACGGTCTAAGCTGATGCTAAGATTTGGATAGAGTCCATGGAAGATTACTTTGAAGCAGCTGGTACTGCACCTGCCAACTAGGCTATGCTCGCCAAGCTGAAGCTTATCGGCGAAGCGAGGCTTTGGTGGAAGCAATGGTGCAGAGATCAAGGGATCTCGGAAGGATCCATTACATGGAAAAAGCTGAAAAAAGATGTGCAAGGAAGATACTTACCACCTGCGTACCGCATGCAGAAAATGAATGAGTTCTACAAGCTGAAACAGCTAGGTCTAACTCTTGACGCATACTACTCAAAATTCGTCTCACTTCTGAAGTATGCCACAATGGATATGACACAGCAGGTGTCGAAATTTTGTGCCAGTTTAAATCCACCTGTAAATACCCGCCTCGAATCAATGCGCCCAACAGATCTACAGGACGCACTCATTCGAGCTGCGCCCATAATTCAGGATGTGCAGGCCAAGCCAAGAAGTAACAAAACTTGGTCTTATAATGATCAGAACAGAGGAGCATATAGGCCCCAAGCGAAGAGAGTTCAAGGTCAAAACCGGGGACAAAGAAAGAATTTTGGTGATTCAGACACCATCGGAATATCAAGGTAAAGGCTTCAAAACCTTGATTGATTGTGGCAGCACGCATTCCTTTATCTCACCAGCTTGTGCAAGAAGATTAGGAATAGCCACAGTAGAAGCACCTACCTTGCTTGTGGAATTAGCAAATGGTCGTGAGGTCACTTGTACCAGGCAAACTGCTAAGGTGGAATTCTTTCTGGGAGGAAAGTCGACTTCGGTCAAATTCAAGGTCATGAACCCAGGTATCCATGAGTGTTTGCTCAGAATGGATTGGCTTAAACCTAATGACACCCACATTCACTGTGGAAAGGGCTAAGTTTCCTTTCAAAACTCTGAAGGGGAATTGGTTACAACTCAAGGAGAGGCTGGAAAGCCAAAAATTCAATTGGCCAAAGCATCTCGGATTATAAAGGGAGTTAGAAAGGAACTACCTGTCTACTTGATTAAGCAAGATTCTAGTGAAGAACCTTCATGGCTAAAGGAGTACGCAGACGTATTTCCTGAAGAGCTAACAAAACTTCCGCCTCAAAGGGAAGTGGATCATGAGATCAAGCTAGTGCCAGGAGCTGCGCCAATTGCAAAGAGGCCTTATAGAATGTCCATTTCAGAAGCAATTGAGCTGAAGGAGCAACTCAAGCAACTGCTAGATCAGGGCTAGATCCATCCTAGCAGTTCACCATGGGGAGCTCCAGTGCTGTTCTAGAAAAAGAAAGATGGAACGCTTTGACTATGTATTGATTACAGAGGATTGAATCAATCAATGATTAAGAACAAGTACCCTATTCCTAGAATAGATGAACTTCTTGACCATCTTCAAGGTGCGAAGATCTTCTCTAAGATTGATCTCAGGTCTGAATACTATCAGATAAGGATCAAGGAAGAAGATATCCTAAAGACGGCATTCAACACAAGATATGGACACTTTGAGTTCCTAGTCATGTCATTTGGGCTGACGAATGCACCTGCCACCTTCAACAAGTTAATGCAGGATATCTTTAGGCCATATATTGACGACTTTGTACTCATTTTCTTTGACGATACCTTAGTCTACTCCAAGCAGGAAGAAGATCATAAACCCCGACTTTGCATTGTCCTTGAGACAATGAGGGCACACAAGCTTTATGCCAAGATGAAGAAGTGTGCATTCTTCAAATGTCATATTGAATATCTGGGATTCATCGTATCAGCGGAAGAAATCTCAGTGGATTCCGCGAGATGTTCTAGAATGGCCAATACCAACAACTATCAAAGAAATACACAGTTTTCTTGGATTGACAGGATGCTATAGGGTCTTCATCAAAAACTATGCTTTGATTGCAGCACCTCTGATGGATTTACTGAAGAAGCAAACATCGATTGCATGGTCAACTGCCAAAAAATCTAGCTTTGATAGATTAAAGCAAAGTTTGGTATCAGCACATATCCTGAAACTTCTGAACCTCAGTAAGGAGTTCGAAGTAGTTGATGCTAACACCTATCCTGAAACTTCCGGACCTCAGTAAGGAGTTTGAAGTAATAACTGATGCTAGCACGCTTGCTTAGGATGTGTGCTTATGCAAGAAGGTTATCCTGTAGCATACTCTTCAAGGAAACTGAAGATCCATGAGAAGAATTATGCTACCCATGACCTAGAGCTGTTAGGTGTCATCCATGCTCTCAAGCTTTGGAGACATTACCTACTCGGTAACAAGTTTACCCTAGTGACGGATCATAAAAGTCTCAAGTGGATCTTTACCCAAAATGAGCTCAACATGAGGCAACGTCGATGGATTTAAGTGCTGGAGGAGTATGATTTTGAAATCAAATACCGACCTGGAAAGGAGAATGTAGTTGCCAATGCACTCAGTCGCAAGGCATTCCTTAATTCTCTAATCTTGCAAAATCCATCAACAGCTAGATCTCTAGCCACAAAGGTATCCATGCCAAACAACCCACTACTTGAGCTAGCTAGAGAAGAAGCATGCCATGATCCAACCTATCAAAAGATGCTAAGGGAGATCCCTATTAAGGATCAGGACCAAAAGCTACAGGCTAAGTATCATGAATTCTCTATCAATAGTGGACTTGTCTACTATAGAACGAGATTATGTATACCGGCAAGCCAGTTGCTCAAGTAGAAGCTACATTGGGAGAGGCTTAAAGGTGACTTTCTCAAATATGTCACTAGTGTTTGTCTTGTCAGCGTATTAAAGCCGAACATGTCAAAATACCAGGAAAGTTACAATGACATTCCCCAAATGAAATGGGAATTCATCAGTATGGACTTTGTTGTTGGCCTACCCCAAGTTCAAGGAGGATACAACTCCATTATGGTTGTGGTTGATATGCTTACTAAGGTTGCACACCTTATTCCTGTTAAGACAAACTATAAAGCCTCAGACATTGCAAGGTTGTTTATCAAGGAGATATTCAAGCTACATGGGTTGCCCAAAAGAATCATCTGTGATCGTGATTCTCTCTTCACATCACACTTCTGGAGAGCTATCTTTGAAGCCATTGGGAGTCAATTCTATTTTAGTACAGCTTACCATCCCCAAACCAATGGTCAAACGGAGGAAATCAACCAAGTCATCGAGGACATGCTAAGGGCACATTGCTTCCGTGAACCAAAAAGGTGGATTCAATACCTGCCCACTGGTTGAGTTTGCCTACAATGCTTCTTACCAACAAAGCATTCAAATGACCCCTTTTCAAGCATTGTATGGGCACGATTGTCAAAGTCCTTTAAACTTCTCAAATCCAACCTTGAGGGTTGAAGCTTCAAGGCAGATGCTGGAAGAGATGGATGACCAAATGAAGTCAATAAGACAAGACATCCAAGCCACCAAGGATAGACAGAAGGCATACGTGGATTTGAAATGTCAAGACAGAACCTTCGAGGAAGAAGACAGGGTCTTCATTCACCTACGCCCAAAGAAGAGTTCCGTATCCTTAGGAGATTGCAAGAAGCTAAGTCCAAGGTATTGTGGACCATACAAGATCCTCAAGTGCCTAGGACCCAACACTTATAGACTGTAACTCTCGGAGAACCTAAAGGTTCATAATGTATTCCACATCAGCCCACTGAAGAAGTATGTACCTAATCCTAGCCATGTACTTGATGACCATGGATTATTGTGGTCATAGAGCTGCTTCACCCAGCGCGGCAATGGATTTTCCGCTGGGGTGATGTCAGGTTGGTGAACTTTTTCCTCATCATCTGAAGATGATGCTTCCTCCTCCTTAAGGATAGGGATAGCTCTCGATGCATGTTCATAGTGGACTACTTCTTCGCTTGATGTTAAAGTGGAAGAACTTGCCTTCTCCTCCTCCACTGTATGCGGCTCCACCTTGAATACCACATCACGGCTCACGATGATCTTCTTTGCCTCTTGGTCATATAATTTGTAAGCCTTCTGCTCATCACTATAACCCAAGAAGATACATTTTCTGCTTGTTGGTTTTAACTTGTTTCTCTTCTCATCTGGAACATGTGCATAACATTCACATCCAAAAATTCTGAAATGTGAGATAGATGGTTTCTTACCAGTGTAAGCCTCATGAGGTATTTTTCCCTTGAGAGCCTTTGGGTAGCTCCAATTTAGAATGTAGACTGCAGTATTAACAGCTTCAGCCCAAAAATGGTTAGGCAATCCCTTGCCCTTTAGCATGCATCTTGCCATCTCCACAATGGTGTGATTCCTACGTTCGACAACACCGTTCTGTTGAGGTGTGTGAGGCGTTGTCAATTGACGCTTGATCCCTTAGATCTTGCAAAAGCCTTCAAACTCCTTTAAGTTGAGCTGACCACCACCATCTGTTCTAAATTTCTTCACACTTTTTCCTGTTTCATTCTCAACAAGTTTTAGCCATTCTTTAAATTTACCAAAAGCTTGAGCCTTATCACGAAGGAAGTACACCCACATCTTCCTACTGTAGTCGTCGACAATCAACATAAAATAAAATTCCCCCCAAGGCCTGTGTAGGCGTCTTACCACACAAGTCAGCATGCACCAACTCTAGAGGAGCATGTGCTCTATTCTTGCTTTCTTGTGGAAATACCTTTCTCTGTTACTTGCCCATCATACAAGCTTCACATGGTTCCCTCAATTCAGTTATTGTAGGTAGGTGAGCAACCATATCTTGCTTTTGCATCTCCTTCAACACTGCAAATCCAATGTGTCCAAACCTTTCATGCCAAAGCTTACTTGTGCCCACTCCAGCGGTTATTGTAAGAGCATTTAGCTCATACAGGTTGTTCCTTCTTTCTCCTTTGCCAACAATTGTGCCATCACTATCAAGAATTTCTGCACCTGTCTTCTTGAACCTCACTTCATGACCAAGATCAGTTATGGCAGCAAACTGATAAGAGATTTCTCTTGATTTCAGGAACATACAACACATTTGAAAGCTTTTTGGCTTTACCATTTGCAGCAACAAAAGAAATAGTATCTGTGCCCGTAGCAGGGCATTTAGCATCATTTTCAACCGTCACAGTGATGGATTCTTGTAGAGGCTGCATAGAACTGTATAGACATTTCTTGTTGGTCATGTGACGGTTGGTCATGTGACGGCGGGAGGCCCCACTATCCAACACCCATGAGTCAGTGGTAGATTCTTCTTGCACCGAGGAGCACACTTCCTCAATGGTCGCCATGAATAATTCGAGCTCTGCTTCAGCCGTATTGGCTGTCTCTTTCCCTTTACTTTTAACGGTACCATTCTTTTCATCTGCCTTCTTGACACGACAATCTGCAATTGCATGTCCTTTCTTCTTGTAGTAGAAGCACTCTCCTTGAAACTTCTTCTTTCCACCCTTCTTTTTGTCACCATCATTTTTTTATGGAGGAACCACCTTTGCCTTTTGTATTGGCAGAGAATGCAGCATCTTCATTGTTGCTTCCTTCTCGGGCTTTCAACCTCAACTCCTCCTTCATTAATAATGCACAAAACTCCTCAAAAGTCAAAGCTTGAGGCCTCACCTGAGTATTAAGGGTAGTTACTAGTCCATCAAACTTTTGTGGACAAATCTGGACACCTCCGAGCTAGCTCTTCGCTAGTCTTTTGTATCCCAGCGCCAGCCATCTGGTCGCGCAGATTCTTAATCCGAGTGATGAATGCTTCAACCGTCTCTTATTCAGCAAACTTCTCCGCTGCTAGTTGATTCTCCAAGTTTTGAATCCTTGTTTGGTTTCGTGTTTCATACTGACTCCTTAGTACATTCCAAGCCTCTGATGCTTTGGTTGTATGCTGAATCAAAGTCAGAACACTGTCAGAACAGCTTGTAACTAAGGCACACAATGCATCTGAATTCCTTCGTTTCCAAGCTCGTAGAAGATCTGCATTTGGAGGAATCATCACACTAGGATTTGATGGGTCGGGGATAGGCTGTGGTTCTGCGTCAGTCCCCAGCACAGTCTCCAGAAGCTCATAAGAATCAAGGATAGTTGTAATTTTGAACTTCCACAAGGTGTAGTTTGTACCATCTAACTTGCCTTCGATGAAGGTTGGTGGACGAATCCTCAGTGTTTGAATAGCCGGTACAGCAACACCACCTCCTGCACCGCTTCTTGATGCGCTAGAACTGCTTCCGAAAGTCAATATAGTTTCTCTTTGTTGTTGAAGCCTTTGTCTCTTGCACACTCTCTGATCTCTAGAGCCCCCTGGGCTCTGATACCATGTAAAATATTACACAACACAGCAAACAGAATCTGAGAAAGAGATAGAGAGTACACAACAGATAAGAGGAGAATCAGTGAATTCTTTAACTCCAAACAACTGAGACAAAGATGGCTCTGTCCACCCGTGCACTTCCACTGTGTGAAGCTTAGATGGCGATCTAGACAGAAGATAGATGAAGAGCTTAATGCTAGCTGGAACAACAACTCTGATTGGGTGAAAGATGAGTGATCGATGGCTGTGAAGGGGTTTAGCTTTTATAGCCTGCAAAGGCTGTTAGGTTGGCCTGACCGACCTACCATATAAGCCTCCACTAATCGGCCAGGGAATATTCCCTTTACCATCGGGCTGGGGGCGCTGCCCTCGAAACCCCGCCAGGGGGGCCAGTGGCCCCCCTGGGACCCCCCAGCCAGGGGCTGCTTCCGCAGCCCCCAAACCCCACAATAGGGACCCCTTTTAACTCTCTTATCCCGCAACTCGATGCAATGCACCTCGAGTTGCTACAAGCTTAACCACTCCATCTAACCCAAAGATTAGACCCACAATGGTCACCTTTTTGCCATCCGGTCACATAGACCTCATTTGATATACAAGTCAAGACTCAACCAATGTCCGGGCTCATATTTGGCTTCTCTTCATAATGGGGGCCTTACAACATTCAACACCATAGATTATTGGTAGCACCTAATGAGGGTGGGGCATTGATCATATCTAACAGTAGCTGCTACCAAAGCGCAGATTGGTAGAATGTTAGTGAAGCATTCTCGTACTGGGCAACTACCTCAAGACACTCATGTTAACATAGGAGGGGAGAGCCCCATGGAGGTCTACGTTACCACACTCAAAGATGGTGGCGGAGGTGGACATGGTGCAGTTACAAGTAAAGGCTCGCTCATGCTAGTACTCGAGATTCTTGCAGATGCGTGAGGCCAGGTTGCTTGATGCAGACGAGACTACAGCCTTGAGAGCCAGCTGCTGGGGGACCATGGCGCCGCTCAATGCACGTCATGCGGCCACGTGTCTACAGTCACCGCTGCATGAGTATTGGACAATGACAACTGTCGGCTATCGCCACATCAGCCCGGCGCATGAGACCGTGCCTCAGGTCCCGGACGAGCTCCCCGACCAGATTTGTTCGTTTGTCCACATCCATGTATCTCATTTGTGTTCGTTCATTTGTTAGGTTTGGTGGTCCGCGTTCACGTTCGTTTGTTCACTTGTTAGGTTTGGTAGTCCGCGTTCACATTCATTTGTTCGTTAGGTTTGATAGTCCGTGTTCACATTCGTTCGTTTGTTAGGTTTGTTTGGTTAGTCCGCGTCCATTTGTTAAGTTTGTTACGTTGAATTGTCTCGTTAGGTTTGTTACATGCACATCCATGTAAATATGCATGGAGTGTCTCAATACGTGCTTTGAATCTTGACATAGGAGAGAAAGCATACGAAAAGAGGCCTATTGATTGGATCCAATATCTTGATTGCATTTCTTAGTTTTGTCGGTGAAACTAGAATAATTAGTTTGGGTAAGGTTTAACTAATAGGGCATGGTTTCATTAATTGGGCATTGAGGAGCGATCCATCACAAAGAGAGAGAGAGAGAGAGAGAGAGAGAGAGAGAGAGAGAGATATAGAGGAGTGATTTTGACGATGGTACTTTCAATAGCGAAAAAATGATAGAGAGATGTCATTGAGATGATTACCAATATGATGAGATACTTTAAGAGGTGAAAATATTGATGCTACTTTATCTGTTTGGCAAAAGAGTAATATAGAGAGAGAAAGAGAGGTGATAAAAATGTTTACGAATAGAAAGAGGTTATTGTTATAAATAGTGCCAATGTGTCAAAATCTTGTAGGATTCTTCTAAGTGGGAGCTATTTAATTCTGATGTTCTTGAAGCTATTTAAAATTACTGTCATCTCACATCATTAATTGGACCATCAATGCAAATATTGATCATATGCAAAACAACATAGATTATGATAAAGGAGAAAACCAAAACTAGCTTGAGCTGGCTAGCTTTCACTAAGGGATAGAGACAACACTGCTAATGGATGGACAAAAACTCAAGAGAGTGGAGTGTACATTAGATAATGGTTATGTCATTGTCTCTAGAGAGAAAGTTGTTCCAATGTTTGGACTTATCAAATAAGAGACGTGTCAATGTGTATCAAATGTCTAATCCACAATCTAGTGACCTATCTTTTGAGTTACCTTGCACAATGGCAGTTAGTATAAATCGCATCTACTATTTGGATACTCAGTTTGGAAGGACCTTTGTTGTGAATGGTATAACAAGTGATGCAAGTATTGCTTCACCCTCGCCTAATTTTAGCCAAATCCACTAGTAGTATTTTAACATTGTTAAGGCACCTTCCAGACAAGTGCTTCTTGAAACAAACATTTGCAATGGTAAAGGAGATTATACGAGTGGAGAAGTTACCAAAGAGATATGATGGTAATATCTTATTTAAACTTCCCTATGTGGAACCTACATCACGGTTGGTGGGCCTAGAAAATAAATTTGATGGGCACATATGGACTACTGCTATAACTAGCAAATATTTCTACATTTGCTAAAGTTGTCAGGCAAAGAAAATGTGTAGGCTATTTATAATGTGTAAATCCTCTCTATTCGGGATTCTTGAGAATAGACTAAAGAAATGAGTTGCATTGGCAAGGTTGTTTGACCAAAGTTTATGAATCAAACTCGACCATTCAATCTTGTAGGAGCTTGAATTTTTTCTTTTGCAATGTCCCTCCAATATGTATTTTGACTTGTCCATGCAAACTATTGCTATGTTTTCCCTTTGGAGAAGAAAACAAGAGAATCATAAGAGGAGTCATTCATTTGGGGTATCATTTACACCCTATTGGAAAAGGTTTTTCCAACCTAGCCATGAAGGGTATTAAGGATAAGGTCCAATAGTATGTGCAACAAGATAGGCAAGGATGTTGAAAGTCCTTACAAAAGACACGATGGAGTCAATTCTATCAAGTACATCTACTTGAGCCACAAAACTATTTGAGGAATACCCAGGTGAGCTACTTTGTCAGTTGAAACCTACTCTTGATACAATAAAAATATCACAATGGAGAAAGAAAGTCCATGGAGATGTTGGGTTGGGAAAACCATTGATGGTATGATGATTTGCTTCAGCTTTTTAAAAAGAAGTTCCTATGACTACTTCCAAAGCATGGTCTTTCTTGGGTAGCTTGAGTTTTGATCTTTTTAGAGATGCCATATCTTCAAGATATCAACCCAAGGCCTTATAAGTAGTATTGACCAAGTAAACAAAATGTATCCAGGGAGAGAGCTTTCCATGTGTTGGGTGTGTTTTGATCATTAGGGGAGCTTTGAGGTCTCGAAAATGCCCTGTAAGCAATCCTAGAGAGAGAAAATATTTTAGAAAATAAACTGTCAAGATTGTGGGAGAGAAGGAAGGAGTCTCACTTGAAGCTTTCTTGCTTGCACAATGGGGGAATACACACAAGGGTGGAGGCTGAAAACAGTTTTCCTCTTCTTAGTTGTGTAAGCCAAAAAGAACTCACTTACAAAGAAATAGAAGAACCCTATATATGGGTCTCAAACCAAAGACAACTAACTACGGTGGCATACTAACTGAGCCACGAACTAGAGTAGATAAGGATAGCTATCATGTAGCTATTATTCATGGGCGGTGTACCAACCGCGTCTGCAACTGAAAATCAGTGACATAAATACACAACGGTCACCCTGGCGTATCACGAGTGGAGCTCGATATCTCAACACTCCCCCTCGAGCTCAATCCCAATTCCTGCACACCAAGCAGGTCTCTGAACTTGCGCAGCTTCTCTGCGCCCAATGCCTTCGTGAATATGTCAGCTACCTGATCCTCTGTGCTGACATAAACTAGATCAATAAGACCTAGTAAAATCCTCTCTCGCACATAGTGATAATGCACCTCAATGTGCTTTGTTCTAGCATGATAGACTGGGTTATTTGCCAAGTGTATACTACTCATGTTGTCACAATAAATGACAATTGGCCCATCTGTAGACTGATGCATATCATAAAGTAGCTTATGCAACCAAGCTACCTCACATGTAGCCATTGCTGCACCCCTGTACTCAGCCTCTGTGCTCGACAAGGCAACTGTAGGCTGTTTCTTGCTACTCCAAGTGACTGCAGCACTCCCAAAAGAGAACACATATCCACTGGTAGATCGTCTATCAGAAATACTACCAGCCCAATCAGCATCAGTGTATCCATACAACTGTATGTGAACCCCAGTCTCATAAAATAGTCCATATTGCAATGTGGACTTCACATACCTGAGTATGCGTCTAGCCGCATCCAAATGTGGTTTCCTTGGAGCCTGCATAAACTGACTTACCAGTCCAACAGCATAGCTCAAATCTGGCCTGGTAATAGTCATATAAATCAAACTTCCTACTATGCGTCTGTACATAGTAGGGTCTTCTAAAAGCTCACCTGCATCTGTGCTCAGCTTCACATTCTGCTCCAAAGGAACTGAAATAGGCTTACAGCCTGTCATCCCATATTTGGACAGCATGTCCAATCCATACTGCCTCTGCAAGAGCTGTATCCCACTTGGTGATCTAATCACCTCAATGCCCAAGAAATAACGCAGCTCTCCCAAATCCTTCATCTCAAACTTCTGCTTCAATAGCATTTTCACATGAAGGATATCTTCATCACTGTCACCTGTCATAATCAAATCATCAACATAAATGACAAGTAGCATAATACCTTTCTCTGTTTTTCTCACATAAAGTGAGAAATCTGCCTTGGAAATCTGAAAGCCAATAGTGACAAGATACTATCCTATCTTGTCAGACCATGCTCTAGGTGCTTGCTTCAAGCCATACAAGGCTTTCTTCAACCTGCAAACAAACTCAGGATGAACATCATGCACATAACCTGGTGGCTGCTCCATATAGACCTCTTCTTGCAAATCACCATGCAAGAAGGCATTCTTTACATCCATCTGATGTAAAGACCATTCCTTTGATGCAGCCATAGCAATGACTGCTCTTACGGTTGCCATCCTTGCAACTGGACTGAATGTTTCTTCATAGTCAATGCCATATGTTTGTGCATACCCCTTGACTACTAATCTTGCCTTGTATCTGTTCACAGAACCATCTGCATTGTGCTTCACCTTATAAACCCACTTACAGCCAATTGCATTTTTACCTTTAGGCAAAGGTACCAATTCCCATGTAGCATTTGCTTCCAAGGCATCCATTTCTTCATCCATGGCTTTCTCCCATTTTTCTTTTTCCATGGCTTCCTCAAAAGAAGTGGGTTCTGGTTCCTGTATCACTTTCACCATATATGCATAATGAATGGCTGTAAATCCATCATATTTCAGCCTATCCACAGGATACCTAGCTCTGGTAGACCTGCGCAAAGTAGGTTCACTCCCAGGTGCTCTCAAAACATCCCTGGTCTTCCTTACTCCAGGTGTAACAATAGAAGGAATACCCAACTCATCATCAATGCTCTGTTCTGAGCCACTGGATTCACCATCCACATAAGAGTGACCTGCATTCACATCAAACATGGGCTGATCAACCTTCTCTTTTCCTTTTCGTGATACCTGCACACCACTATCTGCATTGCTTTGAGAAGATTCTCCTGATCTCAATCTGCCTGTCCATGGCGAAGAATGTGAACCACTGCTAGAGGATGCTCCAGGTCCACTAATATTTTGTGACTGCTGCTGTGAATTCTGTGCAGCATTACCATTTTGTGCATCTACATCATCAATCACATTTACTGGTTTATACCAGCTACTCATCTCATCAAAAACAACATCTCTGCTCTCTGTAAACTTACGAGTAGAAGGGTTATAGCATCTATACCCTTTTTGCTGCAGAGAGTAACCAATAAAGATGCACTTCTCAGCTTTTGGATCCAACTTGGATCTCAGCTCATCTGGTACATGTACATAGGCAATGCAACCAAAAATTTTCAAATGAGAAATATCTGGTTTCCTACCAGTATACCTCTCCTCTGGAGTCATTCCATGTATTGCTGCAGTGGGAGTCATGTTCATTATGTAGACTGCTGTAGCAACTGCTTCAGCCCAATAAAAATCTGGCAAGTCTTTTTCATTGAGCATGGCACGAGATACCTCTCCAATATGCCTGTTTTTCCTTTCTGCAATTCCATTTTGTTGTGGGGTATGACTGCATGAATATTGCTACTTTATGCCATGCTCCTGCAGGAACCTTGCAAACTCATTTGAGAGGTACTCTCCCCCTCCATCTGACCTTAGGCATTTTATCTGCAGGCCTGTTTCTTTTTCAACCATAGCTTTAAGAGTTTTGAAATGCCCAAAAACTTCACTTTTCTTTTTCATAAAATACACCCAAACTTTTCTGCTATAGTCATCAATAAAAGTGACAAAATAATGATAGCCTCCAAGAGATGCAGCTTTAGTAGTCCACACATCAGAGTGGATTAAGTCCAATGGCTTCTCACTCTCTTGAACATGTCTAGGAAATGGTTTCCTTGCCTGTTTTCCAAACTGACAGGCTTCACATATCTTATGCATTTCTGCAACCTTGAATTTGGGCAATCCTGCAACAATATTTTGGGCCTGCATTGATTTAAGTTGCTGTACATTAACATGACCAATGCGTTTATGCCAGATATCAATATCTGCAACTACATCGGTCCCATGTGCAAACATTGCTGCACTCAATTCAGACATGTCTGCATCCAATGTAAACATTCTGCCCTTCTTCTTTCCTTTTGCTATCAAGCGACCTTTATTTTTCATATCCTCAACAAAGCATCCATGAGGATTAAATCTGACCTGCAAGCCCTGCTCAACCATTTGACCAACAGAAACCAGATTCTTGGTGATGTTTGGGACATGAAATACATCAGACAGGTATTTCTTCTTCCCATCCTGCATAGACAAAGGAATTTTTCCAATCTGCACAATAGGATGTGCAGTATCATCACCAGTCTCCACAAATCCTGGTTTTTCCATTTTCCTTGCATCCTCCATCCATTCTGCATGACCTGTCATGTGGTTTGATGCACCTGAGTCAACATACCATACATCATTGCTTTCTTCTGCACTTGTCACAAAATTATTCATGTGCTGCACCATAAACAAATGCTCATTTCTGTCATCACCCTGTCTACTAGAAGATGCATAATTCCCTTGTTGCAGTTTTCCATTCATGATGTCATTCTGCTTTTTATAGCAGTCTTTAGCCATATGACCCATTTTACCACAGTAGTAGCATTCAACGTTACTGTTTGCATTTTGGCCTCTTTGCCATCCACCACGACCTCTTTGGCTCCCCCTGCCTCTAGAGTTACCACTTCCTCCTCCATAGGACTGGTTTTCTTGAGTTTGCTGCATATTCTGATTTCTGCCACGGCCTCCAAATCGGCCTCCTCTACCTCTGCCTCTATCTCTTCCAGCATTTGAGTAGAAGACAGCTTCTTTTGAAGTTCCTCCTGAAGAAGATGCACCACCATTTCTCTGCTCCTCAGAAATTAGAAGAGCAATCAACTCCTCAAAATCAGGAAATCTTTCACGAACTGAAATGGATGTCCGAAACTGTGCATAATCCTTTCCTAGACCATTCAAGGTCACAGAAACTAAATCATCATCTTCCACTGGCAACCCAATGGAAGCAAGTGCATCTGCAATCTTCTTCACCTTCATGTGGTAGTCATTGATGCTCATACTTTCTCTTTGCACATTATGCAACTCTTGCTTGAGCTGCATTTTCCTGGCTTGCGTATTTGTGCTATACATTTTTGACAAAGTATCCCATGCCTCCTTTGGCGTACTTGCATCTTGAATATGCACAATCATAGAGTCTGAAATGCTGATAGACAGCCAATACATAACTTTCATGGCTCTCTCATGCCATGCTTTAAATACCTGCATTTGCTGTTGATTGGGAACATCAGGAAGAACTGGTTCTTCTTCATTTCCTGCAACAAATTCCCAATATCCTTTTCCCATAAGGAAATTCGTCATTCTAAACTTCCATGCTTGGAAGTTGTTCTTGTCAAGCTTTTCAGTGACAATCTGTGAAAGAGAATCAGATGCCATTACAGAACACTGCAAAAAATTCTGTCACTGCAAAAAACACAGCTTCACCCTCACAAGGGAAAATCTGCAAAACTGGCGAAAGTGGTATTTGACCACACAGTCACTTCCTAGTGACGATTTTGCATCAACAGGCAACAGGGATGATTCTGTAACTCCCAATGTCTCTGCGCACAAGCATACGATTCAATTTCTACAGTAACTTTTCACCGACCTGTAGAACAGTGGCTGCACAGCATAAAACAGGGCCTTTTCCTGAGTGCGTGCAGAAAACTTCCGCCTCCAAAATAGGCCCCGAAATGCCCTCACCGCGAAGGGCGTCTCAACCTGAGACAATGCACTCTTGCAATTTCCGACTGTGCTGCCTGCAGAGATCTGCTCCCAAAACAGAAAATGAAAGCAACACTGCTCCTCTTACCAGAACACCGCGAGCTTGGCTTGCTTTCTTGAGCTCCTTACCACGAACAAGGCTCTGATACCATGTCAAGATTGTGGGAGAGAAGGAAGGAGTCTCACTTGAAGCTTTCTTGCTTGCACAATGGGGGAATACACACAAGGGTGGAGGCTGAAAACAGTTTTCCTCTTCTTAGTTGTGTAAGCCAAAAAGAACTCACTTACAAAGAAATAGAAGAACCCTATATATGGGTCTCAAACTAAAGACAACTAACTACGGTGGCATACTAACTGAGCCACGAACTAGAGTAGATAAGGATAGCTATCATGTAGCTATTATTCATGGGCGGTGTACCAACCGCGTCTGCAACTGAAAGTCAGTGACATAAATACACAACGGTCACCCTGGCGTATCACGAGTGGAGCTCGATATCTCAACATAAACTTGTTTTTTAATTTTTAAAAACTTTTATATTTTGGTAAGTAAATAAATAAAAAATTGTTGATAAGTCATTGTCGCGATATTCTCGTAGTCACATCAAACCTAGAAATCTAGGCCGCCATAAAGGTGACAAAGATTGTTATAATCAATATCTTACTCATCCTCATTAAAGTGAAAACTAATATTCAATTTGAATTTTGTTTGATATTTGATTACATCCCTCCATTCTCACTCTCTTCTTTCTTTCCCGTCCTTACTAGTTTCTTCTTCGTTTTCCTTTTTATTTCTAATTCACATACTTTTTCAATCCAATCTTCTAATCACATCCTTAGCTATGGATCAGCCATCCAATGATCTATGTAGATCCAGTAAAAGGCCTCTCTATCATCTTCATATTGAGTTGGATAGTGAGTATGAACCGATAACGAGGAGAACAAAACCCATTACCGTTACAGAGTCTACAAAACATATGCTCAGGTTTGAAGGAAAGAAGAATCTTGATCTTTGGTTAGATGGCAGGCTATATCCCAAAGATCCTAGAAAAAATAGCACTCTACCTTTCTATAATAGCTCTTCATTGTTGAGGTTCATTTTGGTGATGGTTATAATGGGTTTCTAGGCTATACACTTAACTTGGTTGCAGAAAAGGATGTTCTCAAATTAGAGAACCATCTTTTATCAAAATATAACAATGAGTTACTACAAAAGCTAGAAGGCTATCAACAAAGGATTCATTTGTTGGAGAAATGCATCAAATCTTATCAACGAAAGCAAACTATTTTAGGACTTCGAAATCGACAAAGGGCTCTTAGAAATATTGAGAGTCTCAGATGAGGAGGCGGTGGTTATAGTCAAAGAATCCAAGTAGCAAGGTACATTTTTGTTCCAATTTAAAAATATAAAATATAACTTTGTTTATAATTAATTGTATTGATTTGTGATGTTGATTTTGTTTAGGTCTATTCTTCAACTGAATGCAAGTGAAAGAGATTCTTTCAAAGCATCTCAGTTTTATTATCATCTTCTTCCTTTAGTAGTTCCAAAATATATTTAGGAAAAGAAGAAATTTAAAAAGGCAAAGAAACAATGCTTGGAGTCATTTATAAAGGATCTCTCTTTGGATACTGAGTTAGTACAGAAGACACTAGATAATATAGGTATCAGTCGAGATGCTTATATACAACTTTTCTAGCTTTTACAGTTAAATATGAAGCAAGGACAAGTATATAATTGCATACTTCTAAGGCCATCTGTGATTAGAACTATTAGACAAAGAGTGAATAACAAGGTAATGGAGATTTTGGGTGAGCCTTTCCATATTAAGGCTAGCCAAGAGCAAGAAAAAGGAAGTTGTATTCAATGAATTTAACAATATTTTCCTTGACTTGCCCACCCTACATTGCCTGATGATTAGATTCTACGACTTGTCACTAGAAGAGGCACAAGGAATGGCTAGATTTGTGGTTAAGCTTGATAAAAGTGAGATTCTAAAATGTACAAAACTAGAGAGGGTCTCTATTACCTTGATGAATAGAGCACTTTCATCAGATCATTACAATTGCTCAATGTCATTCTGTGTTCAATTGGAACACAACATCTGGTGGCTAGGAGCATTCAAAGTAGATATAGAGGATTTTGATATATTGTATTGGATTTTTCATCGAACACCAATACCTGATGTTATTAAGAGACAACAAGTAGGAGAAAAGCTATTTGTTGAAGGATTTGGGAACTATAAGATTGAGTGGCACATAGCTGGTGACTTAAAGACACTTAAATGTATGTACAATGTATCAAAGGGAGCCAACTCTAGATCTCCTTGCCTATATTACATGTCCCCATCCAGAGAGTTGAACTCAAGCAATTGGAATAGACCTCCCTCTAGGCATAACAAGGATCCATAGTTTAAGCCAGTCCTAGATATTCCCTTAGTGAATGCCCATATCTATACACTTCATGCGCTTTGTAGGATAATTGAAAATCTCGTTCATATTTATATAGGATTTTCATGGAAGCTGAAGCCATTATCAGCTAGAACAGATGCTATAGCAAATATTGAAAAAGTCTTATCTGCAACAATTGGTTTGCATGGTGGTAATGTTGTTATTGAACCACATCTTCAAAGGTCTAAGGATGGCAATTGTGTCTCCAAAAAGACATCTCTTAGTGGAGTGAAGGCTAGCAGGTTCTTAGACTTTCATGGGAGACTTGGTAAGATAAACTCTAGGAATGGTGGCTCAACTATTAGATACAATCAATGAAAGTGCCTACATAATGCAATTAAGGATCATGTTGATAATGGATAAGCTCGGAATAGAAAAGCCAATGTTTGGGAAACACTAGATAAAGTATTCTTTTATTGTGATAAAAAGAGTGGAATGATGATGATCTCAAAGACTTCAAAAACCAATTGAACCTTTTTAAAAAGGCAATGATAGAAGCTCGAGGTAATCAACACTTTACTCACTATATGGTAAGAAGTTTGCATATGTATGTCTCTTTATTGTCTGACTCATATAGGGTTTTCCAATTGAATTTCCTTATTTGTTAACTATGCAGTATATTTTATAAAACCATGCTCCATATTTTATCAAGAAATATGGATCTCTATCTATTTGGTCAACCCAAGGTATGGAAAAATCACATTATCAAGCAACAACAAAATACTTTAAACACACGATATGGAGGTGGAAGATACAAAGCAAACACTTTATTAGAGTTCTTTCAATGGTTCTACAGACAAATTTAAAACAAATTCAACCTCAAAGACACAATCACATCATGTAATACATCATCTTTAGCAAGGATTATATCCACTATTACCCAAAGAAGAAAAGAGGGATATTTAAACTCTTGTGCAAAGCAAAGATATTCTGAATGGTTACAAACTAGACAAAGATATGGAAAAAGATGAATTTCAAGAAACCCTTAACATCTTTTAGTCTGACTCTATTGCAAAAGAGTCTTTAGTTTCAAGGAATTCATTGGGTCCTCTAAGGGGATCTTTTGTTTCATCCCACTCGATGAGACCTCTACATTTTAGGAACTCTTGTTTCCTATAGCCTAGAAGGAGCTTCAAATTCTTGGCATCTTCTACATGGGAGAGCAAATAAGAGACAAGAACTCCAAAGTATCCTACCCTAGATCTACAATATCTAGGCATGAAGCTAAAAAATCTTACAACTTCTTCCTTCTCCACTAAAATTATCTTATCTGAACCTCTATTGAAAGCTTGGGATCCAATTACCTTGGAGATAGCTTTTAAAGCCATTATTGGTAAGCTTGGACAGCTTGACAACCTGCTATGATAAATTGCAACTGTCTGATTATTTAAGCTTCCAATATAGTGACCAAGGCGGCCTTTGACTTTTGCCAAGCTTCAATGGCCTTGAGCCCTTGGCTCTTCCAAGAAAGTTGTCTGCATCTTCAATTTCTATCTGCACAATGAACCACAATAGTATAGCATGTCAGTAGATAAACATTCAACATGCTCTAATATAAATCATAATGGATATCTTAGAATTTTCTTTCATACCTTAGGGTTTTCATCTTCTTCAAAAAGACTATTATCATATAGATTTATTGAACTTTTTGGTTTCTCGTCTAATGGAGACTTCAGTTTCTCTTCATACCCCATGTTATCGATACCAAGTCTCTGTTGAATTTGCAAGTACTCTTCCTCTCAAGGCTTCCCCCCCTTTTCATATTCCATGATCTGATTAATACAAGAATGCAAGGCTACATAACTGCCTTGAAAATTCTCTCGCTCAACATCAAGAGTTGCTAGAAATTTCTCTTCATAACCTGTAAAATTCTTATCATTTAGATCCCATGCAACAAGGATTGCCAAGCAGTAATCTTCTCTAAGATCAAAAAGGCGTTGAATATCATTTAGCAACACATATCTCTTTTTGTTGATGAGATAACTAGGAAATGTTGGGACACATTCAACAGGACCTGTTTCAATCTTTGCACTCAACTCTATCTTCTTTTCTTCCACTTTTGTAATGTTCTCACTTTTAAACAAAGCAACATCAAATCCCTCTACTAATTGGTTCTCAATATCCTCCTGAAACATTTCACCCTTCTCTTCAACTTCTTTGTCTTTGCATGTAATATCCTCCATCTTCTTCTCTTGTATTGTATCTGAAGAACAACTATCCATATATTGAAGATATACAAGAAATCTAACATCCTTCTGTACAAGAAGACATTGTTGCCTATTTTGATTAAAAGGGCAATCCACTTTCCACTTCTTGAATTCCTCATCAATAAGGCTAAACCTTGTTTGCAAAGTTGTTTTAGAAGCATTACAAGCTTCCATTACATCGCTATAATGGACAAATCCCTCAATCTCTAGGCCTTCCATATGTTTATCGTAAAACACCTAAAATTCCTTCAGTTTATCTTCAAGATCCTTCAAAAGCTCTTGCAAGTCAAAGGGAACATTGAGCATATCTCTGATGTAAATAAATCTAGATGAATTTCTAGTTGCATGAAGAAAATCAAACAGCTTTTCATCACAGGTGACCTCCAAATCCTCCTCCTCCATTCCCTCTAATGAAAACTTCCTTTTAGTCGTCATGATTACTCACAAAAGAAAATCCAAAAAACAAAAATAAGGGTCATAATATACAAATCCACATTTGCTCATATGCAGTAGACTAAAGAAAGATTGCTAAGAAAATTAAGGAAACACAATATGAAAGAAATAAATTAAAATTTTATGCAGCAGAGAAAGCATGAAATTCCGAGTCTCATTGATCAAACTTTGTTTAACATTTTCGACTCATGAAATGCAAAAACAATGATTCAGACTGCCTCACAGTTCACAAAACCACATTTCACACGTCACTTATAAAAAAAACTTGACGAATTTGCGTTTCATAGATCCGGAAAATTTAAACAAAACAATGCTTCAAGAACATCAAAACCCCATCATTTTACATGTTTATCAAACCAATATTGCTAGAAAAATAAAGTAAAACCAATATAGAATTTCTAAGTCCCTGATGTATCTTTCTCCTTTTAAACCAACTAACATCTTCAATGCCTCAAAATTCAAGGTTGCAAATAAAAATATTGAGAAAAGTGTGATACTTGATATTTGCAAGCCTTGCTCTTGAGAATAAATGGTTTCTTGTAAGCATATGCTTGGTTTGGCTTGTGATTATTGTGATTACAAGATAAAAAGCTTGTTGAAGACAAGACGAGATAGATGAAAGAAATAATAACCAAGACCCCAACCTAAGTGTTCATATATATATGCCAACGGTCACCGCACATTTGATCAAAAAGTATATTGCACTAATTCGAAGGATGTGCGCTTAAAATGCAAAAGAAAAAGAAAAAAACTTAAAATCGGAGCTATAAAAGCGCTATCATGCCAAAAAAGTAAGTGGCATGTGGCACAACTTCCTAGGCAAAACAATCTTCCGTCGCTAGGTTTCTCTTGTCCACATGAGACCTCCTCGTGTTTCATACGACTAAGGCCTACAAGTTTTTGTTGTAACGTGGGTGCTAGGTTTCTTTTGTCCATTAAAGCCATAATCACGTTTCATGCTTTTAACTTGATGCAGGTTATAGAACTTTGAATCTCTTTTAAGTTTCATAAATTATAGAACTTCAAGCTTTAAGTAAATAACTAAGTTGAAATGAAAGAATCTCTTTTAATCTTTCAAATGCATGTGTGTCTATTGGAAAAACATATACTACAAAGTCGAAATTTAAAAACATTATCAATCAATAAGGATCAAGATGTTTAGGGTAAATAAATTTTCCCAAAAAGTAGTCTAAGGGATGAGTTGATTCTCGTAGAATAGACGAGCTGAACACGACTAGGATTGCGATGTTTGTCATGTGATGTATGAAACACAAATGGTGTTATGTTCTTTTTTTCGTGGGGCATTTTTGGGGATTCTCGTGTTTCAGTGCTAGGTTTCTCTTGTCCACATGAGACCTCCTCGTGTTTCATACGACTAAGGCCTACAAGTTTTTGTTGTAACGTGGGTGCTAGGTTTCTTTTGTCCATTAAAGCCATAATCACATTTCATGCTTTTAACTTGATGCAGGTTATAGAACTTTGAATCTCTTTTAAGTTTAATAAATTATAGAACTTCAAGCTTTAAGTAAATAACTAAGTTGAAATGAAAGAATCTCTTTTAATCTTTCAAATGCATGTGTGTCTATTGGAAAAACATATACTGCAAAGTTGAAATTTAAAAACATTATCAATCAAGAAGGATCAAGATGTTTAGGGTAAATAATTTTCCCCAAAAAGTAGTCTAAGGGATGAGTTGATTCTCGTAGAATAGACAAGCTGAACACAACTAGGATTGCGATGTTTGTCATGTGATGTATGAAACACAAACGGTGTTATGTTCTTTTTTTCGAGTAAGGCCATATCGTGTTTCATCCGACTTGAGCCTCCATTTTCCCCCTTGTGTCGTATGAAACGTGATATGGTGTTGAGTTCCCTCTCTCTTCATACGCCCTTGTGCTGTATGAAACGCGATGTGATATTGAGTTCCCTCTATCTTCAAGGCCTACTCGTGTTTCATATGTCTTCGTACTGGTTTATTGAGATTGTATTTAGACTTTGTGATTACTGTTTGCTTGTTGCTTCGTGATTGTAGATATATTGATATGAGAGATTATATTTCCTAATTTGTTAGTATTATTTGGCTTTTTGGATGTTCCAGATGGCTAGAACTAAGTCCACTACAAGGAAGTAGAAAGTTGATCCTAGAGGTCTTGCTTCAAAGATACATTAGTCCTCCAAGCCTTCCAAACTTTCAAGTAAATCAAAGCCAAGAAGAAGGTTCTCACAGCATATGAGGTGCCTTAAGGAGATTAGAAGTGCAATGAAGGCTCTGAATAATGCAATTCCAAATGTGTCTTTTCAGAGGCTTGTCAGAGAAATCTGTGACAAGCATAGTCTACAGAGTTTTAGATGGACTAGGGCATGTCTCAACTGTATTCAAGAGGCTACAGAGGATTTTTTAATTGAGTTTTTCCAAGATTCTTATATCTGTGCGGCTCATGCATATAGGCTTACGCTCATGGATAAAGACATGATTATTCTTAGGAGATTGAGATACAGGTTTTCAAAGGTCCTTGAGCCAGTTCCTCTTTCTGATGTTAAGGCTTTCAATATTTTAAATGTGCGTCCATATAGAAAGAAGAAAAATGATACTGGTTTGAGGGTTAAAGATGTTACGCATGAAAATGACACAAGACAACATGAGAAAGAGGAAAATTCCAGAGTAGATTAGGGAGATGAATGGAGGAAGTTTAAAAGAAAGAAGGAAGAAGAAAATGAAGCAGAAAAACTCCCATCTTTTGAAGAGGACTTATTTACCCTTCTTGAAAGGGCTGATCCTAAGGGATTCAATGTTTCTTGCTTTTACTTGCTGATATTAACAAGAGATCTGATATGATATTTTTGGACTCTGATTGTGTTCAAATTCTCCAAAATAAAGTGACAGAAGTAAATGGCTCGATTCTTCTTGTTGGGATGAGGTATAGTTTATCAAAATTTGTTTAAACTCATCATATTTTTCTAGCAATAGACTTTCATGTTGATGCTTACTATCTCCATTCCTTTGCTAGGTGTATAATGCATGAGCTCCCCTTCGATATACAACAAAAGATTGAGGTTCTTGATTCATCCATCTCATACTATATGAGGAGTGAGCTTGATGCAAGTGCCTTTGACCATTGATTCAATTCAATTGACTTTGAATCTTTGGAGCTTCTTCTAATTCCATACAATGAAAAGTAAGTAATTTGATATTTTTAAAGATTTTATTAGATCTTATTTTGTTTGATTATTGAAATATTTTTGTTTTCAGTTCTCATTGGAGCCTAATTGGAATAGACTGTGTGGAGAGGCAATGTTTCCTCATTAATTTTATAAAAGGAAGTCATGGAAATGCCAAGTTATAAGTTATATAATCTAGGGTCTCCTTGATATTTTGATCTTTTTATTGTAGGTAATCTAAATATTTTGATCTTTCTTTTGTAATAACTATAAATTTTATTGCCTTTTTGGTACACAGTTTGAAAAAGATTGATTGAAGTACTAGAGAAAAGATCTCCCATGCCTTCTGAGTTACTTGCAACAATGCAATATAGACAAGTTGCGGTAAGTTCTTGATTAATATGGTTGGAATATACTAAGAAAATTTATTCTAAAAACTACCATAAACAAGTTACTCTTGTTGATTACAGTGTCCTCATGAGGATGATAGTTACTCTTGTGACTAGAGAGTAATTATAAATGCCATAAGATTGGTTTACTTTATTTATCTCACGGGGGATTCACTAGTAGTAATAAGGAGGCGTCATCTGTGTGCAAGAAATATATGAAAATACCCCTTATCTACCCCTATTTATGGAACCTTACCTTATAAAATGTACATACCTTCCCTTAAAAAACCCCCCTCCCTTACACTCACGTGGTGGTACCATGCGGTAAACCCTAGTGGACCCCCCCGAGATTTATCTCAATGATGATAAACTTATAAAGGTAATGTGAAACATACTAAACTTTAAGATAGAGTTTTATTGCAAAATAGTCCATTGTAAAAAATCAAAATGACTAAAAATATGTTTTTACAAATGTATGAAAGTTTACAAGGGATTGCTATACAAGTGAGCACATTTGGAATGTAAGAGCAAAGCTCTTGAAGTACATACTGACCAATTGTATACAATTGACAAGTAAGGGCTTGGACATTGAAGGAGAGGAGGTGCATGTAGCTACAGTAGGTGAAGCTATGCCTTCAACAAACCAAAGTATCAAAGATAGGCAAAAGGACTCCTAGAAAGGATGTTCCTTCTAAAAAAAAGTAGCTTTTGCCTCAGATTGTAAGCCCTTGTGTATAAGTCATGGAGATGGCTGACAAAAATTTGTACATGTATTTTATATTGATAGTAAAGAGATATTTTCTTCAATATCATTGCATTGTATATAATTCTTCTCTCTCCTGGTTGATATCTGTAAAAAAAAAAGTTACAAATGTTTATTAATCAGGAAATGAAATCAGATATACACCTAAATGAATATAATATGAAATAAAAAGTTTCTCGTTTGTTATTAAGTTGGAACACAAATGAGTATGGTAGTTCAATATCTTCATTCTATAAATCCATCCTCACTTGATGTAGTATACATGATGATCTAACCTTTAGGATTGCAATAATGTCCTCATTGTTCTAAACATCAAGATCCACTATAGGATCTTTGCTAAAATTATGAAGATTTTGGTCTAAAAACCAGACTACCGCCAACATAATGCCATCTACTGTAATAAAAGCTAATGATGAAATTTTGAGTAGCAATCATATATTTACAAGATATAGAGTCTTGATCTATCTTACATATAATTTTCCCTTCTGTCGTAGTGTCCCATCCCTCATCAACAAATTGCATAACATGATCATGTGTTAGTCTCTTCATTGAAAGCATAGCCTTTGATTTTCTTATCTCAGCATTAGAAAAGAAGTCAGCAAATATATTAATAGGCATGAACAAAGTAACTTTTCTTAGCCTACTTGAGATACTATGTCTTAATGCTCTCTATATCTCAGAAAATATTTTACATCTATAGCCCTCACTAGTAGCTGTACTTGGCAAAGACCACTCAAAGCTTGAAAAATCTGGCAAAGGAAGGGAGGATATTGATCCCCATTGGCTATGCTTCATGGGAAAAATATAAGAATGGTCATAGAAGAATATTCCATTCTCTCTGCAAGCTCTTTCTTCTTTCTACCTTTATACATCTATTCTCCAATCAAGCCATGCACCACATCAATCAATCAACAATAGACTTAACCGGTTTCCATTCCTCAAGATTAGAGGAATAGACATCTACAAGACAAATGAACAAATGTTATAATGGAAAACCTTAAACCAAGTTCAAGAAAAGTGATGCTAGGAGGCATATTCCACGGTGGATTCTGTGAGATTTTGCGGTGGATTTTATAAAATTATATTTATTTGTTGGGGCTTGTACACAAGGTGGATTCTTTGTGCAAAAGTTGATAGGTATGCCTATCCTTTTTGGGCATCATGTTAATTTAATGTGCAAGTGGGTGATTCCGTAAATACATATTTAAATTAATGGACATTTATGAGTTTAGAGTGCGCATTCTTATTAATTTAAGGTTAGGACAGAGTTCCAACCTATTTATTTATTTTGTAGTTGAAGACTGCTAGGTATTCACTTTTGTCGGTTTAATTTTATTATTTTCTAACAATTATGAATACTTTAGTTGATGTGTAGAGCAGGCGGCGCTGGTGCTGGGAAGCACTAGGCGATAGCGTGTATTCAAGTTATTTAGAAGAAATTACCATTTTTAATGGGTGCGTGTCTTAGGCGTGGCATCAATATTTATTTTGGCATGATTATTTATTGAAATGTTTGACATATATTTATTATTTTGTATGTGTATGGGTGCACAATTTAAATATTCAATATCGGTCATTGTATTTGGGCACATCCCCACTCTTGGGGCATCCAACCGCTTTATTCTTTATTTGGAAAAAAGTAAAGACAAAAGCTAAAGCATGCTAATTGTAAATTTGGCCTATTTTTGAGCTTAGAGATGAATAAAATATTAAATACAAGCTTTGTGGAGTGCTCACACAAGGCATGGGGAGAGATTGTATCCAATTGGTCTTTTTGCTTCATGTCGTATAAGTCTATTTTCTTTGACGGATGATTTTTGATGCGAAGAAGTGCTTAAAAATAGCAATTTTTTTTGAATTTCAGGGAAAAAATAGACTTCGTCGAAGGCGGTGGTTGCAATTAGTACGATTTTAAGCGGTAATGCTTGAAAGTGCTTAAAAGACCTAGTGGACGACAGTTGGTGAATTTTCATAAATTTTTGGCATGTCAGACGAGACCCTAGGAGATGCCCAACAGTGCGAAACTTCAAGGTGGACTGCCAAGTTTTTTCACACTTCGAATCGGGTATCGGACATAGAAATGGGAGTGCTCGGGAGACCAAGGCCAAAGGGCAAGTGGGAAAGGACTTAAGAGAGCCCAAAATATGTGCCTTTTGGGGGCTCCCAAAAAATCAAAAATGTGGGGGAGGGGGGGACGTCCATTTTTTTTGGCGCAGGCAGAAGAAGGCGCCATTATTCTATTTGGTGGAGGAGGGGGGCTATGGCACTTACAAACAACCCCCCCTTCTGATTACATGGTTAATTCTCCTAGTGTCTTTGCTCTCCATCGCCACCTTCGGCTTCAAAGATGGCTACCCGGTTGTGGAGATGCAGTTTCAGTCTTTCTCTCTCCTCTTTCTCTCTTCTACATAGAGATACTTCATGTAGCAAGAATCAGGAAGAGAACTGGGAGAAGGATGCTTGTCCGGGGGGCACTGGATTGTTCCAAGAGGTTGAGGAGGCTGAAGGCTGAAGATATATGCTGAAATCCATGGCTGATTGGTCGTTTTAAAAACCCGAAACACACAGAAAGGTAGTATGCTCTATTTTATGAAAGAATTTTGCTTGTTTTTTATCATTCATGGTCTAAATGGTGTGCGCATGAGCTGAAATTTTATTTGAAAGTTCCTTGCATTATGTTTGAGGGTTGCAATCACTGTTATGTAGAACCCGTATTGATTTGCAGTAATTATAAATTTTCAAAACCCAAAAAATACTAATTTTGATGGAAATTAATAGTTTCTTTGATTTTGAGTGGAAAAAAATGAGTGGACATGGAATAAAATTTGAAAAATTACTGAGTTTTAGTTCCAATGATCAGTCATAAGAAATAAACCAGAAAATACCTATTTTCTATTTAAAAAATAAGAAAAATAGAGAAAATTGGAAAAAAATGGGTTTCTTACGTTTAAAAAAAAATGAAAAAATGAGATCTATGTATGTGAATGTCTAATAGGGCTGAAGCATTATGTTAAGCCTCAGTTTAGCCCTTGTTCTTTGTGTTAAAGTGTGTATTTATTGCTTTTATATACAAAAAATGACATAAAAAAACCTCTACACCTATGCACTGCAGCAAAATTAAAACGATGAGGTGAAGGATGATGTTATACAATAGTTTAAGCGGTGAAATAATAAAAAAATTGATTATTCTCTTTATGCATAACATTTAGGATGCGGTTTATTTAAAAATAATGGATCTAGCATTACGAGGTTCACCTTGGTGCTAAGTACCTGCAACAAAGCACTGCGAATTAGCAGAAATTCATTAAAAGGGCTGTTTTGCACAACACATAGGCTGATTTCAAACCATAATTGGTTGTGCACAATAAGGCATCCACCATTGCATGAATCATACACATGGTATCTATTCCTGGCATACATAGCAATTGGTTGAAGCATAAATGACCCACGCTGGAGAGAGAGTAAGGCACCCAAGCTATAGGTCTAGACTGTGGGTCCAAGGGGGCAAGTAAATGAGGAGTGGTACATTCCTGGAATGATATAATATTGGTACCAAGAGTGGAGTTTGTTTCATATGTGTTATATGTATTAGCGACTCATCGAGGGGCCAATCCCCAAGGTGTAGGAGGGTTGCAATGGGGCCACGGCAATCAGCCGAGGGGTGCCTCCTATGTTGTTCTACGTGGTGAATTACACCAAAATGTGTAGGGTCTCCCTTTGAGGAGTCTGAGAAGGTTAAGGGTTGGACTACAAAACACGATATAAAACACAAAATATACATACGATGGCAGGGCAATGTGTCCTATAGACGCTCCTGACCGTGAGGCAGTGGGGTTGTCTTATGCATGTCAGAGGTCTGGCTAGTGCTATAGCTAGTGCCGGCCCATTTTAGGTCCCATCACTCTTGGATTTTGAGCAAAAAGTAGAGTTCTTTGTTCTTGGGGATCTTCCAACGCTCGCTACGTACGCATACAACATCCGATTTGTACATCAGTGGTATCAAAGCGAAGCTAAGATTGAGGGCTTCCGATCGCTTACCATCTCGCGCAAAGGCAAAGCTCCTGGAATGAATGGGCTCTACAGTCAGTCTCACAACAATCCGTCAATACTAGCGCATTCCTGGCGGTGAAGAACCCCCTGCTATGCAATTGGATCGCGAAGAACCATTCTCTACTGATGGAAGATCCTTTGTTAGTCTCTTAGTAAAACAGAGAATAGATGAGAATTTTATTAAGTTTGAGTTTAAGCTTTAACAAAAGCTTAAAATAAGCCTAAGCTCCACTAATTCGATGAATGGCGGTGGCAGGATGTGCTAAACGATGCCGAATTCAGCGCCGACGTCCTCTTGTCTTGGTTGTGTTGATTCAGAAAAAAAAACGTTTTAATTAAGCTTTAAAAGATAAAGCTTAAAACTCTTTAAGCTTTTAAGCTTAAACTTTCAAAACTCCAATTTCTCCCATAGCAAGAGTTCACGCACAACAACTCCCAAACCAGTTTTTAACCTCTCTGCAAGCCCCTGTTCACACCTGCGTTGCGACAGAGACGAATTCCAGTAATCAGAGAATCACACGCGCACTATATGGAAGACGTATCCGCTTGGAAGAAGGCCGACATCAATTTCTGTAATTGTGAATAAGAAAGATTGCTAAAAAGGCACTATTAAAAAAAAGCAAGCCTTGTAAACCCGACCTTGAGCTACGCTCATCCCGTTAACAGGATTTCGAGTGTGTGAGGTTGTTTAAAATTTTGTAGGATGACCGATCAAAATATGGAAGATTTTATGGCCGAATGTGATTTACCGAAACCAACGATGGAGCAAAAACTGGACCTAATTATGATGCAGCTTCAAGAGGAATGAAGAGCACAACAAACTTTGCAAGCTCAATTGACCAGTCTTCAACGATCTAGTGCCGATCAAGATGGACCGCAACCTGAAGATATTATACGACGTATGATTGATGCGACACTTGAAGCACAATCTATTCGAAAACAAGCCAAGATAAGTAAAAGAATTTTCAAATTTTGTACTTTCAATGGGTTACGCAATGGAAATACTATACTTGCTTTTATTAGTCAATGTGATGATTATTTTCATGAAGAATAGTATGTCGAAAAAGGCAAAATTAAGTGTGTCACTAATCATTTAGTGGACAGAGCATCGCTATGGTGGACTATTGTCCGTAAAAGCATTGATTGTCCTATTACTTGGGAGACTTTCTAAAAGAAATTTTTGCAGAATTTTCTTCCACCCCAATTCCACGAAAAAGCAATCAAACATTGGGATCTTCTGCAAGAAAGAGATCACGAGCCTATTTCACAATATATCAAGCGTTTTTGGAATGCTTTATTGCAACTTCGAATGCTTGAAGATGTACCTAAGGCGACCCATAAGTGCAAGTTTATGTCTGGTTTGCTTGGTCACTTCTATGCGGAAATGAACATGTTCAAGCCAACGACTCTCGAGGATGCGATTTTCCTTGGCCCATGATGCTGAAGACAAAATTCGAGGACGAGAGAAGTGACCATAACAATTCTCAAACAATGGTAACTTCGGTACAAAGCAATTCAATCCTAACTTTCAAAGATTCAATAAAAATTGGTTTGTTCCATCTTCATTCCGTAAATCTTGGACACAACCACTTGCTTTACCATCAAACACAAATCCAAATCCTAAGCCGTCTCTTTAGCCGAATCCCAACATTCCTAAACTTCCCACTATTACCAATAATGTTTCTAAAGCCAAATCCATAGTCTATTATAAATGCCATCAACCTGGACATCTAGTGGTGAATTCTCAATCCAAAAAGACAACTGTTCACATCAACTATTTGGGAGCAACTGAAGATGAATATGAAGAAATGCCATATTTTATGGAAGATGATGACGATAACGACACTACTTCAGATACTTTACCAGGTATACCAAATCCTCATTTTTTATTAACGATGAAATATCTTGTGCATGGTAAAGAAAAGATTGTTTTACATGATGATGGGAGCACACACGATTTTATTTCTCCCAAGTTGGTCAAAGAATTGAATTTACATACTATTTCCACTCATTATCGCATCAAGGCTGCATTCTTAGGCACTAGATACAATGGAACACAAGAAATGCATGACTTAGAAATTAAAATTGGTGATTATGTTGAACGTAGAAATTTCTTAGTTATGCCTTTGCAATCTAGTGATATTATCTTAGGAATGCCTTGGCGTCATCAGTATAATCCCAATATAGATTATTCCATGCATTTAATGAAGATTCATTCTCATGGAAAACAAATCACATTGCATGGTATCCACACTTTTGATAAATTTCCATTGCTTAGTCATACATAGGCTAAACAACGTGCATTAAGACAAGGTAGCAAATCCTACTTAATCTGGGTGAATGAAATTGAAGTTAAGGAAAATAAGATGCATCCTAGGCACATACAAATTTTTTCACAATTTAAAGACTATTTTGCTACTGACTTACCACCTGGTTTACCACCCACACGTCCTGAAGATCATAAAATAGACTTAATTCCATGTTCTCAACCACTATGTAAAGCACCTTATCGATATAATCAAATTGAACAGAAAGAAATTCAAACTCAAGTTGAAGAATTGTTAACCTAAGGACTCATTAGGCCCAGTAGTTCTCCATTTGGTACACCTGTCCTATTAGTTAAAAAGAAAAACAACACCTATAGGATGTGCATTGATTATCCTGCCCTAAATAAGATCACTATCAATAATAGATATCAGATCCCTAGGGTAGATGATCTCATGGATAAACTACAAGGGACTGCAATATTTAGCAAAATAGATCTTAAATCTGGATACCATCAAGTACGACTGGACACATCTGACATTTTCAAAACTGCATTTAGAACTCAATTTGGACATATCTATTCCTTGTTAGGCCATTTGGTTTAACTAATGCACCAACCACATTTATTCATATGATAAATCACATATTTTTGAAGCATCAGCATTGTGTCATTGTTTTCTTTGATGACACATTGTTTCTCAGTAAGAATGAGAACAAGCATTATGAACATTTATATTTGGTTTTCAAATTATTGAAAGAGCATCAATTATATGCAAACCCTGAAAAGAGTGAATTTTTCCAAACTCACATTGAATACTTAGGATATATTGTTTCATCTGAAGGTATTAAAGGTGACCTTAAAAAGATAGAAGCAATTTTGAATTGGCCGATACCTAAAAATGTGCATGAATTACGTTCTTTCCTAGGTCTTGCTAGCTTTTATAAAAAAAATTATCAGAAATTTTTCATTGCTTGCATTAATTTTGACAAAATTATTAAAGAAATGTATTGTGTATCATTGGTCTGAAAATAAAAAAAAGTCTTTTAAGTTACTGAAACATGCCTTAACACATGCGCCTATATTGCAACTCCATAACTTTAATAGACCATTTTTCCTAGTAGTCATTGACGCTAGTGGATCTGGATCTCTAGTTGTAAGCTTGAACCCTCTAAAATTAAGTATTCTACCTATGATAAGGAATTGCTAGTTGTAGTACAAGCTTTACGTCAATGGAAACACTATCTAATGGGATCTGAATTCATGATTAAAACTGACCAACAAAGTATAAAACATCTCCTTAGTCAGCCACAAATCTTTGACCGAGATATTAAATGGGCTGCTTTTATTCAAAGTTTTCATCCACTTATCCAATATCAAACCGAAAAAGAAAATGTTGTTGCCGATGCCTTGAGTAGAAGACCAACTATTTATAATATCTCTGTGATATCTTTTGATTTATCCCTATGAAAGATACCTATGAACAAGAATCTAGTTTTCAAGCTGATTGAAATAAATTAATTTCTAATAACTGGGTTCCAATTTATTCATTGTCTTATGCTGATGGATTTATGTTTTATGAGAAAAGGTTATGTGTAACTGTTCCATTTAGATCATTTGTGTTGCATGAAATTCATTGTCCCCCATATCAAGGCCATAAAGGTATTATTTGTCAAGATTTTGGGAGAGAAGGAAGGAGTCTCACTTGTAGCTTTCTTGCTTGCACAATGGGGGAATACACACAGAGGTGGAGGCTGAAAACAGTTTTTCTCTTCTTAGTTGTGTAAGCCAAAAGAACTCTCATACAAAGAAATAGAAGAACCCTATATATGGGTCTCAAAACCAAACTCAACTAACTAAGGTGGCATACTAACTGAGCCACGAACTAGAGTAGATAAGGATAGCTATCATGTAGCTATTATTCATGGGCGGTGTACCAACCGCATCTACAACTGACAACTCGGTGACATAAATGCACAATGGTCACCCTGGCATATCACGAGTGGAGCTCGATATCTCAACACTCCCCCTCGAGCTCAATCCCAATTCCTGCACACCAAGCAGGTCTCTGAACTTGCGCAGCTTCTCTGCGCCCAATGCCTTCGTAAATATGTCTGCTACCTGATCCTCTATGCTGACATAAACTAGATCAATAAGACCTAGTAAAACCCTCTCCCGCACATAGTGATAATGCACCTCAATGTGCTTTATTCTAGCATGATAGACTGGGTTATTTGCCAAGTGTATACTGCTCATGTTGTCACAATAAATGACAACTGGCCCATCTGTAGGCTAATGCATATCATAAAGTAGCTTATGCAACCAAGCTACCTCACATGCAGCCATTGCTGCACCCCTATACTCAGCCTCTGTGCTCAACAAGGCAACTGTAGGTTGTTTCTTGCTGCTCCAAGTGACTGCAGCACTCCCAAAAGAGAACACATATCCACTGGTAGATCGTCTATCAGAAATACTACCAGCCCAATCAGCATCAGTGTATCCATGCAACTGTATCTGAACCCCAGTCTCATAAAACAGTCCATATTGCAATGTGGACTTCACATACCTGAGTATGTGTCTAGCCGCATCCAAATGCGGTTTCCTTGGAGCCTGCATAAACTGACTTACCAATCCAACAGCATAGCTCAAATCTGGCCTGGTAATAGTCATATAAATCAAACTTCCTACTATGCGTCTGTACATAGTAGGGTCTTCCAGAAGCTCATCTGCATCTGTGCTCAGCTTCACATTCTGCTCCAAAGGAACTGAAATAGGCTTACAGCCTGTCATCCCATATTTAGACAGCATTTCCAATCCATACTGCCTCTGCAAGAGCTGTATCCCACTTGGTGATCTAATCACCTCAATGTCCAAGAAATAACGCAGCTCTCCCAAATCCTTCATCTCAAACTTCTGCTTCAATAGCATTTTCACATGAAGGATATCTTCATCACTGTCACCTGTCATAATCAAATCATCAACATAAATGACAAGTAGCATAATACCTTTCTCTGTTTTTCTCACATAAAGTGAGAAATCTGCCTTGGAAATCTGAAAGCCAATAGTGACAAGATACTGTCCTATCTTGTCAGACCATGCTCTAGGTGCTTGCTTCAAGCCATACAAGGCTTTCTTCAGCCTGCAAACAAACTCAGGATGAACAGCATACACATAACCTGGTGGCTGCTCCATATAGACCTCTTCTTGCAAATCACCATGCAAGAAGGCATTCTTTACATCCATCTGATGTAACGACCATCCCTTTGATGCAGCCATAGCAATGACTGCTCTTACGGTTGCCATCCTTGCAATCGGACTGAATGTTTCTTCGTAGTCAATGCCATATGTTTGTGCATACCCCTTGACTACTAATCTTGCCTTGTATCTGTTCACAGAACCATCTGCATTGTGCTTCACCTTATAAATCCACTTACAGCCAATTGCATTCTTACCTTTAGGCAAAGCTACTAACTCCCATGTAGCATTTGCTTCCAAGGCATCCATTTCTTCATCCATGGCTTTCTCCCATTTTTCTTTTCCCATGGCTTGCTCAAAAGAAGTGGGTTCTGGTTCCTGTATCACTTTGACCATATATGCATAGTGAATGGCTGTAAATCCATCATATTTCAGCCTATCCACAGGATACCTAGCTCTGGTAGACCTGCGCAAAGTAGGTTCACTCCCAGGTGCTCTCAAAACATCCCTGGTCTTCCTTACTCCAGGTGTAACAATATAAGGAATACCCAACTCATCATCAATGCTCTGTTCTGAGCCACTGGATTCACCATCCACATAAGAGTGACCTGCATTCACATCAAACATGGGCTGATCTACCTTCTCTTTTCCTTTTCGTGAAACCTGCATACCACTATCTGCATTGTTTTGAGGAGATTCTCCTGATCTCAATCTGCCTGTCCATGGCAAAGAATATGAACCACTGCTAGAGGACACTCCAGGTCCACTAATATTTTGTGACTGCTGCTGTGAATTCTGTGCAGCATTACCATTTTGTGCATCTACATCATCAATCACATTTACTGGTTTATACCAGCTACTCATCTCATAAAAAACAACATTTCTGCTCACTATAAACTTACGAGTAGAAGGATTATAGCATCTATACCCTTTCTGCTGCAGAGAGTAACCAATAAAGATGCACTTTTCAGCTTTTGGATCCAACTTGGATCTCAACTCATCTGGCACATGTACATAGACAATGCAACCAAAAATTTTCAAATGAGAAACATCTGGTTTCCTACCAGTATACCTCTCCTCTGGAGTCATCCCATGTATTGCTGCAGTGGGAGTCCTGTTCATTATATAGACTGCTGTAGCAACTGCTTCAGCCCAGTAAAAATCTGGCAAGTCTTTTTCGTTGAGCATGGCACGAGATACCTCTCCAATATGCCTGTTTTTCCTTTCTGCAATTCCATTTTGTTGTGGGGTATGACTGCATGAATATTGTTACTTTATGCCATGCTCCTGCAAGAACCTTGCAAACTCATTTGAGAGGTACTCTCCCCCTCCATCTGACCTTAGGCATTTTATTTGCAAGCCTGTTTCTTTTTCAACCATAGCTTTAAGAGTTTTGAAATGCCCAAAAACTTCACTTTTCTTTTTCATAAAATACATCCAAAGTTTTCTGCTATAGTCATCAATAAAAGTGACAAAATAATGATAGCCTCTAAGAGATGCAGCTTTAGTAGTCCACACATCAGAGTGGATTAATTCCAATGGCTTCTTACTCTCTTGAACATGTCTAGGAAATGGTTTCCTTGTCTATTTTCCGAATTGACAGGCTTCACATATCTTATGCATTTCTGCAACCTTGAATTTTGGCAATCCTACAACAATATTTTGGGCCTGCATTGATTTAAGTCGATGTACATTAACATGACCAATGCGTTTATGCCAGATATCAATATCTGCAACTACACCGGTCCCATGTGCAAACATTGCTGCACTCAATTCAGACATGTCTGCATCCAACGTAAACATTCTACCCTTCTTCTTTCCTTTTGCTATCAAGCGACCTTTATTTTTTATATCCTCAACAAGCATCCATGAGGATTAAATCTGATCTGCAAGTCCTGCTCAACCATTTGACCAACAGAAACCAGATTCTTGGTGATATTCGGGACATGAAATACATCGGACATGTATTTCTTTTTCCCATCCTGCATAGACAAAAGAATTTTTCCAATCTGCACAATAGGATGTGCAGTATCATCACCAGTCTCCACAAATCCTGGTTTTTCCATTTTCCTTGCATCCTCCATCCATTCTGTATGACCTGTCATGTGGTTTGATGCACTTGAGTCAACATACCATACATCATTGCTTTCTTCTGCACTTGTCACAGAATTGTTCATGTGCTGCACCATAAACAAGTGCTCATTTCTGTCTTCACCCTGTCTACTAGAAGATGCATAATTCCCTTGTTGCAATTTCCCATTCATGATGTCATTCTGCTTTTTATAGCAGTCTTTAGCCATATGACCCATTTTACCACAGTAGTAGCATTCAACATTGCTGTTTGCATTTTGACCTCTTTGCCATCCACCACGACCTCTTTGGCTCCCCCTGCCTCTAGAGTTACCACGTCCTCCTCCATAAGACTGGTTTTCTTGAGTTGGCTGCATATTCTGATTTCTAGCACGGCCTCCAGATCGGCCTCCTCTACCTCTGCCTCTACCTCTTCCAGCATTTGAGTAGAAGACAGTTTCTTTTGAAGTTTCTCCTGAAGAAGATGCACCACCATTTCTCTGCTCCTCAGAAATTAAAAGAGCAATCAATTCCTCAAAATCAGAAAATCTTTCACGGACGGAAATGGATGTTTGTAACTGTGCATAATCCTTTCCTAGACTATTCAAGGTCACAGAAACTAAATCATCATCTTCCACTGGCGACCCAATGGAAGCAAGTGCATCTGTAATCTTCTTCACCTTCATGTGGTAGTCATTGATGCTCATATTTTCTCTTTGCATATTATGCAACTCTTGCTTGAGCTGCATTTTCCTGGCTTGCGTATTTGTGCTATACATTTTTGACAAAGGATCCCATGCCTCCTTTGGCGTACTAGCATCCTGAATATGCACAATCATAGAGTCTGAAATACTGATAGATAGCCAGTACATAACTTTCCTGGCTCTCTCATACCATGCTTTAAATGCCTGCATTTGCTGTTGATTGGGAACATCAGGAAGAACTGGTTCTTCTTCATTTCCTGCAACAAATTCCCAATATCCTTTTTCCATAAGGAAATTCGTCATTCTAAACTTCCATGCTTGGAAGTTGTTCTTGTCAAGCTTTTCAGTGACAATCTGTGAGAGAAAATCAGACGCCATTACAGAATACTGTAAAAAATTCTGTCACTGCAAAAAACACAGCTTCAGCCTCACAAGGGCAAATCTGCAAAACTGACGAAAGTGGTATTTGACCACACAGTCACTTCCTAGTGACGATTTTCCATCAACAAGCAACAAGGATGATTTTGTAACTTCCAATGTCTCTGCACACAGGCAGACGATGCAATTTCTACAGTAACTTTTTATCGACCTGTAGAACAGTGGTCGCATAGCATAAAACTGGGTCTTTTCCTGAGTGCGTGCAGAAAACTTCCACCTCCAAAACAGGCCCCGAAATGGCCTCAAATCAAAAAAACAAGGTCGCCAAGGGCTAAAGCCCTTTCCCGCAGCATATACTGCCCTCTTGCTTCACCGCGAAGGGCGTCTCAACCTGAGACAATGCACTCTTACAATTTTCGACTGTGCTACCTGGTGCAGAGATCTGCTCCCAAAATAGAAAATGAAAGCAACACTGCTCCTCTTACCAGAACACCGCGAGCTTGGCTTGCTTTCTTGAGCTCCTTATCACGAACAAGGCTCTGATACCATGTCAAGATTTTGGGAGAGAAGGAAGGAGTCTCACTTGTAGCTTTCTTGCTTGCACAATGGGGGAATACACACAGAGGTGGAGGCTGAAAACAATTTTTCTCTTCTTAGTTGTGTAAGCCAAAAGAACTATCATACAAAGAAATAGAAGAACCCTATATATGGGTCTCAAAACCAAACTCAACTAACTAAGGTGGCATACTAACTGAGCCACGAACTAGAGTAGATAAGGATAGCTATCATGTAGCTATTATTCATGGGCGGTGTACCAACCGCATCTACAACTGACAAGTCGGTGACATAAATGCACAACGGTCACCCTGGCATATCACGAGTGGAGCTCGATATCTCAACATTATTTCCACTTTACGTATATTAATTAAAGATTTTTTAATGGCCATAGATGGAATCTAATGTTTCTAACTTTGTATCTGAGTGTTTAATTTTTCAAAGAGTTAAGTGACACCATGGTAAGCAATATGGTTTGTTAATGCCTTTACCAATTCCTGAAAGACCATGGGAACATATTTCAATGGATCTTATTACTGGTTTTCCTAACACTCAAGCTAAACATAATATGATTCGGACTATTGTGGATCGGTTTAGCAAACATGCATATTTCATTCCATGCAAGAAAACATTAACTACATCTCAAGCTACTCAATTGTTTCTGAAAATTGTTTTCACTAACCACGGTTTACCAAAAGTTATTATTTCTGATCATGATTCTAGATTCTCAATAATTTTTGGACTACTTTGTTTGCAAACTTGGAAACAAAGATTGATTTTTCATTTGCATTTCATCCTGAAACAAATGGACAAACAGAAGCTACAAACAGTACAATCTTGGATCTTTTACGTGCATACACAATTTCAAAACCACAAACATGGGATACACACTTGCATTTACTTCAGTTTGCATACAATAACACTCCACATACAGCTATATGAAAAGCACCTTTTGAAATCATTTATGGATATAGATTGCCTACACCTATTACTTCATTGTTAAACAAAGTTAAAGCTACTAATGATATTGCCAATATGCATACTACTATTTTTTATGAAGTTAAAGATATGATTGCGAAAGCCTAGCAATCATATGCTAAACAAGCAAACAAGAAAAGACAAGCTATGAATTTCATAATTGATGATTATGTTTGGTTACAAACTAAAAAGCAAAGACTACAAAGTGTTGAGAAACACCTTGTTGTAAAGTTAGCTCCTAGATTTTATGGACCTTTCAAAATCATTCACAAAATCAATGACAATGCCTTTAAATTAGAACTACCCCAAATACTGGAAAATCCACAATAATTTTCATATCAGTTTGTTATAACCTTTCAAAGGCCAATTACCTGTCCACCTTGTCTATGAAAATCCTCCTTTGTTAAAAGAAGAAACTGAAATCCTTGAACTTGAGACTATTCTAGATACCGGCTTTATGACCACTAGAACTGGCCGTATATATTCTAGATATTTGGTGAAATTTCAAAATCATCCTGTTGAAGAGGCCCAATGGTTGCACACTCACGACCCAAGTGCTTACCCCTCACTGCCCGTTCCACATTAAGCTAATAGCAATTGAGAACAATTGCTATCCCACCATGGGGGTATGATGCGATGATGCATATTCCACACTGGATTCTGTAAAATTATATTTATTTGCCCGGGGCTCGTACACAAGGAGGATTCCTTGTGCAAAAAGTTGATGGTGACACCTGTCCTTTTTGGGCGTCATGTTAATTTAATGTGCAAGTGGGTGATTCCATAGCGGGTGATTCCACAAAATACATATTTAAATTAATAGACATTTATGAGTTTAGAGTGTGCACTTGTATTAAATTAAGGTTAGGAGAAAGTTTCAACCTATTTATTTATTTTGTAGCTGAAGACTACTAGGTATTCACTTTTTTTGGTTTAATTCTATTATTTTCTAACAATTGTGAATGCTTCAATTGATGTGTAGAGTAGGCAGCGGTGGCACTGGGAAGCACTGGGCGATAATGTGTATCCAAGCTATTTAGAAGAAATTATCATTTTTTATGGGCGTGCGTCTTAGTCGTGGCGCCAATATTTATTTTGACGCACTTATTTTTTGAAGCGCTTGACATATATTTATTATTTTGTATGCACATAGGTGCATGATTTAAATATTGAATATTGGTCCTTGTATTTGAGTACTTCTCGACTCTTAGGACGCCCAACCGCTTTATTCTTTATTTGGACAAAAGCAAAAACAAAAGCTAAAGGATGCTAATTGTAAATTTGGGCTATTTTAATTGAGCTTGGAGATGAATAAAATATTAAATACATGCTTTGTGGAGCACTCACACAAGGCATGGGGGGAGATTGTACCCAATTGGTCTTTTTGCTTCATGCCGTGCAAGTCTATTCTCTTGGATTTTGAGCAAAAAGTAGAGTTCTTTGTTCTTGGGGACCTTTCGGCGCTCGCTATATACGCATATATCATCCGATTTGTGCACCAAAAAGAAAGACTTTAAGAATGAAATCCTTACAATTTGGTTTATGCATTGGAAGATTTGAACTTTCAAGTTCCAAATATAGCTCTCTATGCATAAACACATGTTGCACCAAAACCTCTTTTATGCTATTCTTATTTATTCCAAGCTTAAAATCTCGGATTCTACCCTCCAAGCAGAGATGAATGAGCTCTCATATCTTTTCCTTTTCCCATGTTTTGCCTGTTGCATGGTGATCCAACTGCCTTTGCTAATGATTGTAAGAATTCATATTCCATCTTTTTGGAATGAGTTAAATACTGATATGGATGTGATTTGGAAGCTTGGATGCCTTGTTAAAGGTCGAATTTTTGTATCCATAGCGCACACACACACACACACACACAAAGAGAGAGAGAGAGAGAGAGAGAGAGAGAGAGAGAGAGAGAGAGAGAGAGAGAGAGAAAGAAGACTAGGCTACCACGAGAGGGACAAAAGAAAGGAGGGAAAAAAATATGTGCCAAGCTTCTTACTAATTTGAATTTAGAGTAAACATGTCATTATCATTAATTTAGACATATCATTAAATAAAAGAGGTTAGGATTGTATATCATTAATGCAAAGAATGTCATAATCATGAATATAAGAGGTTAAAAATAGATATTGATAATACAAATTCGTAATATTATTATATATGTATCTTTTTGTAAAATAAATTTTTTCCTTTTTAGAAATAGAAGTTCCATTACAGAGGCTTTGCTCCTATTGGTCTAGAGCACTCTCTTTTTATCTCCTAAAAGGCATTTTTGAGACCTCAAAACTCCCCTAATGTTTTGTGAAAAGAATGAAGTGTTGAAACATTATGGCCTACCATGTTTACAATCCACATATATATGAGCTCCAAACAATAGCCATTGGGAATTTTAAGGTGGAGGACAAAGAGGCCCAAACTTTGTTTTGGGAATTTCTCAATAGGGTCATGGAGAAGGAAGACTATGAGAAAACAAACTTTAGAGGATTTATGGATGATGAGGCTTAGGCTAACTAGCATGCAGTTAGGGTTGTTTTCAGTGGTGATCCCAACAAGATTATTGTTGAGAGAGAAAGATAATGTTCCTTCCATTGGAAGAAAAGTCTTTGTCATCATGCCCAAAAGTGGATTCTAGCTCATAATCAAGGAGAGTTCAAATTAAAGTGTAGAATTTGGAAAAATGCTCCCTCGGAGCAAGCTACTATGTTTGAGCTGCAGGCTCTTTGAGTAGTTGGTTGAAAGATGGCCATGCAGATAATTCGCAATTGCCAATGCTTGAATCTTGGCTCATGTGGTGGCATGCAAGAGTTGGGCATTGATGTGAATATATGATCAAGGTAATGCATAACTATAAACCAACTTCATTGGTATCACTCTTGGTTTTTTATATCCTTCTAACCTTTTGACTTTGTCCTAATGTAGGCACTCGATGGTGATGACAAATACCTTGTTCCATGTACAAATATTTTAGAGTTTATGCATGGAAGTTGGATGGTCTCCCATGATGGTGTTAAATATGTTACTTCTTTACAATGCATGCACCTTTGATTTGACAATGGCCTTGCTTCAAAGTGCAATACATGTTTCCTTCTTGAAGGGTGAACATATTGGTAGTGGCTTTGGTATGAATGCCTTAAAAAAGAAGAGCATCCATTAAGAATCCTCTTGCTCATATACAATGTGCAATAGGAGACAATAATTGCCATCTATCAAAGCATGAGCATGTAACTGATCAGCTAGTCAAAAATTGTAAAAGAAGCATCCATAGGGTGGATCCCTTCCTTATCATTGAGGAGGATGTTCACAAAACAATGTGGGTGATTCGTAGAACCAATGTTGGCAGTGAGGTGAGATGTCAAGGCTACCTTGAGGACACAGGAAAAAAGTGTAATAAGATAATTGATAAAAAGGGTAAGATTGGTTTGATGTGTCCCAACTCTCAACTTTTGGGGAAAAGTCAATGTGCATGGTTCTAGGAGGCATATGGTAGGGTTTTGTGGTGATAATGTACATTATACATGGACACTATCCAATATTGTTGAAGGTCATTCTAGGAGGTCTCGTCAAGAGTGGTCAATTGCAAGGGGCACTAATTTGACAGCACAAGAAATACAAGATTTTGAGCAAGGGGGATTTAAGTTTAAATAAGAAGCCAGCAAAAGAGTATGGCTTGCTAGAGTGGAGAGTTTGGGATCAACTACTACAAGCTTAGATGTGAGACCCTCGCATTGTGGGAATAAACCTATTGTTTTGACAAAGGCTATGAAAAACAAAATGACTACAAGAATGAACTCTGCTAGTCAAATGAAATGTGTTGTGCATAGCAAAAAAGTGATTACCAAATATGAGCACATGGAGTACATTATATCTTCTAAAGGTATCCAAAGAAGGGGAGAGACATACAAAGTTGTTGTATCAAGATTTCCATCATGCACTTGCACAAACTTCAAAATTTGAGTGGAGTGAGGAAGAAAGTACATGCCATGTAAACACCTATACTATTCACAAAGGTATTGGAACTTGATGTAGGAGTGCATAAATTCATACATCTATTTGCATTTACTACATGGGAACTATATCAAGCTCTTAAGTAGCTATCTGCATGCCTTTGATGTACCTCTCAAGTTGCAATCTACTAGACCATGAACATCTTGGATGTTGTCTTTTTTGTTCAAAGAAACTTGAAAAAGATAATCCACATCTTCTTTTTTTCTTAAACAAAAATCTTGGCCCCTGGATTCATTGAAGGCTCATCTATATGGAGTCACTGTGAATGCTTTCTTTTTTATTTTAAGCAAGCTTTTTGACTTCCTTTTATAGATGTCATTTATTGGACTCTATTTATCTTTTGCATATTCTCGCTATTTACTTGTATAGATATGATCATAGTTTTATGTATACTTTGTAGTTTCTCAACAAAACTATAAGTGTAAAAAATGTCTACAAGTACAATCTTACTTGTCCCTCGCCTGTTTTCTCACCAATTTGCACGTGCCATTTGTATGTCCCAACAGTGTATTATGTCACATCATATCATTTCATGTCAAGGTTGTCATGTCACATTGTGCATTGTATCATGGTAAGATCTTCCATGTGTCTATGATCTTACTCCCCTCTTGAGCTAGTATGCTTTGTGCTAGAGTTGCTTTGATACCCACTATTACAAAACCTTCATAGGACTTCAAGTCATAACCTGTCATGAGGCACAAAAATGATATAACAACTCCACATTCAGGAATTTGGGAATTTCCCATCAATATGGGAGTTCCAAATAAAAATGGATTTCAAGAATTTTGGAATTTTCATTAATTTGGAACTTGGTGCAATGGAACATATTATTGCTTATGGTTGTTTCCAAGAGATTGAAAAAAACTCAAAAAGGTGGTGTTAATAAATACCTTAGTTTCAATATCCTTGAAAATCTTCAAGGAAAATCTTTAGTTGATGGATTCTTGTAGACTTTGTTTGGCCTTCAATACAACCTTTGGGGGAATTTTAAAAATTTTGGGATATTTTATACCTTTCTTCATCCAAGAGAAGACAATGCTATCTATTGTTTCCCATCGTTCAGGATCTTTTTTGTTGCACATCCAATATTCATCTCAACAATTAAAATACACCTCTGCATCTGTAGCATTTTGATGACTATAAACTGGTGCCCAATATTGTATATGTACCTTGTTGAAGTTTTTGGATTTCTATTTGTATCCTCCTCACTTTGTGCAACACCAAGCCATATTGGATATACTAGATCTGAAGGTATAACAAGCACAAAGTCATCTTTCTTAACATCAAGCATTGGTTCAAATGCATGTTTGAGTCATTTACTGAGAGGACCACAATAGTGATCATTCAAATCTTCCAATCCAATAGAGTCATCTGCATTATCTACAACTATATGGGTTACATCACTTTGTGTTCTTGGCCAAAAATCTATGAAAAATAAATCCTCTTGGACATTTGGAGTTTGAAGAGCATAGATAATATGTTTCTAATAATCAACCATTGGTGTTATAAACTTTGTGAACTCTACTTCAGGTCCTTGTACATGTAACCATCTTTTCCAATACTGCAAATAATCTTTAACTCCACTTACTACTTCTTGATGATCCTTAACGTACTCGAACATGGGCAACAATATTGGAACACCCTTTGGAAGAGTAGGCTTTCCTGAAAAGTCTCTCTTCCATAATTCAATGATGCATTCTCTTGGTAATCAGTTTGGGGACTTTGGATGTGTCTTGTATTGCATGACAGGTGTATCTCCTTGCATATAAAACCAAAATTGAAGAGGTTTTGAGTGACCAAAAAGTGTATCTTTGGAATCACACAAGTATCCCCCAATGTATCTCTTAAAGCCAGGCACATGTGTCAATAAGAAAGGTGTAGGACTTATCATCTGGCATGATTGAAAATGTTGCATAAGATGAGAAAAAGTGAAGGTCATGCTCATCCTTAGTTTCTTTGAAAATTTGCTAAACATTGCATCAATGTCTTCATATGTATGACCCAACATGACAAACCCAAGCTGGATCATCTTGAATGTTCCTCGTGCAACAACCAATGATAGATATGCGAAGAGATAGTGATTTTTATTTTCTGATCCACAATTATCAAGTTGAAGTATTAAGTTCTTTGTCAATCGTTTGAAATGATGATGGCCATCATGTGGTGTATTATCTTCCATGCATGATTTATTTTGTGCAACACCTTAATGGTGGTCCAATGCTTTTTTCGAGTTGAGGGCATTTAGTATCACAGAGGTTGGTCTTGGCGTTCCATCTACTTGTAGATCACCATTTGCATGCATGTGTAGTTGCTCCAAGTTCCTAAAGCACAAGGACAATGAGGTAATTGTGAAGTTAGGATCGTGAGGCCATAGATCAAGTGAGAAATGTCCATATCTTCCTTCTCCATGTCCATGTGTAATCATTCCTGTTAAAGATAATGGTAGTTGAGTAGATCTTTCAGTCTCTTCTGATCAAACCCTTAACCTAGGGATAGATGCCTTTTGCTAGTCCATTTTAGGATGACCAATTGTGTCTCCCTTGATCCATCTTGTATTGTTCTACTCTCGTGTGGCATTTTCTCTGCATTCTTCTTGACAAATTCTCTAAGGATAGCTCTTCCCATCTCTATGTGATTCCAAGCTGCTCTTATTACCCCCTGTTTCTATGCATTGCTCTCCTCACGCCATGCTCAAATTGTGTTTTGTACATGTAAAAATATGTCTTTGGGATTCCATGAATCTCATACCATGCCCTTCCACATACCACTTGTCCATTGAAGATGAAGTTGTACTTCCTTGTTCCCAAGTGATCAATCCTCCATGATGATTCAAACTTGTCATAAACTTAGTTTGTGCAGTCTTCAAATTGCAATCCCAAAAAGTATTTACGTAATTGTTTCATTGATTCTCTATTAGCAAATTGACAACACTTTTCTTGGCAACAATCAATCATAGAAACCTGTGAAATGGAGTCCATAGAAGTCCTCAAGTTTGCACCTTCAGGGGCAATAATTCAAGGCTTTTTATTGACCATACAAAATGATATATTCTGAATAGAAATTGATTTTTTTGTAGAAACAAAATCTTCATTGGTATCTTCCATGTTTTTGGCACAAGCATTTGTAGAGATAAATTGCATGTATGATTTTGTTGTAACAGCAATGTTCCATCATCAAAGGTGACTTGTTTAATAGACCATCTTTCCAAAGTGACACAGTGGAGGTTGTCATCTATGTATGTTCCTATGGTTTGATCAAGGGCTTTATCTGCCACCATACCAAGATCCTCTTCTCCTAGCAATTCAAATTTTATCACATGATATGGAAAAGCCAATAATATAACCCCTGTCCTTGTGTTGCCTTTTGTCCATAGCATCACTCTACGTTATCTCCAACTTTCACGAATGCTAAGCACATCAATATCCTCAAAAGGTAGGACATAGTTTGATTCATAATCATCTCTTTCATCATGAATTGTTATTGAGTTTGAAACAACCACCACATCTTTCTTTCCCCATTTTGCAAATCCACCTCTACAACTTCATGAACCTTCATTGCATCAATTGTTGGGAAGGGCAAATATGCCACTACATTTCGATATTTATCAATAGTAACCACTGAAATATATCCATCTTCAAGTGTTTCTCAATGGCATGTCTTATTTGGATGTATTGCATGCACTCTCCCAAGTGCAGCAATCTCATGATCAACTGGAAAATTCATAGTTTTTTCAAAATAAAATTCGTTATTCATGGTGCTTGTACAAGTGACAAAATGGAGATTTTATAATTTCTTTGTTGTCACCTCTATTAAAGAAAAAAATAGTCATAAATTTTCTAAATAAAATGAAATATCAAATTTCATTGAAAAGAAAAAAGCACTGAAACATTAGATAGAATGAGTCCAACATCCATAATATAAAATATTAATGAAAGCATCATACAGAAAGAGGATAGATTTGACCATATGACCAAAAACAAACTTTCTTATGAACTATGCCCTAAACTTTTAAAAAAGAGTTTTTTCTATTATTTTAAGTTGCCCTTGATTTTACTTTATTTTATTAGCTACTCTTTGAGTAAGCAAAAACTTCCTTGTGTGATCTCATTGGGAAAATATATAGCAGATGTTCAAATCTATTCAACATGAGAACAATGATCAAAATTCTTTATAATATATATAAGAAAAGATTTAGCCACTTGGTCAAAAATATATTGCATGTATTACATACCATAGCAAATATAAAAAATCTTTGTGATCCCCATAAGAAAAAACATAATCAAATGATTGAAATATTTGTTGTATATATTTGACACAAGACAAAAATGATAAAAGTTCATTATGGTCTCCATAGAAAAATATTTAGCCAGATGGTCAAAACCTCAAGAAAAATACATACAACAAGGATAAAACTTTATTATGATCTTTATGGGAAAAATTTTAGCCAATAGTCAAAACATCTATTGCAAGTATTTTACACAATACTTAGGATTAAAATTCTTTATGATGTCCCACAAGAAAAGATTTAGTTGTATGGTTAAAGCATGTATTATATGTACGAGTGTATGTAATTGTTACGAAGCGAAACACGTGGAAAATCTAGCAAATCAAATCAAAATCATAAACAAAGAACTTAGTGAAAAAATCTAACAAATCAAACATCTTAACTATTAAATATAAACAACATTATGATACATAAGAGGATTTGCATAACTCAATAGATTGAGAAAGATAAGAGAAAAACGTACGATTGGGCCCAACCTCCCCCATGGCAAAGACCATGGTTTTCCAATTGAATTATATATTATAGTTTTACATGGATATTTGCATTCATATCTTACATATAATTACAAATAAAGTACAAATACCAATTGAAAGAGTCAAGAGGTATTCTATAACATACTGTAGTTACTGCAGAAAATTCTGTGCTCTGAATCTTAACGTTTTGACATCACCATTGTGTCCGGAGCGTGCCAAAGCCCCCAAAACGACTCTTGAATCTTTGAATTCCGATTCCATATATGAGGGAGAAATGAAAAAACTAAGTTTTCACCCTCTTCTCCTATTTTGCACTCGATCCTATTACTTTTATAAAGAAAACTAGAAAAGTTTTCTGAACTTAACCACATTAAGAAAATAGTAAGGTATTCCATAAAGAAAGCTTATTTCAATAAAAGCATATATTAAATCTCATATTCTAAAATAATCTAAATTAAAAATAAGCAAATTAATAGTACTAAGAATAATGATCTAATTACTATTAAAGAAGTTTAAACTTATAACTTACAAAAAGTGGTGCACAGATCGGACGCTGTATGCTCGCGTAGTGAATCAAAATCAAGTTAGCGGGATGAGCGTAGCTCAAGTTCGGGAATACAAGGCTTATGTGTTTTTGGGTATAGCTTTCTCAATCTTCGGAAAATCTGCGATTTATCCTTCTTTGTATGCTGAAAATGCTTCAGCAAACCTGCGTATGGGTAGAGTACCTTCCAACGAACAACTTTGCAGTTCGGAGTTTGTGCACAGAAACAGTCCTTCTAGGAGTTTTGAGCACAAGTTAGTTCTGACTCCAGTTGACTAGTCTAACTTGTAGAGTTGCAGACTTATGTGACTTGCAGAGTTGCAGACTTGTAGAACTTAGTCGATTTATAAAACTTACAGAACTTAACCTGAAGATACTTGCTGAACTTGATTTTTTTTTTTGGTGTGACCTGGAGTTTGTGACTTGCAGGATTGAAAACTTAGGTAACTAAGCTTAATTGATTAAGCTTAGAGTTTAATAAGAAGGAAACGGCGCAGATCGTGGGGGGGCATTTTTTTCGCGGAAATTCACGCTCAAGACACCGAATTACCAGATGTCCGAATTTTTGTGGCTTGTGGCTTTATTATTAAGCTTAATACTCATTAAAGCTTGTAAGCTTTTGAAAACATGAGCTTATCTCTGTTTATCCACGACTTGATGAAGGAGATGAAGGAGTGGTCCTCCGCCTCTGTAGCCCAGTCCTTCGCGATCCAATAATAGAAACTTGGGTTCTTGATCGCCAGAAGTCTGCCTGTATCGACAGTTCACGACGAGATTGACCGTAGAGCCCGATCGTTCCAGGAGCTCCGCCTTCGCACGAGATGGGTAGCGATTGGAAGCTCTTGATCTCAGCTCTGCTCTGATACCACTGGTGCGCAGATCGGACGTTGTATGCTCGCGTAGTGAATGCCAGAAGGTCCCCAAGAACAATGAACTCTACTTTTTGCACAAGTTACAAGGTAAAAAGCATGAAGGACAAGAGCAAGAGACCAATTGGGTGCAATCTACCCCCATGCCTTGTGTGAGCGCTTCACAAAGCATGTATTTTATGTATATTTCATCTTCATGCTCAATAATAGCCCAATTTACAAAAATATAACAAGCTTTTAGCTTTTGAGTTTGCTTTTACAAAAATAGAAATAAAGCTAATGGACGGTGCTCAAAGAGTCTGGCACGCCCAATACAATGTCCAAATAGAAATAACATAACCGTGCGCCCATGCGCATACAAAATAATAATAAATAATCGATGCCTCAATAAATAGGCATGACAAAATATAGGCGTGGCGCCTATCAGAATATAATCCATAGATCGAATACTCGCTATCCTCCAATGCTTTCCTCCGCCACTGCTACTATCTCTACACATCAACTGAAGCATTCACAATCGTTAGTAAAATAATACAATTAAACCGACAAAAGTGAATACCTAGCAGTCTTCAGCTACATAAATAAATCAACTGGTTAGAAATAAATCCTAACCTTAATTTATTACGAGTGCGCACTCTAAACTCATAAACGTTTATTAATTTAATATGCATTTTGCGGAATCACCCGCTATGGAATCACCCATGTACACACTAAATTAATGAAACGCCCAAAAAGGACAGGCGTCCCCATCAACTTCTCGCACAAAGAATCCACTTTGTGTATGAGCCCCGGTCATCAAAGTTTACGGAATCCACCGTAAAACCTCACGGAATCCACCGTGGCACGGAATCCACCGTGGAATATGCCTTCTGGCATCAAAAAGAGTAAGAATTTTAATAATACAATATCATATAAATACATAATATTATATATTATACTTAAGATAACTAATCATAATTATGAAACTTACGCTAATACCTAGTGTTACCCAAAGCCACCACTACTTGCTCTACATATATCAACTGAAGTATTCACAATTGTTTATAAATAAAATAAACAAACAATAGTGAATACCTAGCAATCTTCAGCTACAAATAGTTAAAATAGGTTGGAACACTGTCCTAACCTTAATTTAATTCGAGTGTGCACTCTAAATTCATAAACGTCCATTAATTTAAATATGTATTTTATGAAATCGCGCGCTGTGGAATCACCCACGTGCACATTAATTTAATCTGACACCCGAAAAGGACAGGCGTCTTCGTCAACTTGTCACATAAGGAATCCACCCTGTGTATGAGCCCCAAAAAATACATATAGATTTACGGAATCCACTGAAAAACCTCATGGTATCCATCGTGGAATATATATCTAGTTTTACGGAATCCACCGAAAAAACCTCACGGAATCCACTATGGAATATGCCTTATGGCATTAGTAACCTAGATGATAGCAAGGATAATAATTGTTTGTGAAATCCATAGAATAAGATTTAGCCAAATGGTCAAAGCCTTTATTGTATGTTAACAAGAATAAATAATCTTTGTGATCTCCATTAGAAAATATTTGATCAAATGATCAAAATCTTTATTTCACATATTCCACATGACAACAAGGATAAATATATTTTATGAGAAACATTGACCTCATGCTTAAATGTTGAAACCACAAGAACCTTTAAAGAATAGGGAATCTCATTCCCTATGACACGAAGCTATAATGATTGAAGAAATTTCAACATCAAGTAAAAGCTATTTGAGAAGAAAAGATAATTTTTATCATGGTTAAATATTTATAAATCTTATACTACCTACTTATTCATAATAATGAAATGTATCATATTACATTTTATTTTAAAGTTATACTATTTTAGTCTTAATCATGTTATATTAGTATATCGTACTATGTGCATATTATAGAGTATAGTATTAAAATATATTCAAAAAATATATTAATTTAATATAATAATAATAAATAAATATAAATAAAATATATTAAATTATATTTTGTAAGATTATGTATATTTAATGTGTCTAATATGTAATATGTAATATCATTGAGAATTTTGAAGCCATCTTAGTGATAATTCGAGAGTAGAATCTCTAACAGGGTAGGATAGAGAGTGTGTAGGCAAAATATCTAGCTGTGGAAATAGGGGTAATATCCCAATGGTGGGTTTTTAAGGGGAGGCGAGGGGAAAGGTGCAGGTCTAGGAGAAATGCCCCCAGTGAGAATTTGAGAGTAACGTCCTCCTCGGTGGAGGTTTAAGAGCAATGCTCCCAATTGGGATTCGGGGATAGCGTCCCTTGTAGGGATTTGGGGGCAATGCTCCCAATAGGGGGATTCAAGGGGTAGTGCCCTAAACGCCTTCTCGAAAAAAACACCTTTAGTGGGGTTTTGAAAAAACGGCGAGGTTCACGGGCGACAATATAGCCATTATAACTTAAAGTATTTATAAAATTTATAAAATAGTTACAAAAATAGTTACAAAAATAAGATCGAAATCTACTCGTATTTCGTAAAAAGTTATGGTAATTTGAATAGCGTGATACATTAAATGATCCCTTTCACAAGGTCAGTCTTTATAACTAATCATGATGTTTCTCAAAATGAGTTTCTCTTCCCCTCCCTCTCTCTTCCATACAACTCCCTGACTTGAGTGTTTTCTCTGTTGCGTTTTTATAGTTACAGGTTTTGCATCCCTAATCCTCTATGTTTTTATCTTTGCTCCTATCGCCCCTCTCTTAGTATAAGTCTTGCGGCCCTAATCTTTGGTGATTCTATCCCCTTGATCTTCTCTAACTACTCTCCACTGTTTCATTTTCTCAATCGAAACAGATTGTGCAGTGAAAATTTTGGTTTGAATCAGGGTATTGTGACCAAAACTACTTGCGTCTTCAAATCACAAATCTTCCTATAAGGGTTTAACAATTCTATAGGGCAGTGAATGATCACCACTCCACAACGTGTTTGCTCTACTTCACGGGTGATTTTTATTACCTTGGCATAGATTGCTTACTTCTACTAACTATAACAGGTTTTCAACTCTTCCCTACTTCATTTCTGATTTTGAGTTAAAATACATTGATTTTGATCATTTCAATCCATACAATTACTATAAATCACACTATTACTCTTTCATATGATTAGTATAGAATAATATTAAGATCAAACACCATAAGCATTATCTAAATAAGAATCATGTATAAAAATTAAATGTAACCTTTATTTCTGTAGCAATGAGATTAGTCACTCACTCTTGAAAATTCAATGTCTTCTTCTTCTTCTAGATAGCTTGATTAATCTCTTCGAGTGCCTCTCTTTTTTGCTGCCCACTACCTTGCAAATGATAGCTTCTTTATTGTGAATATGAAAAACATGATTTCTTGCACAGTTGAAAATACTCTCTTTGTTGTGAATATGAAATATATGATTTGTGTAATGTTGAAAAAACTCTCTTGGATGTGAATACGGAATAAATGGTTTGTGCAATGCTTTCATCAATGAGTGCTTTCAAAATACTAACTTTTCTTTCTATTGTGTGATGTTATGTACCTTAAGGTTTCGCCTCAAGGCTAAATCTAGCCTTATATTTCTTGTATCCTTTAGTAATATTAGAGCATTTTATCAAGTTATAATTATACATCATATTATACTTTACTATATAGAACTTTCTATTATTCTATATTTTCATAGTAAAAGCATTTTCGTAAGATTTTATGGTTACATTCTTTATGATTTTGCAATAAGCATATGGCCATACAATACTTACCAGTACTCATTATGATTTTTTCATAGGATGTAATTTGATCTTGTAACAACACATATCATGATCTTTCATCAATCTATAGATTAGACCATATGGTTAAAAATTTTCTTACAATATAAGAAGTACGTTTTATTATTTTATTCAATACAATGTGAGATTTGGCCATGAGGCTAAATCTTTTCTTATAATATAAGATGTAATGTCTATTATTTTTTCCAATATACAGTGAGATTTAGCCATGCGGCCAAATCTTCTCCTTAAGTTATCTCTTGGCCAAAAGAAGGACTCTTGTAGTATCATAATATCTTGCAACAAATCAACCACTTTGTTCATTTTATTACAAGAATGACATTTTACCATTTGGTCAAATGCTTTCTTATATTATCAACCCTTAGTTACTTCCAAAAGAAAAGACTAGTTTCTACTTAGAATCCTTACTTTTTATAATTTGCCCATGTGGTCAAATTTTGCCTTGCAACAAACACCACTTTTTTGGGAATTGATCCTAAAAAATTAAGACTAAATCTATGGTGGGTTCGATCACACAAATTTCGGATATGCTAGATTTGGATGTATGGAAAAATTTTCTAAGACAAACATCTTCTATATTATCTCCAAAAAGAAAGACCATGTTCTACTTGGAACTCCTTAATTAGCTACTATATTTATAGGAAATTTTGCCATGTGGTCAAAACTTATCATGCAACAAATGAACCACTTTGTTTCCATAAACCATTTCTTTCATTTTAATTTTTCATAACTTTCTATTTATATGTTCATATCATTTTACCACAAATTAGTCACTTTGCCCATTCCACTACAAAATAAAAATTGGCCATATGGTCTAATATTTCATTTTGTTATCAATGCTAGCATCCAAGAATTCTCCATTCTTATTTCATTCAACCATATGATCAAATCTAATCTCATACGTCTTCCTATCTATATAAATATCATATCATTTAATTTTTCAGAACTTCCTATCTATATAAATATCATATCATTTTACCACAAATTAGTCACTTTGCCCATTCCACTACAATATAAAAATTGGCCATATGGTCTAATATTTCATTTTTTTATCAATGATAGCATCCAAGAATCCCCCATTCTTGTTTCATTCAGCCATATGACCAAATCTAATCTCATACATCTTGCAAACCATGAGAACTCTTTTTTCATTCCAATATAAAACAAAATTTTGGCTATATATTCAAATCTAATTTCACAACATGTTACAACAAATGAACCACTTTCTTCATATGGTTATGAAACTAGATTTGGACATATGGTTAAAACGAGTTTATAAAAATATAGATATCTTGTAGGTTTCACCATGAGTTCAAATCTCTACATTTTAAGTGGTTTTCACATTACCTTATGTTGATATCTATGGGATTTGAAACATAGCCATATTTGTTTATATGTGAATCTCATATCACAATGAACCACATCCTCTATTTAACTAGCCTTTATAAACCATATGGTAAAAAACCATGGCAAAGTTTCTAATCTTATAGATAAGTCTTATGACTAAATAGGATTTGACCACATGTCTTAAACCAATGACAATGTTTCTACAATATGACTCCTTTCAAGGGAAACTTACATGTGCATTAATTAAAATGTTAGCTTTGGGCCAAATGAAGTCATGAGATTGCTACATAACCTCATTGATATATGGATGGATCTCATATTGGACTAAATCTCATTCTTTGATTAAATAGGATTTGACCACATGGCCAAAAATCTTAGCAAAGCTCCTAGAGTATGATCCTTGCATAGGAAACTTACATGGAGAAGAAATCCAATGTTAACTTGGGGACAAAATCATCCATGAAATTTTCAACATAACCATAATGTTTTTTCACCATATCTCATACCACACTAATAGTCAAAATTTCATTATTGCTTGCCCATTTGGTTAAGCCCATGGCCAAGTCTCACTATTAATAGAATTTGATATTCTCATCGAAGTCCATGGCAAAGTTTTTACTAATGATTCTTGCAATAGAAACATAATTAATGCTAACTTAGGGCCCGAATAATCCATGAGATTTAATACATAAGCACGTCTATTTATGGTTAGATCTCATACCACACTTAATCTCAAATTTAAATATTTCATTTTATGGAAGAGTCCCTTTGGAGTACATTTGTCTTGTATTTTGTGAAGTCTGGTGGTGTTGTGTTTTCAATTTTCAACCTAGAAATCTTATACATTTATTTGGGTTTTGTGAAATTTGACTATTTGCAAATCCACTTTTGTTTGACAACTTTTTCTCTTTGTAGAACTACTCAATGGCAAAGAAAGATAGCACATCCAAAAATGAGACCCAAACCATTGATGGAGTTAGTGGTGATTTTGTATATCCATGGTATGTGGATGTTTATGATAGTCAATGAAAAGAGACTGACAATGTACTCTTATTTACTTTAAAGAGTGATATGGCATTTTTTCAACAAGATGGTGTCATAGAGAAGATAACATATGGATGTGTTGGAAAAGAGGGAATACCATATAATCCTGTTAAGATCAAAGGGAAAAATGTAGTATACAAACTTGATTCTTTGTCATTTCACTTTGCACCTATTAAAGAGGACAAAGAATAGTATTTGAAAACAATGGGATGGACCTTATTTGAGGAGGTAAAGGGCATGGAAGACATTATATCAGCATTCCAAGCTGTCCAAAATAGTGAGCTACTTTCCCTATCAAGAAAAGGTGATCACCCCAAAAAAAGAATGAAGCTCCAAGATAAACAAATAGACTTCAGATCTTTACCTGCTTCTCTAGAAGAAAATAATTCACTGAATCCCACAAGCTCAAAGTCAAAATCACCTAAAAAAATCTCCATCAAAACCCCAACAATAAGGGCTTTCTAAGATAATATCTCAAAGAGTACCATGGTAGGCAATCAGATATAAGCTTAGCTTCTCTTTTTGTGAAGATTAGTGTGATGCTCTTTCTTTTGTTCTATACTCACTATTTCGATCTTGTTTTTTCAAAGATTTGTGGCATACATTTGATAAAATTGTCCTTCTAGAGATTGTCATATGATTGTTAGGTCCCAATAAATATTTGAAAGTTGAACCAAAATCATGATGAAGAGATACTCTAGAGGTGAGCTTATATCTCAGGAGGAGAGTTTGAGAAAGAAGGGAATGCATCCTTCTACTACATTTCATTGCCTTATGGGTCTAAAGGATGGAGACATCATTACACTATAAGAGGAGATCAATGAAGGTCATATCATTTTTCTTAGAAACAAACGGGATAAGGAAGATATGATTGGCATGGAAACAAGGGCTAAGCAAATCAAGAAAGATAGGGTCTTAAAGGAGGAATTAGTCAGTCCTTTGAATGCCTTAGTTCCAGAAAGTAGCATTGTGATGAAGACTTGGGAAGAGCTTCTTGGTGACTATGATATCAATGATGAAGTCTACACAAAGATTTTAGGCATTTGCAATGATTGGGTATCAAAGAAGCTCACATGTGGAGCTGATGCATGGTCCCTAGCAAATGGATAAAAAGAAAAAAGATATTGTGAACTTCCTAATTAGAAAAAAAGAACCTCTTCAGTCCTCCACTACTTCGCCTTGGCGTGTATATACTATTGGATGCAATTTAGAAACCTTTGATCTTATACATAATGTTTACAAAGATCCATTGGGGTTGTTGTTTTAGATGCAACACATGGGGTTGAGGAAATAAAATGGGACTCTATAAAGTTTGGAAAGGTTGTATCCACTCTACTACAAATAACATATGAACATAAACAATTCATGTTGTTATCATTTCTTGATCAAAAGCAAATGTCAACTTTGAAAAATGCTCTTGAAAGCATTTCTTGCAAGTATCACATGCTAGTTGGTAGTGTTGAGTTCCTACCAATGGATATAACCTTTGCTTTTGGATCTATAGATTCTTTTGTGGTTTTGACATTAGTGACCATGGAGAAAAGCTTCATCAATTTTGAGCAATATATAAACAATGTCAACAAGCCTTCCATTTTGGACTTTAAAGGCTTAGACAAGGAGTGCAATGATGAAGATCTTAAAGAAGACCAAAGGATTGGAAATGCAATTTTGAGAAAGAAAATGAAAGTTATGGGAACTACAATCAAAGCATTCAATGATGCTCATGAGGTTGTATTTGATGTATATGCAAGTGGACTTGCATCTAAGGTGGCATTGTTAAATCACCACTACAACAGAAACAAGGCATAGACGCGCAAAGTCGGGCGCGTCTATCAGAGCGTCTATAAGTGCGTGTAAACGTGCGTGTAAATACACACGAATTTTGCGTCTATATATCCGCGCAAATAGACGCTAATATAGACGCGCCAGTAGACACACAATTATTTAACCACCTAAAATTAGCAATTCACATAATTAAAAAATCAAAGTTAATAATTATTTAACCACCTGAAATTGATTCTTGAGCATGCACATGTGCGCATGATAAAAACCATAGAATTAAGAATACACACTGAATCATTGAATTAAAAAAATAGAGTTAATAATTACTTTTTCATTGCTCTCTAATGAATGGCAGTTCCTCCAGTTGACAAGCCTGATATAAGTAATTAGCGGCAAGCGACAGAAACCTTACAATTAGTAGCAAACATTGCAATATGTATCTCGTAATTTCTCTACGTACTTGAAGATGATAAAAGATACTTTCTTTTTATTATGGAAAATTCAATTTAGCTTTAAAATTGACTATTGATTCTTGAGTATGCACGTGTGCGCATGATAAAAAGCATAGAATTAGGAATACACATTGAATCAATAAGCAAATTAAGTATGTTACAGTGAATGATCCATCTCATCTTCAATGAGATCAACCCTTGCTAAACTATCTACTTCTAGGTCTATGTTACCAAGAGGTAACGAAACAAATAAGTCTATCCCACTATCAGATGTGTTGCTATATTGCTCAATAACTTTATCAATATCATCGACAATCACATTATTGTCTTCTTCTGCATTTCCTTGAACATCCTTGCGAGGTTCATCTTGTACTATATCACGCATATAATCCATTATGGTGTCATCATGCACATCATCATTAATTGTTGGATTGTGATCATTTGCTATCTCCATGTCGGTAATATTACCATATATTGGTTTTAAACGATTAGATATAGGGATGACATACCACTATCGGTTATTGTTTATCGTTGGATGATACACAACCTGTATTTGAAAAACAAAAGCAAAAAACTTAAGTACTTATTATATTTTGTATATGTATCACATGTATACATATAAAAAAATTAGCCTTTGCATATATACTTGCTCGCATTGTTGAGGTAGTACTAATGTGTCATTCTTGTTTTGGTGAAATTTTGTAGAGTCAATGATTACAAAACCACTTGGATGACGTCTGATTGTGCAATGCTCACCATTTGTTACCACTTCTTTAAACCACTTCACATCCAGTACATATATAAAGAATCGTCTGAAGTCAAGCTTCAGAATATCTTGGATCAAGCCACAATAACCTTCCATGGTACCATTGGCATCCTTGAAGTGAGAAAGGACACCACAATCTTGGGATTTCTCTTTTCATCTATACGTTGAGTTCGAAGATGTTTACTCTCACACCAAAGTGCATTGAATAATGTGCAATAGTAGTAAAAGATAAAAGATCAAACATGTCAATTATTTATATAAAATAAAACTTATAGAAACAAATTAATCGAAAAATACACCCTCAACAACGATCACACATGCATTTAATTTTTCGTTGTAGCCATGCATCTCGATTATGAAGACACAATGTTTCATCCTCACTTGAGGATGTGCTCATTGACTCACCAGCTTGCACCGCACTAGGTGATGACGACGTCGACATGATTAAACCTAATTCATGACAACATCAAAATATTTGTCATTCATATGTTTACATAAGATCTTAATTTTAAATACACAAAAATCATCATAAATACATTAAAACTTATGATAAGAATTCACTATCAAAACTTATCTTTAAATCAAAAAATTATGATAAATCCCAAATGCGCGTCTATATCCGCGTTTAACTACGCGTCTATATTCGCATCTATACTCGCGTCTATCTGAACAATAGACGCACATATACACGCAAAAATAGATGCACACGTCAAAATTCAAACCATACTTAAATCATTTCTTTTCAAACTGTGCCTTTCCTTTCTTGCATTTTTTGCGGTTCTGAAGCTTGAGTTTGGCCAACATGTAGTCTCTTCATGCCTCACCTCCTTATGACTCACCTCTTCTTTCATTTCAAACACACAAGAAGGGAAAAAGGAAAGCCAAGGAGAGGAAGAAAGAAAGAACAAGAAAGAGGAGAACAAGAAGAAGCAGCAAGCAAGCAAGCAAGCATCAAGGGAGGGTAACTTACCAAGGAGAGGAAGAAGGAGAAGGAAGAAGCGCCACCACCCACCACACCAAACACCCAAGGTGAGTCTCTCTCTCTCTCTCTCTCTCTCTCTCTCTCTCTCTCTCTCTCTTTGTTTCTCTCTTCCTCTCTTTGCTCTGTCTGTTTATTTAGGATTTGTGATTCCATTATGTATTGCATTTTGTAAATCATCAATGGCGGTCGCCGGAAATCGGCCGACCGAGTGCGTCTGATAGCGCATCTACATCTCAGTGTAGACGCAGACATAGATGCGAAAAATGTTTCCTCTTAGAGCGTCTGAGGGCGCATCTTAGAGCGCGTGTGCTCTGCAGTGTACATGCGATGATACACACGCTGCACAGAAGGTTGACCTGCAGTCTACATGCGATTATACACACGCATTGACCTGGGATGCGCGTCTGACAGCGCGTCTGTGCTACATCTTAGATGCACAGATACACGCATTGGATAGAAGGTTCACTCTGGAGCGCGTCTGAGGGCGCGTCTAACCTGCAATTTAGACGCGGGGATACACGCGCCAGGTCTCCCAGTTCTGATAGTAAACAATATATTTTTGCAATGATGAATGTGACCAATCTCATGTTTGTGTTTATCAGTTTTCTTGTTTAAGAGAAGCATTAGCACTTAAGTGTTATGCTCAATGTCTAAAGAAAGCTCTTTGAAAATGTAGGTAATATTTGATTTTTTGTATGCAAATAAATTTGTCTTTTTCCTGTGTTTTTTTTGCAGATGTCGTATCCTGGTTCATCTAGCAATGACCCAGATGTGGATCGCATGAATGATACATTGGCCTCCTTTGGCAGGGGGGTCAATGCATTTTTTGGAGGTTTTCCTAGTAGGGAAGACTTCATGGGAGAGATGACCAGACACCTTGGCCGCTCTCCCACAGCGGACGAGGTGTTCAGTGTCATGTCTGGGACACCTCTGGCATCTTTGCCTAGCACTACTTCCCAGACTCCACATGCAGGTACTCCACATATAGATACTCCATATGCAGGTACTCAATATGTAGGTACTCCATTTGCAGGTACTCCACGTGCTCCACGTGCATCGACTAAAGCACAAGCATCTGCAGATGCTCGTGCGTCCAGCGAGGCAGAGGGTAGTCGACAGAGAGGGAGGAGGGAGAGTCGAGGGGGAGGACGAGGCTTATGTGGGGGTTGCCTAGGAGGTGGCGAGCGATCACCCTCACCAGTAGATCACATAGAGGAGGTTGTACGCCAGTACTATAGAGTTATAGATGCTGGTGGCATCTTTCATGATGATGAGGGAAGGGATGTAATGGTGTACATGAGGAGCATCGTGCATGCGACATATAAAGATTGTTTCATTGCCTTCAAAAATCAGAAAAGCGGCTTGTGGCAGGAAGTGTTGAGGGCAGTCCATAGGAGGTACCCAAATCCTGAGGGTCAGCGATTCTCGGATGATTGGGGACGTATAAAAGTGAGGGATATGCTTCACAACAAAAGATCCCACCTCATGACACGGGCCATGGACTCACTGCGGAGGTTGGAGGAGGGGTGTGGAGCCTATAGCCAACCACCTATGTGCCACTGCATAGAGTGGAAGAAAGCCAAGAAGAAAGCAGCTGAGAAAGTGAAGAGTCGCCAGCACGTAAAGGCACGACGGATCCAAATGGAAACAATGGGATCGTCGCATTACGGATCGGGTGGCAGAGAGTCGTGGGAGGCAGAGTTTGTAAGTATATTTTGATTTCTAGTTTTTTTAAATTTATGTTTCTTTCAAATCTTTATATATTTTAGTCTAATATATTGTGACTCATAATTGTTTGTATATCTTTAAATGTTTTGTAGACTACCATCGTTGGTAGGACACCTACTCCTAGAGAGGTAGGTTACCATCGAGGCCATAACCGCGCAGCGACATGGCTTCACTTTTATGAGGAGGGTCTCATCACTGAGGACCAATACAACCGGGCCATGAGGATTTGACAGCCACAGGAGGTATGTTTTTCTTACTTTCCTATTAAAAGTATAACTAATTATAACTTTTTCTCCACCTTGTCTATGTAAGCAACCCCTTTTGTGTGTGTAGGCGAACCCGGATGTGGAGCATAGTGAAGAGGGGGATAGCGACGCTAGTAGCCATAGTGGTACTAGCGAAGATGTTTCCTCTTCAGATTCGTAGAGGAGCACCATACCTCCTCATGAGGCCTTCTTTTCTTGTATATGTATGATATCTCTTTGAGCCTACTGCTTGCGGCCACGCTTTAGGTCACAAGCACTTAAACTTCCCTTGTAAATGCTTTGATATATAATGAATACATGGACTTTTATTTTCAATTCTCGTGCCCATAAGATACATCGTCTTTTTCCCAAATACACAATCTGATGTATGGGAGGGGAAAAAAAAAACCAGAGAGCATGTGGTTGCTATCAACGCGTCTAAATTGCAGATAATTCACGTTTATTCGCGCGTCTATAATGCAGACTACACGCACTTATACACGCACTTCATAATTCAAATTAAAAAAAGAAATTAAATATTTTTTTTAAAAAAATGACATTTTTTGTTTTCCGTTCGCGTCTATCAATCCTTGTAAAAGCACGTCTACCAGCGTGTCTATATGCGCGTGTATATGTGCGTCTATTGTGCGTCTATTTGTGCGTGTAAATTTGTTGATACATGCGATTATAGACGCGAAATGGTAGACGCGCAAATAGACGGGCGGATAGACGCGCCCGTAAGAATTTCTCTATATTCAAAAATCGCATCTAAATGTGGGTCTATGAGGCCTTTTTGTTGTAGTGCACATGAAGACTATTGCAATGGTTTGCAACACTCAAGAGCAAAGAGAGGTTGAAGCACAATTGTGGAGGGTTCATGAGAGTGCCAAACAAAATTCAAACTCCCAAGAGGTTCCTCCTATTGAAGTTCAAGTTCTTGAAGTACCACCCGAGGGCATAGAAGAATCAAGCCAAGATATAGCAAGTCTAATTATGAAAGAGAAATTAAAGGCTACTTTAGGTGTTTAAACTTCATTCCTTCTTCTTTCATCAAGGAAGACACATTGATGTAATTTTGATTTTTTCTTGGGAAATTACTTCCATTAGCATTTACGATATTTTCTTTCTTTGGTGATTACTTAAAGAAGCTGTCTTTAGTTTTTTAATTTTTTACAAAAGGTACCAAGCATGTTTGGTTTTAAAAATCTATTTAAGTAAATCTTTTTCTAAAATAGTACTAAAGAGCTCATTAAAATTTATCATCCTTTGTCAGGATAACTGTTTAAAGGAAATATTGTAATCTAGTGTATAAGAATACTTATCATAATGAAAAGTTTGAGCTAGCTATGCAAAGTTTACTTAAGTCTATTTTAGATATTATTTAAATTAAACTCTAATATGTGTTGTGTAATGATATTGTCATGTTAGTTTTGGTTAGATTTGTCCACATGGTCAAATCTCTTATCTCTTATAACCTCTTTTACTACATTAGTAGTGTATGTTTATGCATGTACCTTAGGATAAGAGAGCCAACAATATATTGGACATCCTAAAAAAGATTCATTGCACCTCCCTAAGGATTTTTATCTTAGTAGCAAATATTGCAACAAAGATTTCACCTCCAATGTATCTTTTGAGATGTGTATATGGAATATTAAGGTAAAATCCTTGTTACAATTTATGAGTTTAAATATCTATGGGATATAATTAGTTCAAAAATAGAATGGTTAGTCCTTAAGAAAAAACTATGAAAACTTATCCAACTAGAGTATAACTTATCTCAATTAAATTTTCATGTGTCACGTCTTATATGTGACATAGTTTTGGTCACATGGTCAAAATTATCATGTTTAAATTTTCTTTTAATAATTAGGACTAATAAACACCTTCTTTATACATTCAATTTTGAAGGAGTTTTTAGAAACTGAGTACATTTAATATTATAATGATAAGATAATTTTTGTAACTAATTACAAGAATCTATTGTTAGTATCCCAAGTATACTTATAATTAGCGATAAAAAGTAAGTACGAAAAAATATCTTTATTAGAATAGATTTTACCTCAAAGAAATCATCATATATATTTTGTTCACTTCATGATATTAATCTTGGTTGGATTTGTCAACATGGTCAGATGTCTCTTTTCTTAAGACAACATTTATTAAGTAGTACCTATGCATGTATTTGTCAATGTGAAGTTAAATTGCTTTAGTGTTCTATGTCAGTTTATAGCTCAAACATTAAGTAGAATGATGAGGAAGTAAATGAACCTAATGTGCTTCTTTTTCTTCTTTGTAACTTCAACTAAGACATCTATAGTTGGATATCTAACATATTCAACAACAGTAGAGAAAAATGCTATAATTGATGTGTCCTTGATAAGAAATGCAACACAATTATGTGTAATACTTGATCTCAATGGTCTTCTTTTACAATGATGCTTTGCTAAGTCTAAAAAGTTTCAAAGCTTTCAAATGAGAAAGCAATGTCTTGTTCTTCAACTAAGATGTATCGAGTTTCTTAAAGCCTTATTTACAAGATTCCAAGTGGGAGTTTGGTCAATAATTTTACATAAGAATGTCATGGCAGTTATTAGGTGCTTGGAGATCCATGCAAAAAGGAAGTATCCTTTCTTCATGATTTGGGGCCAAGAACAATGTCATAGACATCGACTCAAAATCATATATAGACCAGATAAGATAGGAGTAGAAGCAATGTTCAAGCCTCTGAATTATGTATGAGATCAATATGGAGATGTTTGTCAGTATACCAGGACTATTCTCATAGATGACAGTCCTTACAAAGGATGTCCAAATCCTGTTGAGAATTGTATTTATCCAAAAACATTTGATATTGATCATGGAGAATCTATCTTGATCAAAGAACTTCTACCATACTTGACTCGCTTAAGAAAATACCATGATGCACGTGAAGTCATCAAGTTTGATCGATATGGATAGGAGCTAGTTCAATATGGGCATGAATTATATGCACAATTCAAGGTTATCATTGATGAATGGACTAGAGCAGAGAATGATGGTATTTCATCATCATCATCAGCACCGCACGAGACTATGATTGATAAAGACGGTATATATGTTCAACCTTCAATTACTTCTTGCTTCAAGAGACCATCTATTATACAAACATCCTCAACAAATGCCTCACGCCATTCGTCTCTTACATTGAATGGCTCAAAATTATCCATGTTGAAGCAGACTCCTTTATTCTCTACTTTGAAAGATATGGAATCAATGCAACTTGCTCATGAGTTAGGATATCACAAACAATTCATAAATGGTAGTGCAGCTAAACGTTTTATACAAAATCTACAAAATTTGTATTTTCCCAATATACATGATGTTACAAGGCAATGACTCTATATGGACTAATTTTGACTTTCATAATAAATATATCCCTTACATTAAGGGCTTTTGCATGGCTATGAAATATATGCTTATTAGAAATTTAAAGTGTTTTATGTAGTTAGCTTGGTGTTTCTAAACACCACCAATATCAATGAAAGAATCTACTTAAAGTTTTTTATTCTTTCAATAACATTAGTTAATTGTGTTGAAATTTCTTATAAAGTGGCTTAAGTCCTATTTTGTACTTTATGACTGTCTATTATACAAGCATTCTCAACAAATGCCTCACGTCATCCGTCTCTTAAATAGAAAAACTCACAATTATCCAAGTTGAAGAAGACTCCTTTAATCTCTAATTTGAAAGATATGGAAGCAATGCAACTTGCTCATGAGTTAGGATATCACAAACATTTCATAAATGATAGTGCAACTAAATGTTTTATACAAAATCTACAAAAGGTGTAGTTTTTCAATATACATGATGCAACAAGGCAATGACTCTATATGGACTAATTTTGACTTCCATAATAAATATATCCCTTACATTAAGGGCCTTTGCATGGCTATGAAATACATGCTTGTTAGAAATTTATTTTTTAAACACCACCAATAGCAATGAGAGAATCTACTTAATATTTTTTATTCTTTCAATAACATTAGTTAATTTTTTTGAAATTTCTTATAAAGTGGTCTGAGTCCAATTTTGTACTTTATGTCTTAGCTAACAAATAAGTCTTAATGAATAATAAAATTTATGTCTATTTCTTTGGAAACACAAACCATTGGTCAAAGGTTAAATCTTTGGTCTTAGAAAAATCATAAAATTCTAGCTTGGTATATAAATCTTCATTTTATGATATGAAAGTTCATTTAGCTAGTCAAAATCACTTTAAATGATGATATATCTAAAAGAAGAAAATAATATTATAATATCTTCAAATCCATAACATTATAAATTTTGGCCATGACAACATATCTTTATATAATGTTTTAGGCTCCTGTATTCTAAATTCTCTATGCACTCCTTCAAACCTTTGTATTCTTACATTAAACTTGGAAATTTCCTAGGTATATCCCAGCTAAGCCTCCTTGATGTTTCCACCACAATACAACATCACATTTTGTTATTATGCTAGAAAAGATAGAGGTGAAATCCAAATCTCCTAAATTTAGCCACATAGCATACACTTCATCACTTAAGCTCTCAAGATGTTTGATCTCATATTTGTAACATACAAAGTGCCCTTTAAAGACAAACATAAACATAGTGCTCTCTTTCATTCACAAAAGTAAGACATTCATTAAAAGTGGGACTTGGAAAATTCCCAAAATCTCTACTATGGTGTTCAACAGAAAGGTACACAAGATATATTAATAAGAAATCTTTGTATTCATGATATCAAAAGATACACAATATTGAGGAAAATCTCAAGATTACACCCTTGTGATATTACATATGTGAGGGTTCACCACTGAGGCTAGGGAATCACATGTAGAAGTACAACCCAATTAGAGCTTAAGTGACTATATAGGTGCTTTTGTAGGCAATGCCATGGTATATTCATTGTAGAGGTATTAATCTTTGCGATAGCCTTCTTGGTAGTAGCCTTTGGGGTAGCATCGGTTAGCTCTTGGTTATTGGTACTCTTCTTCTTTTTTGTCTTTGGATTAGAACTTTCCTTTTTCTATCACATGTTTCTTCTCTTGGCTCTCTTTTGGCCTCTCTTGGCTCTTTTATTCTTCTTTGGCTAGCTTCACTCCATTCTTCCACTCTTGGATTATATCCGTTCTCATCTACTTCAAGTATGGTTTGGCTTGCTCTTTGGCTTCTTTAGGTTGAGAGGTAGTCTCTTTGTCCCACCTTAGCATGATTTCTCCTTGCAACTCTGTGTCGAGGTCTCGCATCATCTTCACTTGCCACATCCTAGTTCTCTCTCTCACCATGAGTAGTTGGTAGTTGACCTCCTCTAGGTCATCTTGTAGCTCTTCAACCTTCTCTTCCAAGTTGCGTAGCACATCTATTTCTTCTTGGGTATTCTCCAATGCTTTGATTGTCTTCCTTGTTTGCTAAATCAATTTGAGGTGCAACTCCTTTTTCTTGTATGTAATCATGAGCTAGTAACATAGCTCATCCTCCTCAAAAAGATGTCCTTCCATAGTTTGAGCTCTCTCTAAGAAATTTTGAATGTTATGCCGCATATCCCTATTATGCCACGGATACCTCTCAACTTTGTTGGCCCCACATCAAGTTTTCTTTTAGTTTTCAACAAGTACCATGCTCATGGGGGCATCAGGATGTGGGGTGTCATGCTATCTCATGTCTTTTTCTGTTGTGTCATATTGAGGTCATCATGTCATATTGCATATCATATTGTGGTAGGATCTTATATGCATTCATGAGCCTTCTCCCCCCTCGAGCTTGTATGCTCTATGCTAGAGTTGCTTTGATACCAAGCATTACAAACCTTCACAAGACTTCAAGTCATAACCTATCATGAGACATAGAAATGGCATAGTGGAAAGGCACATAAGATATCAATAAGGAACATTTATATTTATGATATTGAAAGATACAAAAGGTTGAGGTACACCTCAGGACTACACCCTTATGATGCCACACATGTGAGGCCTCAAACCCACTGAACCTATGGAATCGCATATAGAAGCATAATCCAATTAGAGCTTAAGTGACTACTACTCCTTATATGGGTGTTTTAGTAGGAAATGCCATGGTATACCTACAAAGCCCTTATACCCCCTTGATCTTGCACCCATGCACCCCTCCCAACCTCACCTTCCCCTTCAAATGTTGATGGAAAAAATTAAAAGAGGAACGAAAAATTAAATGGGGACAAACCAAGAGGCCTTCCCTGAAATATATAAGTAAAAAAATTTTAAGGGAGATCTCCCCCCTTCTCTGCACTTTTCAAATGCAAAGGGGGTGCCGATGTCCCCCAAATGTCTGTATGTGATAAAAGTAAGCGGGAAAAAATAGGGTTGTCTCCCTTCCATACTTTTCAAGATGAGGAGAGTGCTCATGCATCCCCCTAGCATTGGTGCTTGTGTACGCAATGCTACGTCCCCACCTTATATGTCATATGGTGAAAAGGGGGTGACCTAAAGGTAGAGGATAAAAATAATAGAAATATTTATATGTATGGTAGGGGTGGATATGATGACTCTGGGCCTTTGAGTGGGGGGGAAGCCTCAGGTAAGTTGCTCATGAATATGTGTGCATCATGTGGGTTCAAAATAAGGTATTTTTAAAATACAATTTTTATACATTTTATATATATATATAAGGGTGTAATATAAAGGGGTTATTTACAAATTGAATAGAAAAGGGTTATGTTTTATTCAAGAAAAATTCACAGATAAGGATATTTATAGATAGGCCTTGAATGGACATGATGTAGAGGATATACATACAGCAACTTTCCCGAGGGGGAAGCCCATGCTCCTCCACCTATGTAATGTGTGGTTATGCTTTCTTGAACCTTTCTATCTAGTCCTACCTTCCTTTCCCTGTCTTTATTCTTCTCTCCTATCTTCTCTCCTACTTAATCTCTTTGATTATAAGAAGGTGAGGGTCTCCCTCATATGTATTTGACAACTATATTGTGATGCAATTCTCTACACAATATATCACAAAGGGCATAAATGTTAAGGATGCCCTAGGTTTTGATTCAACAAAAATAAGCAACAAGGAGACTTTTGAGGTACCTGGATGAGTTTGAGGGCATTGAGGATGCCACTACACACTTCCTTCTCCTCCACTCCTTCTTCAGTTATATTCCCTAGATCAGTGAAACAAATAATGGAATGTTAGGATTCTCTTTCCCCCTCTAGATGCATTTTTGGGGATATTTTAAATCCACCATGTGTTTATTTTGTTGTGTTATTTAAAATCCTCTTTTCATATCACATATCTCTATGTATAGTTTGTAAGACCCTTTAATTTTACATATTACAATAATTATTAAATACAACAATTATAATTATTTTCATGCCACATTTTATTATGGATACTTTTCGTGTGCCATTTAAATTTTTACTTTAATAAAAATTTAAAAACAAATGATATATATGGTTTTCATGAATTGTTTAAATGTCTACATCTCTTTATGTGTAATTTTTGTAAGGCCATTTGAATTGTTCTCGCTCACAATAAGTATTAAGCATGGCATTTACAGTCATTTTCATTACACGTCTCTCTTTTTATGATACATCTCTATGGATATTTTGTGTAATTAATAAATGTAGCAATAATTAGATATAGAAATGATTATAAGTTATTTAAATTTTTACATTATTGTAGATTCTACCATGGCATGAGGTAGATGAGCAGCTTGGAAGAGAGCTTGTGCCTTTTGGCCTCGTTAAGGCGGTGGCACCATCATTTCTTAGAAGTTATCTCAAATCATAAATTCTCATATTCTCTCTAATCCTTTGTGTTGTTCTCATGTAGATACTCCCACTATGGAATTACGATTTGGCTTATGTAAGCCACTTTGAAGCTGGGAATAGGAAGCCTCTTCACAAGCCATTTTAGAGTCCCCATGAGATGACGTGACGTGCTGGCTACCATATGCTAAGTTTTTTTACACTTTTTTATGTGATATATTTTTTATGAATTATAAATAAAATTTCATTCTCTCTCATGCACATTTTGTGTTGCTAAGATATAATATTATTGAATTATATAGTTCACTCTCATTGTCTCACATGCACTCTCATTCACTCACTTATTCTCTCTCAAATCACCCACTCATTCACTCTCATAATATCTCTCTCTCATTAACTCTTTCTCATAGACCCTCATGCATTCATTCTCATTCACTCACTCACTTATTCATTCTCATTCTCTCTCACCCACTTATTCTCATAAATCAACTTACTCATCTTCTCTAATAAAATCACATTCACCCTCTTACTCACTCATAGGCTCTCTCTCATTCACCCACTCTCAAGAATAGTATGCACCATTTCTATCACCAATTTATATAGCATTAACTCTACCATTACATACATGTCTATGTGGTTAATTATTTATTTGCCATTTTTAGCATACTAACCCTACCTCTATTGTCAAGTACTCATTCACTCTCATATTCTCTCATTCTCTCTCATTCACCTACTCCTTCACTCACTCTCTCTCGCCAATGCTCATCGACTCTCATACATCTCATTCTCTCCCATAAACTCTTGTTGACTCATTTTTTTAATCTCATCCACCCATTCTCTCACTCATTCTCTCTTGCAAACTTTCACTATCTTAATCATTCTTATTTGTTCCATGTTAAGATAATTCCTCTCTACACTCTTTCCTTCTCTATCTCCTAATTCTTTGCATCATCACCTCTCTTATTACTTGCATGTCTATGTAGCTAATTCACACGATACTCTCAATATTCTCACACATGTTGAGTCATAAAGTGAAATGTTTAGCTGATTGTGTGTTTTCCTTTGTATCCTTTTTGTGGAGTTACAAGAGCTCATGTGAAGCTCAATTTAGGGCATGACTTCTTATTATTCCAAAAGTTTGGGATTGCTAATAAAGACATGTGTGATTTGAATTTTTCATATGTTGTAAATGCATACCTATTGAGAAATGGGCTTGTAAAAAATTTAGGATGCGTAAAATGTTGCAATGTCAAAGGAAGTGTCATAGATGAGAGAGTTGCAATTGTCTGATGCACTTTTGATATAAAAAGAAAATAATTCATTAAAAACCTAGATAGTCGACAAACCTCTTGTTAAATGGGGCCATTTCTATCCTGCCTCCTCTAATAGAGCAGTGGCTAGACCTTTACAATGATAGTTGCATGTATTCCAAGAAAGTGCTAGAAAGGGGATAATACCATGGGATAGCACAAGTGCCCATGGTGGCTAGAGTACCAATTGGGTGATACACCCAAGCAAGAGATTGAGCTTTTGGAAAGTAAGCATAAGAGAATGTATTTTTTTTACTTCGTGTTTGGTGATATTCACCAATAATTTTTTGTTGTTGATTGCACGATTCAAACTAGAGGCATGTTTGCACATTATGCCTTACGATACAACAATGTCCATGACTAAGGGTGCGGATGTAGTAAGAGTGAATAGTGTAGAGAGAGAAGATAGACAAGGCAAATTTTTCCCTGATTAATATCTTGAAAAAAATTATTTCAAGGTGTTTTTTTTTCAACAATAGTAACAACGCAGTTTCCTCCAGCAGAAGGAGTATCACTTGATGTTGAAAAAACAAGTGCAATGCCAATGCATAGCCTTACTTCAAAGACATGGACTATTGAAGGTTGATATTTGTGCATCTAGGTAATCTTTGTGGTTCTTTTGCATTATTTAGAAGTCTTAATGTGATGTGTGATAGGACATGACACTGACATCTTTAACTTGCACAAAGAAACTAGGAAGGTAATGAGGGGAGCCATAACCATAATTCCAGTTGCAATAAACACCATTTGAACACGTGTCCTAGAGAGTGAGGAATGAGAAAGCAAAGGAATGGTTGGAAACTATACTTGGATCTACCTTGTTGCATCATGATTGATTTCCTATTTCTATTGTAGGCATAAGAAGATGCCAAAAGAAGGACAACCATGATGCACACAATTAGCTAATGTTGCAAACTACATCATTGGTGTACTCCTTAGTATCCCTTACTTCCATGCCATTCAAGGAGCAACCAAATGAATAGGTATTGCTATCCGTTTTTACATATAATAATCATCTAAGGAAAACATGATGCCTTGTTCAGTAAGATAACTAGTCATGCATCTAATGCAAATGTTCTTTTTTGAAAGGCTTCTAGTACTAATTGTTAATACATTGTTGCTTAATGTGTGTGCATTAGATACATTTGCATGGCATGGGTGCATGATTTCTTCTCTCCACTTACATTATCTTATTAGTATGTGAAACTGGCATACATGATACTTATTATAGATGTGTCTTGTCATTATAGCAATTTGCACTTTATGGAGACCCATACATATGACATGTACCATTGTGAGAAGGTGTCCTCCTTTGAGGTGCCATAACTTCTTTTTGTTGTTGATTTTTCTACATCCTTGCTTATTTTATGGGATGGAGGAATAAGGTTTTTGTATTTCTTTGACTTTAATTCAATGCTTCATTTGATGTAGTTCAATGTGAGTATGAGATTTCACTAAAGGTAATGATCCTTGCATGTAAAATTGTTGACGGTGAAGTTTTCTACAAAGCTAGTGAAGGGGACTATGGATCTAACCCATATGTTCCCAATAGATGAGGGTTTCTGTTACATTATGTTTGGCACAACACTTTAGGAAAATATTAAAGTGTGCTTAGAGTGCAAGCTTGAAGCTCCATCACACTTGGACTCTCATGTGAAATGGAGTTTACAAGCATCTAGCTACCATGGAGGATGCAAGCTAAGAAGTTTTCTTACTATTAATGTACAATACTAGTTTTAAGTCATGCTATAGTCTAATTGACAATGGATACTTCTTCATAGGTCATTGACTTGACCATTAGGATGTTCTATCAAGGAGGGATTACCATTCCCATGTATGATGGCGAGGAGGGAGAGAAAGTTGGACCATACAAGTACTCGTGAGTGATGGCACATAGTTTCCTCCTAGAGTCAGATAGATTTGAGCATATAGAGGTGGATGGAGCCCTTTGTAGGAATGAAGCACAATGAGCATTAGATTTCTTTAAGTAACTATATTATATCTATTATTTTTTTTGAATACATTGGCTTAGAATGGGTATTAATATATTCTACCATCTTGCAAATGGTTATTAGCAACTTTCCCTATAGAGCTGGACTATGTCTTGGACATTTTTGCAAGATGTGGAGCACTAGGAAAAGCATGTGTAGAATTGAACCACTTTTGCATGAGTCTAGAGGGATACTTCACTATGTCCAATTAGTGTCTCATATAGATAGCATGCGAGCCATCTTCAAATCATAGTGACAATGAGTAGTACTATGAAATAATGTATTGGTGATAAATTACTATGCATTTGAAAAACCACCATCAATGTGCTTGTATGTGAAGGGTCGTGAAAACTTAACTAATCTACACGTTTAAGTTAATCAATTCAAGAATTTAACCATACTTGTAAATAAAAGGGACATATAATTAAATTGAATAAATTATGAATGGTGTACAAACAATTACACACCGAGTTTAGAAAACTCCAAATGAAAGGCTCGCAAAATAAATATGCTCAAGTCTACACACATGCACAAAGACAAAACCTTGTAAACTCATTAAGAGAAATGAGAGTAGGATTTTAAGCTAGAAAAAGAGCCAAAGACATGCCAAAATATGTCATTTTAAAGAAAAATTTAAAGCTCACTGGAAGTGGAAGACGCGGATCCACCAACAATTTGAAGTGGTTGTGGAAGATGGGAATTCAAATTATTTCAAACGATCAACAATGGTTCTAGATTTTTCATAAATATTTCGGGTGTTGGATTCAAGTAAGACAAGTCTCCAATAGTTCAAGACTTCAAGATGGATGCAAAGGATTTTTCACATGTGGAATCGAGCACTAAACAAGGGAGGAACTAGAGGTTGGGCACTTGGATGGTCAAATAGTGGCCAAGATTGGAATGGGCATGGCCTTTGGTGGACCTTTGGGGGCCCTTGGCCCAAAAAATTAGTGATTTGGGGGGGGGGGGGGCATTTTGAAAATGGCATGATTAGCAAACGCTCGACCATGGACATTTTGATGAGGAGGGGGGGATTAGAGCCAAAAAACAACCCCCAGATTTGATCATGCCAACCTATTCCATCAGTTTTTTGCTCCAATTTTCCAATCTTTGCATACATAATGGTGGCTTGAAGAGGAAATGCAGAATTGAGTCTTTCTTTCTACTCCATCTCTCTTCTCCAAGACACCATCCATACTAGCAAAAGAAAGAGAAAAATGGGATGAATAATGATTGTCTGATATGCAATGGATTGATGCAAGATTGAGAGGACACTGAGAAGTGATGCCAAGTGCTATGTGGAGATCGATGACAGGTCCAATGGCTATCCACGCATTCAATTTCCATGACTAGAACATACATAATTTAGTGGTATGTCCATTTTATGAAGAAAATTTGCCCTTTGGATTGCACTGATTTTAGTCTTTGCATATTTTCATATCCAATACATTTACCATATTTCAATATTTGTAACCACTCCTTTTTCTTTAACATACATAGCGACATTTATAGTAAGAGTTCCAATATCTAAAGTGAATTTGTGGCCAACTCTACTTCCTTTTCCAATCAACTTGTATTTATCATTAAAATCTTTCAAAAAGCAGTCTTTTGCATTAAATCGAATGTGCAATCCTTGCTCTAACATTTGACAATAGACACTAAATTCTTTGTGATGGATAGCTCATATAATATATGTGAAAAATTCTTTGTCTAAGCATCATGCAAGGATAAGAGAACCTTTTCAATGTATAAATTTTGATAGCATAAATCATCACTCGTTTGCACATACTTCAATATGCATCTAACTGTATCCAAATGAGGCTTTCTAGGCATCTACATAAACTGGTTGACAAGGCCAATAGCATAGCTCAAGTGTGTTGGCCTTGTGATAGTTATGTAAATCACACTCCCTACTATCCTCCTGAAAATACTAGGGTCTTCTATCTCATCCCCAATGTTAGAACTCAACTTTACATTTTTCTCCAATGGTACTAAAAGAGGCAAGCCATATTGCCTTTGGGATAGCCATATACCATCATCACATCTTCAAGTGGATCTACAAGTGTTGTAGTAAAGACAAAGGAAAGAAGAAAGTGTTGGATGGTAATGATGCATCTACTAGTTATTTGGGATTTTATGGAGATTCTAGTGGTTTTGAAAGTTTGGATGATGAGCTTGGTATTCCTTCAATCAAGACACCAGGTATATAGAGAGCACATAGTAATGTAAAGGCTCCACAAAGTGATCTAGCGGTATGCAAGTCTAGCAGGGTCAGATATCCTATTAAAAGATTTTGGTTTAAAGGTTATCCAGCTCACCATTATTCTTATATGGTGAAGATAGTTAAGGATATTGAGCCCACTTGTTTTGAGGATGTGGTTGATCATGCTCATTGGGATGCATCAATGGATGAGGAGATGGCTGCATTAGAAGCCAATAAGACTTGGGATTTGGTACCAAACCATTCAACATGGCTTGGATACACTTGAATCAACATACCATACATCATCATGTGTCCCCTTTCTGATAACAACATTCATCATATGTTTCATAACAAATAGACACTCATTTTTGTCTTCATTCTATCATGAAGACAATGGATAGTTTCCTTCTTGCAATTTACCACTACGAATATCATACTTTTAGCATAACAATGGGTTGTAATATGAGTTGTTTTGCCACAATAATGATAAACTAATAGAACCTTAGTTCTTCCATCCACCTCTTCCTTTAGATCTCTCCTTATCTCTAAAGTTTCCATGGTCTCTTGAAACTTGCATTCCATTTAACTGTTACTTTAACCTGTTTTGCTGATTATCACCAACACATCCCATACCATGGCCTCTTGAAGAGAATATACTATGTTTCATTCCTAAGATTAATTAAAATGATTGGACCTCTTCACCACTTCTTGTAGACAATTCACCTTACATATTGATCTCTTTAGTGATCATGAGAGAGACCAACTCATCAAAATTTAGAATGGCTTCCATACATATACAGAAGTAACAAAAGATTTCTAAGACTTTTCATTATGAAGACAACCCAAAGCCAATGATACCAAATCATCATCATCAAGCATTGTACAAATCACTAACCAAAGCATTTGCAATGCTTCTCCCCTTCAAAACATACTCATTGACAGTCATTATTTCTTTCTTCAAGGTATTAGCTCTTGTTTGAGCTGAATCTTTCATGCCTTTATATTTACAGAAAACATATATTTAAATGTGGTCCATGTTTCATATAAAGTTTCTACAGATAGCCAATGCATCACCTTTTTTTCTTTTGCGTTCCATTCTTTCTAGGCCTTTAATTCATTTGGCATTGTAGGGTCACTTAGCTATGGCTCCTTTTCTTCTCCTAAAATGAACTCATAAAGGCCATTTCGAATAAGCAAGTTCATCACATGGAACTTTTGTGATGGATAGTTGTTCTTGTTTATCTTCCCAATGATGCAATTTCTATTATTCTCTACCATTATTACAAAAGTGATACAAAACAACAAGTAAGCCTTCTCCAACATTTCATAATAAGTGCACAACAATACACCAAGCAACCTCCTTTCATTGACTACATAACAACACGTCTAAGCTCTAACCTATTTACCAATAAAATGTGTGTTTACTTTTTGAAAAACACCTTAAAACTTAAAATTTTAAATTTTGTAACCTATACATTCACTTTTAGTCAACACAATCAAAATCACAATAATCTATAAAATTAATATCTACAATCTTCTGTGTCTAGAATGGGGCCCAAAACAGCCTCGAATGGCTAAAAAAGTAGTGGCAAGCCTTAAAGGGCTTATATAGAGAATATATAGTGTTTTGCTTGTCCACTAAATCTCATAAAATTTTGAGATTATCACTTTATCCTACTTTTGGTGGCTCCATATATACTATCCAAGAGAAAGAGGAGAAGAATGGGAGAGCTTCTTACCCAATGCTTGCTTACTCGAATATTTGCTTCTTCTCCTTCACTTCATCCTTCAAAACTAGCCTCTAAATGGCACCGCTCTGATACCATGCCACAAATCACATGGTGGGGAGTCTTGCTTAATTTGTTATGCTAAACACATACCATACACACAAGAGGAAGCTCACTCAAGAACATAAGAAGAGAGATGGAGGCCAAAATATTTTTTTATTGCTTTCTTCTTCTTTTTTCTCATAGAATACAATGTACACAAAGTATAGATAAGATACAACATAAAGGAAAGTAGCCTACTAAGTCAAACAACACATATCTAACTACACTAATCGATTGGCATTATAACTATGTCAGCTATAGATAGGTATACTAACCAAATATGATAAGTGATAAGTCCATGGCCATATGAGGATTATAATGATAATTGACATGCTCAATATAGACATTGTTTAGTGAGTAGTGATTAAGGATAACTCTCTCACACAACCCACAAACAAAACGATAAGGAGTGCCGGTTATTATGGGATTGACTTTGTCTATATACAACACAAAACAAAAAAATTTGATTCTTTACAACCACAATACAACCAAAACACCAACACAAACAAATAAGTATGCCTCTTGTAGCCTCAATGACATTAAAAACATGCACCATATAGAGCATCGTCAAACATCAAAACTTAAAGATGAGCCAAAAAAAAAAACCTCTTTTAATGTTTGTACCTCCAGTTTTTTGGTAAGACATCAAACAAATTAATTATGTGCCTAAAAATTGGCCTAGCTTTAGGAATTTTGTATATGACTCTCCTCTTCTTCTCACAAAGACAAGAAAATACCATTCCAAAAGAAGGGCCTCTCATGCCTCTCTCCTCTCCTTTTATAGATTTTCCTCACATGCACTTGATGAGTGTGTTTTTGAAAAGATTAAGGCTTTTTGAAATGTTTGGCTTTCCAAAAACCTTTTTAATATTTTCTTCATTTTCCTTCATTTTTGGTAGTCGTTACCTTTAGTTTAAAAAAAATTCACCACCTATTTGATGCTACAGATATTATGAAATTGTCCTTCATGCATTGTTTGTAGCATGATACTCATATTGTCCTTCATAGCATGTACCTTTTGGCAATTTGCTAAATAAGGCATTGCTACCTTGCTCTTGTCATTATTATTTGCTCTATGGAAAAAAAGAAAAATGTGAATGCCAATGTCTTGAATCCAAGCAAGCTAGCCTCATAATCCAATCTCAATTGCATACACTGTGGTGCTGAATAAGTTGATGTTGCTCCATGATTGAGGACCTTCTTGTGTCTTCCTCGTTGTAGTAGTGGATTAAGTGGAGATAATCTAACGTGTCCACCTCTTCCCTTTCAGGAAACGTCTTAGCAATCCATCGGAAAGAGAGTCTAGAAAGCTCTGCCCGGCACTCGCATGGAATGTTACGGGGTTTGTGATCTAGAACTTTTCGCGTCTGCCACATAGCGGAAGTATTCCGACCGTTCCCACTTAAGACCGACCTGAATTAGGGTTTCCCCTAATGGTCATTTTCCTAAACGGAAACTAGCGTCGAACCCCAAGCGAACTATTTTACGCAGAAACGCCAAGGCCGAAGTGGATTCATGCTGCACTTGGTTCAAGGAGAATGGGAAACGAGAGGGATGCAAGGCTCGACCTCTCTGCCATAAGGCATAGTCCCATTCAGTTCCCCTAAAACAACATATACCAGGATTATTGTAACCTAGAATCTATGTCAGCACCCTTGCTATTCATTTCCTTGGAGAAGATCTCCTTGCTGTCCATTATGATTGAGAAAAGTTCCCGGCCAACCGGGACCACCCATCCATAGGACAGACCCATGGCCACATCCACTGCACTTTCCTCAAGGTTGCTTTAGTTGTCCAATTACCTACCACATTTAGTTGGACATGCATCAAGCAGCTCCCTTAATTAGCACCATTAGACACCGGTTCCTTCACGTATGCGGAAATTCCCTTTGAAGTATGGATGCTTGACAGAAGTGCCGACTTGCGGAATTTGGCTTATGGAAGGCCTTAGGGTTTGAAGCTTGGGCCTTCTTTATTTCGGAAAAGAGGGGTTTTGTGAAAGGATTCTTGTGAAGGGACTTGCGAGAATCAGAGGCTTGAGAGTTCTTTTTCTTCTTCTCTTAAAATTCCGGGGCTAGGAATGGTTTTATGGGGGCCTTGCGGAAAAGGGAGGCCTATGAACTTCTTGTTCCCTTCATAAAAATCCCAGGGGGAAAAATTTAGCGAGAAGGGGGTTTAAGGAAGCCCCTCTTCTTCTCTTCAAAGACCTGGGGGTAGGGATGGGCTTGTGGGTGATTGATGGGAAGGGCCTTTATAAGCTTCCTCTCTTCCTCTTCAAAATCCTGGGATAGGAATGATTGGTGGGAAGGGGCTTTGTAGCTTCCTCTTCTTCAAAGTCCCGGGATGGGCTTATTGAGTGATTGGTGGGAAGGGGGCTTAGGGAAGCCCCCTTAGAAGCTTCTTAAAGAATGTTCTAAGAAGCTTCTGGGGTGTGCAGAACACCACGTGGAAAGGGGAAGGATAATAACCACATGGAAGAGGGAGGATAATAGTGAAGTGGGATGGTTGAAGAACGATTCGGAAGGCTTGAAGGCGGCACATGGGCCCAATGTCAGTCTGTGGTGTCGAGGGCAGCAACCCAACGTTGGCATCTGAAGGCGGCTTGGCTCGCACGGCAGCAACAGCTCTTGCTTCCAGCGTGGCCGCTTCACCAACACGACCTCTCCCTTTGACCACGGCATGCAGCTTCTCAGCTTCCTCTCCTCTCTCACGATTGTCCTCCTGCAGCCTTATGCAGCCTTCCTCTTCCTTGTTACCCCCCCTAGGGGGGGTTTTTATAGGTCAAGGGGGGGAGAGGGGACCTCCCCCACGTGGGTTGTGCATGCAGCCCACGTCTCCCCCTTGGTTACCACCTCTCCCACCTAGCCATCCCGTTCCCTCAGCCACGCATCGGCTGGGGGAAAATAAGTAGAAAAAATTGCAATAATTTCACCTTGATCCACTTAACCTCCTCCCAAGAGGATGTTTCCCTGTGGCTATGCGGGTTTGAATCCCCGATCTTGTTTTGCCAAGACGGAGTTCTCCATTTCTCGCGTGCGGTTATAGATTAACTGCCGGCAGTGAAGATAACCTTTGCACGAGTTTACATGGTGCGCGAGAGGTCGGTTTAGTAATATTTTTCAAACGGGAATATTACATTCTCTCCCCCTTGCAAGAATCGAGATGTCCTCATCTCGAGAGGAACTGGGGGTATTGTTGTTTGAGAGCGCTTTCATCTATCCAAGTGGCATCCTCCTCGAGATAATCTTTCCACTGGAGGAGGCATTCTCTCAAGGTTTTGGATCTCAGTTGTTTCTCCCTAACATCTAAGATCTTATCAGGCCGTAGCTCAAGGACTCCTTGGCTAGGCATTACAACTTGTTGGTCATCAAGTACATGGCTAGGATTAGGTACATACTTCTTCAATAGGCTGATATGGAATGCATTCTGAACCTTTAGGTGCACAGGTTGTTGTAGTCTATAAGCATTGGGTCCTAGGCACTTGAGGATCTTGTATGGTCCACAATACCTTGGACTTAGCTTCTTGCAATCTCCTAAAGATAGGGAACTCTTCTTTGGGTGTACGCGAATGAAGACCATGTCTCCTTCCTCGAAGGTTCTATCTTGATGTTTCAAATCCACGTATGCTTTCTGTCTATCCTTGGCGGCTTGGATGTCCTGTCTAATTGACTTCATTTGGTCATCCATCTCTTCCAACATCTGCCTTGAAGCTTCAACCCTCAAGGTTGGAGCTGAGAAGTTTAGGGGACTTCGACAGTCATGTCCATACAATGCTTGAAAAGGGGTCATCTGAATGCTTTGTTGGTAAGAAGCATTGTAGGCAAACTCAACCAGTGGCAAGTATTGAATCCACCTTTTTGGTTCACGGTAGCAGTGTGCCCTCAGCATATCCTCGATGACTTGATTGACTCGCTCCGTTTGGCCATCAGTTTGGGGATGGTAAGCTATACTAAAACAGAGTTGAGTCCCAATGGCTTCAAAGATAGCTCTCCAGAAGTGTGATGTGAAGAGAGAATAATGATCACTAATGATTCTTCTGGGCAACCCATGTAGCTTGAATATCTCCTTGATAAACAACCTTGCAATGTCTGAGGCTTTATAGTTTGTCTTAACAGGAATAAGGTGTGCAACCTTAGTGAGCATGTCAACCACAACCATGATGGAGTTGTATCCTCCCTGAACTTGGGGTAGGCCAACAACAAAGTCCATACTAATGAATTCCCATTTTATTTGGGGAATGTCAATGTAATATTTCATGCTGAAAAATATTACGTACTCGTGAGTCTCACGCAAGGACGATGCTAGCTGCCGTGAGGAGCATCGTCGAAGTCATCATTTCGGCCTACCCGCCAGCTGCCGCCATTAAACTGTCTTCTCTGCCTCCACGTGTAGTAAGCACGCCTGCAGAAGCTTCCAAGAAGCTTCTTGGAAGCTTCTAAGGGGGCTCCCTAAGCCCTCTTTCATATTGCAAGCCGCCCCACAAAATTCTTTCTTGTGGGCTTCCTCAAAGCCCTTTCAAGTGGGTTTGATAAACCCTCCCCCCCTCTCCCCGGGATCCAAAACCCCCTTCCCATGGGCCTTTCTTATTGCCCTCTCAAGTGGGTTTAAAAGCCCAGTTACCCTGAGAAATAAGCCCCTTTTTCCCTTTGTTTTTTGTCATTCCATTGGCCTGGGTTTTAAACCTCCTTTACGTGGACCCTTTTCCCTTTACCCCTACAAAGCGGTTTTTACAAACCGAGGACTTAAGCATCCTTTCACCTTGCATCCTCGGAAATTGAGAACTTTCCCTTAGCTTTTCCACAAAGTCATTTCCATTGATTTTTCCCCCCATACAAGTCTTTTAAGGTCTCCCACTGCATTCCTACTCAAGCCTTTTTAAAACCATTATATCCTAATTGTGAAATCCTTACTTCAAGGAGGAAACCTATATGGCCTTCTAAAGCCAGTTCCAAAAGATGGAGGAATTATTCAAGGAAGCCGAATCACAAAGGAAGTTTCGTGTGCGAAGGAGACGGCCAAGATCATAAATTTGCATCTAAGTCGAAAAGGCCAAATTCGCGATGGCTCCTAAGAAGGCACAAGGCGCAACTGCAGGAGGATCATTTCCATGTGGACATTTCACCACAAGTCCAGGTCTTTCTTCCTAAATTTGATTAATGTCGTAATATTTCGATTGTGCATGGATCATTTATGAAATTAGGATACACTTTTTCAATTGAAATACTTTGGCTAAATTAAAGTAAATAAACTTCGATCAAGGAATCGGTCATTTGTATTAAACGAATGAAAAAGAAGAGCATAAGATCTCTATGCATTCCTAGCAAGTGGATTTTAAGCATTGCAAAGTAACGAACTTAAACTAACTAATGCCCATCTTTACGAGTCAAAATAATGATAGTACACTTTGATTATGCATGGAAGGAATAAATCGCATGTCGCATTATTGAACATCTTTTCTTCCAAATTATTCTTTAAAGAAGGTTGCTAACAACCATAGGAAATTGCTAGGCATGGAAATAGTTCTTAAATATCCGTAAAGTAGATTAAAAATCTAGTCAATTGGCTTAAATCTCAATCAACTATGTAAATAATTACGAAAGGTTGTATAATGCTCATTCAGTGTATGAAGATCGCATTTAGAAAAGAAGTTAGAAAAAGGTTGCATGGTTCACATAAAACCCTAACGCTTAGTAGCATGAATCTTGAATGCATGTTCTAGAAGAATCAATAGAAGTTATGCCATAACTTAGCATATGCTTTGATTTTAACCAGAAAAGTAGGGTTTGTAAATCTACTCAAACGTAGGAAATGAATCATGTGGTTACGAAAATAGTATCATAAATATCTTCAAGAATAGACAAGTAAATTGGTTTAACCCAAACACATAGACCACGAGGGACTCGTTTAGGAAGGGTTAAATCAATGCAACATATCCCAAGTGCTAGCTGGGATTTAGCACATTGAGGACGTAACCTAATCGCTCTTATTGTCGAGTTGAAACTCTTATAAACCTAAAGACCTGCCCACATTCACGGAATGTAGGGACAATAGGACATACTTGTGAGAAACGATCTAGGGTTTTTACCCTAAGGATCGCTCGCTAATGAGATAAAGCTCGGATTGAGTTGGTGTTGAGATATCGAGCTCCACTCGTGATATGCCAGGGTGACCGTTGTGCATTTAAGTCACCGACTTGTCAGTTGCAGATGCGGTTGGTACACTGCCCATGAATAATAGCTAGATGACAGCTATCCTTATCTACTCTAGTTCATGGTTCAGTTAGTATGCCACCTTAGTTAGTTGAGTTTGGTTTGAGACCCATATATAGGGTTCTTCTATTTCTTTTGTACGAGAGTTCTTTTGGCTTACACAACTAAGAAGAGGAAAACTGTTTTCAGCCTCCACCTGTGTGTGTATTCCCCCATTGTGCAAGCAAGAAAGCTACAAGTGAGACTCCTTCCTTCTCTCCCACAATCTTGACATGGTATCAGAGCCTTGTTCGTGGTAAGGAGCTCAAGAAAGCAAGACAAGTTCGCGGTGTTCTAGTAAGAGGACCAGTATTGCTTTCATTTTTCTATTTTGGGAGCAAGTCTTTGCAGGTAGCACAACCGAAAAGTGCAAGAGTGCATTGTCTCAGATTGAGACGCCCTTCGTGGTGTAGCAAGAGGGCAATATATGTTGCGGGAGAGGGGTTTAGTCCTTGGTTGCTCTATTTTTTTGATTTGAGGCCATTTCGGGGCCTGTTTTGGAGGCGGAAGTTTTCTGCACGCACTCAGGAAAAGGCCATGTTTTATGCTGTGCGACCATTGTTCTACAGGTCTGTGAAAAGTTAATGTAGAAATTGCATCGTATGCATGTGCGCAGAGACATTAGGAGTTACAGAATCATCCTTGTTGCCAGTGATGCAAAATCGTCACTAGGAAGTGACTGTGTGGTCAAATACCACTTTCGTCAGTTTTGCAGATTTGCCCTTGTGAGGCTGAAGCTGTGTTCTTTGCAGTGACAGATTTTTTTGCAGTGTTCTATAATGGCGTCTGATTCTCTTTCATCACAGATTGTCACCGAAAAGCTTGACAAGAACAACTTTCAAGCATGGAAGTTCAGAATGACGAATTTCCTTATGGGAAAGGGATATTGGGAATTCGTTGCAGGAAATGAAGAAGAACCAGTTCTTCCTGATGTTCCTAATCAACAGCAAATGCATGCATTTAAAGCATGGCATGAGAGAGCCAGGAAAGTTATGTACTGGCTGTCTATCAGCATTTCAGACTCTATGATTGTGCATATTCAAGATGCAAGTACGCCAAAGGAGGCGTGGGATACTTTGTCAAAAATGTATAGCACAAATACGCAAGCCAGGAATATGCAACTCAAGCAAGAGTTGCACAATGTGCAAAGAGAAAGTATGAGCATCAATGACTACCACATGAAGGTGAAGAAGATTGCAGATGCACTTGCTTCCATTGGGTCGCCAGTGGAAGATGATGATTTAGTTTTTGTGACCTTGAATGGTCTAGGAAAGGATTATGCACAGTTCCGAACATCCATTTCCATCCGTGAAAGATTTCCTGATTTTGAGGAGTTGATTGCTTTTCTACTTTCTGAGAAGCAGAGAAATGGTGGTGCATCTTCTTTAGGAGGAACTTCAAAAGAAGCTGTCTTCTACTCAAATGCTGGAAGAGGTAGAGGCAGAGGTAGAGGAGGCCGATCTGGAGACCATGGTAGAAATCAGAATATGCAGCAAACTCAAGAAAACCAGTCCTATGGAGGAGGATGTGGTAACTCTAGAGGCAGGGGGAGCCAAAGAGGTCGTGCTGGATGGCAAAGAGGCCAAAATGCAAACAACAATGTTGAATGCTACTACTGTGGTAAAATGGGTCATATGGCTAAAGACTGCTATAAAAAGTAGAATGACATCATGAATGGAAAATTGCAACAAGGGAATTATGCATCTTCTAGTAGATAGGGTGATGACATAAATGAGCATTTGTTTATGGTGCAGCACATGACCAATTCTGTGACAAGTGCAGAAGAAAGCAATGATGTGTGGTATGTTGACTCAGGTGCATCAAACCACATGACAGGCCATGCAGAATGGATGCAGGATGCAAGGAAAATGGAAAAACCAGGATTTGTGGAGACTGGTGATGATACTGCACATCCTATTGTGCAAATTGGAAAAATTCCTTTGTCTATGCAGGATGGGAAAAAGAAATACTTGTCGGATGTATTTCATGTCCCGAATATCACCAAGAACCTGGTTTCTGTTGGTCAAATGGTTGAGCAAGGCTTGCAGGTTAGATTTAATTCTCATGGATGCTTTGTTGAGGATATGAAAAATAAAGGTCGCTTGATAGCAAAAGGAAAGAAGAAGGGTAGAATGTTTACGTTGGATGCAGACATGCCTAAATTGAGTGTAGCAATGTTTGCACATGGGACCGGTGTAGTTGCAGATATTGATATTTGGCATAAACGCATTGGTCATGTTAATGTACAGTGACTTAAATCAATACAAGCCCAAAATATTGTTGCAAGATTGCCTAAATTCAAGGTTGCAGAAATGCATAAGGTATGTGAAGCCTGTCAGTTTGGAAAACAGGCAAGGAAACCATTTCCTAGACATGTTCAAGAGAGTAAGAAGCCATTGGAATTAATCCACTCTGATGTGTGGACTACTAAAGCTGCATCTCTTGTAGGCTGTCATTATTTTGTCACTTATATTGATGACTATAGCAGAAAAGTTTGGATGTATTTTATGAAAAAGAAAAGTGAAGTTTTTGGGCATTTCAAAACTCTTAAAGCTATGGTTGAAAAAGAAACAGGCCTGCAAATAAAATGCCAAAGGTCAGATGGAGGGGGAGAGTACCTCTCAAATGAGTTTGCAAGGTTCCTGCAAGAGCATGGCATAAAGCAGCAATATTCATGCAGTCATACCCCACAACAAAATAGAATTGCAGAAAGGAAAAACAGGCATATTGGAGAGGTATCTCATGCCATGCTCAATGAAAAAGACTTGCCAGATTTTTACTGGGCTGAAGTAGTTGCTACAGCAGTCTACATAATGAACATGACTCCCACTGCAGCAATACATGGGATGACTCCAGAGGAGAGGTATACTGGTAGGAGACCAGATATTTCTCATTTGAAGATTTTTGGTTGCATTGCCTATGTTCATGTGCCAGATGAGTTGAGATCCAAAAGCTGAGAAGTGCATCTTTATTGGTTATTCTCTATAGCAAAAAGGGTATAGATGCTATAACCCTTCTACTCGTAAGTTTACAGTGAGCAAAGATGTTGTTTTTGATGAGATGAGTAGCTGGTATAAACTAGTAAATGTGATTGATAATGTAGATGCACAAAATGGTAATGCTGCATAGAATTCACAGTAGTAGTCACAAGATATTAGTGGACCTGGAGCATCCTCTAGCAGTGGTTCACATTCTTTGCCATGGACAGGCAGATTGAGATTAGGAGAATCTTCTCAAAGAAATGCAGATAGTGGTATGCAGGTATCACGAAAAGGAAAAGAGAAGGTAGATCAGCCCATGTTTGATGTGAATGCAGGTCACTCTTATGTGGATGGTGAATCCAGTGGCTCAGAACAGAGCATTGATGATGAGTTGGGTATTCCTTCTATTGTTACACCTGGAGTAAGGAAGACCAGGGATGTTTTGAGAGCACTTGGGAGTGAACCTACTTTGCGCAGGTCTACTAGAGCTAGGTATCTTGTGGATAGGCTAAAATATGATGGATTTACAGCCATTCACTATGCATATATGGTCAAAGTGATACAGGAACCAGAACCCACTTCTTTTGAGCAAGCCACGGGAAAAGAAAAATGGGAGAAAGCCATGGATGAAGAAATGGATGCCTTGGAAGCAAATGCTGCATGGGAATTGGTACCTTTGCCTAAAGATAAGAACACAATTGGTTGTAAGTGGGTTTATAAGGTGAAACACAATGCAGATGGTTCTGTGAATAGATACAAGGCAAGATTAGTAGTCAAGGGGTATGCACAAACATATGGCATTGATTATGAAGAAACATTCAGTCCGGTCGCAAGGATGGCAACCATAAGAGCAGTCATTGCTATGGCTGCATCAAAGGGATGGCCTTTACATCAGATGGATGTAAAGAATGCCTTCTTGCATGGTGATTTGCAAGGAGAGGTCTATATGGAGCAGCCACCAGGTTATGTGCATGCTGTTCATCCTGAGTTTGTTTGTAGGTTGAAGAAAGCCTTGTATGGCTTGAAGCAAGCACCTAGAGCATGGTCTGACAAGATAGGATAGTATCTTGTCACTATTGGCTTTCAGATTTCCAAGGCAGATTTCTCACTTTATGTGAGAAAAATAGAGAAAGGTATTATGTTGCTTGTCATTTATGTTGATGATTTGATTATCACAGGTGACAGTGATGAAGATATCCTTCATGTGAAAATGCTATTGAAGCAGAAGTTTGAGATGAAGGATTTGGGAGAGCTGCGTTATTTCTTGGGCATTGAGGTGATTAGATCACCAAGTGGGATATGGCTCTTACAGAGGCAGTATGGATTGGACATGCTGTCCAAATATGGGATGATAGGCTGTAAGCCTATTTCAGTTCCTTTGGAGTAGAATGTGAAGCTGAGTGCAGAGATCCTACTATGTACAGACACATAGTAGGAAGTTTGATTTATATGACTATTACTAGGCCAGATTTGAGCTATGATGTTGGATTGGTAAGTCAGTTTATTCAAGCTCCAAGGAAACCCCATTTGGATACGGCTAGATGCATACTTAGGTATGTAAAGTCCACATTGCAGTATGGACTACTTTATGAGACTGGGGTAATTGTATGGATACACTGATGCTGATTGGGCTGGTAGTATTTCTGATAGATGATCTACCAGTGGATATGTGTTCTCTTTTGGTAGTGCTGCAGTCACTTGGAGCAGCAAGAAAGAGCCTACAGTTGCCTTGTCGAGCATAGAGGCTGAGTACAGGGGCGCAGCAATGGCTGCATGTGAGGTAGCTTGGTTGCATAAGCTACTTTATGATATGCATCTGCCTACAGATGGGCCAGTTGTCATTTATTGTGACAACATGAGTAGTATACACTTGGCAAATAACCCAGTCTATCATGCTAGAACAAAGCACATTGAGGTGCATTATCACTATATGCGGGAGAGGGTTTTACTAGGTCTTATTGATCTAGTTTATGTCAGCACAGAGGATTAGGTAGCTGACATATTTACGAAGGCATTGGGCACAGAGAAGCTGCGCAAGTTCAGAGACCTGCTTGGTGTGCAGGAATTGGGATTGAGCTCGAGAGGGAGTGTTGAGATATCGAGCTCCACTCGTGATATGCCAGGGTGACCGTTGTGCATTTAAGTCACTGACTTGTTAGTTTGCAGATGCAGTATGAATAATAGCTAGATGATAGCTATCCTTATCTACTCTAGTTCATGGCTCAGTTAGTATGCCACCTTAGTTAGTTGAGTTTGGTTTGAGACCCATATATAGGGTTCTTCTATTTCTTTGTACGAGAGTTCTTTTGGCTTACACAAATAAGAAGAGGAAAACTGTTTTCAGCCTCCACTTGTGTGTGTATTTCCCCATTGTGCAAGCAAGAAAGCTGCAAGTGAGACTCCTTCCTTCTCTCCCACAATCTTGACAGTTGGAACCCTAGGATCGACAATGTCGACCTAGTGCAATCAGGAATGGATTGTTATGAAAACTCCCTAACCCTGTTCCCTATCTAATCATGACTCTGTGATTAGAAGACACCGTTTGATGGGTAAAATAGTCCCATAGATTGGATGCGACACTTGTGCAACAAGTTGTAGAGTCGCATGATCTTGTGATTTGATCACAAGGAAATGGCCAATTCCTCCGAACGAGATTGGCAGATTCTTGCGCAAGTTTTTCTTGCAAGAGGATGAATAATAGTCATGATATAGTACCTTTCTTGGGTAAAGTAACCAAGATACGGGGATTAGATATTTGCTTGGAAGCAAAGGACCAATCAGTAAATTGGAATAACATGTTTACTGCTAATAGAACTTAAGGCATTGGTTAAATTGGGTTAATAGGGTATGGCCCTAACCCAAGGATATAGGGTTAACAAACAAACCCTTGGGGATCTTGCCAAGTCGCAATTGGTCCCGGATCGAGTGCTGAATGCATTCGGAAAGAAGGATTCGCTCCTTAGCAATCGGCCAAAATAACGACCATTGGAAATGATTGTGCTTGTAACAGTTTAGAGAGCACTGTTTGCTTTGTTTGCTCAAAGAATTAAAGGATGAAAAGATATCTAATACTTCAGGTTGAAGGCTTGAAGGGAGAGGCAGCTTCAGTTACCCCCGACTGCCTGCCTGACCCTAACCAAGGAGGTAGTCAATTGAACGAGCGAACAAAACTGAGCAAGCCCAAAAAAGTGAGCAAGATAAGCTCCACTTCATGTTGTTTGGGACTATTGTCTTCTCTCTCTTGCATTACTGCAGCACAAAGCATTTGCAATGATTCACATTTTAACAAGGGAAAAAAACTTCACAACCATTGCACCCAAAATATAATCTTACCATCACTTTCTTTCTTTGTCTCCTTTTTAGACCGTGTATTGCATCGATCCCCAAGAGGTGTATCAACAGATTTTTTGGATGCACTTTGTGCAATTCCTTCTCTCTTACCAAAACATATCCACTTCCAAGATCCACCCACCAAGGGCAATGGTCGATCTCCGAATCAGAGAGATTATGCATGCTCTTGGGATACATGCATACTTCCTCATTATCTCTGTCAATCCATCCTTTGCAATGATCTGGAACCCTGGCTATCTTCTTCTCTCCAATCAAATGAAGTAGATACCTTTTGCATGAAATATTAGCACAAGCTATTAAAATAAACAAAGAGCAACTAAAGTTAAGCTCATTATGGCAACAAATCTACATGTAGACAACTCGATATGTAGACATTATGATTTCATTTCTCTTTCGGCGCTGAGGACCTTCCACCTTCTTTGATCCTCGTGCATTTATAGCTTGCTCTCTTGCTCTTACGTGAGCAAACATATATTTTCTAGCCTCTAATTTCACACCCTCCATGTAATCCTGTAATAAGTAATCCTGTGGAAGATCCAATGGTGTACCTAAAACACACATTTTTTTCAAGTCTTCCAATTCTTGAATAGCCTTGACCTCAACCTTTTCCAAAAAGCACTCCCGTGTCAACCACCTTAACAAAAAAAATCAAATCTATTAGTATCACAAGATACACATGATACTAGCAATATCAAGACTACAAAAGCTTTCAAATTGACACTTACAATCTGTACTCATTATCCGACGATGGCATACCATACATATATTTCAATCTCTTGTTTGCATCCAAGAGAGAGAGCATCACCAATCTTTTTTCTTCCCTCATATCAGCATTTGCTAGGAATTTCAACTTGGCAATAGTAATCACTGAGTCTGGGCTATCAAACTTCAGTGTAAATATTCTATCCAACCATTGATCCCCTAGCTTGGGATCAAGCACATTAAGAACTTGCAAAGTGGATAAGAAACCTATATTTAGAGATTTTATTGTAATGGGGAGTAAACTAAGAAGCAAAGGGGCCATACCATGCCCATCTTGTCTGCCAATCTTTTATGTATCTTGGCACGTTCGTTTTTCAATGTCTCCTCTCTGTTCTCAATAGAGACATTGTTTAATACCAAATCCTCAACCTTTTTGAGTTCTGAAGTATACTCAACCTTCACAACAAAAGAGAAGCTTTTAAATTTTACCCTAAAAAGGAAACTTATCTATTATAATCTCTCTTAATAACAACCATGACATGTATTACCTGAAATACCAATCTTGCCAAGTACCCCCTTGTTAGTGGATACCATTGTTGTTTTCCCTTGACACTGCTATCTTTTGCTCTCAAGGACTCCAACAGTTTTAGTTGATCCTGGGGTAAGGCACTCAAGAATGCATTGATGTCACACTTGAAGATATTGTTGCAGTTCCAAAGTGCATCCTGCAAGCTAGGTTTCACGATGGCATACTCGTTCATGCTAATAAAGGAAAATTTGTAAGATTGAGTTCTATAGATAAAAATATAGACGTCAATTCATTGTAACAAATATTGATACACTCACCTATTGACTCTTTGGAGTCCAGCGAGAAGAGCAATCTCTGAAATCCGTGTGGGATCAATAACAGAACAAACAACCCTCACATGGCGAGCTCTATTCTCTTTGTACATTTGTGAGATCAACTCCATCCAAGCAGTCAACCGATGATTTCCTTCCCATATGTAAAGCATTTTACCAGACAAGAACCTGAACTCCGGTTTTGCCAAGACCTCCTTCTCAAATTCTGCATCCACTTCACGCCATAGAGGAGACCAAGTTGACACTATGGCAGGGGTCACTAGTGCTTCTTCTCCTTTATACTTACATACAGACACAACAAATGAGCCCTTCTCTGGTAAATAACCCTCATATTGAAATGCACTTTTTAAAGAGGATATGTCTGTATGAATCCCTCTAACAACAGCATGTGCAATCATATGACACAAGGGGATACGAGGGCAAACTTCTTGAGATAGAAGTCTACATTGACTTATTACATCTCCACATCCTACCATTTGCATATCAATATCGGAAACCTGGCTTGTTGCTTCCTCGTCTTCCTCCTGTACCAGTTGAGACCCTTGCTCCACCACTGTGTCATCTCCTTCTTCACTTTCTTCTTGCAGTTGAGGATTTGAAGTCCCCACTACAACACTCAAAGTCTTTTCACTTTCTATAGTTGGTGTACCCTCCTCTAGAACTATAGAGAGGGATGATCCACGAGTTCTTTTTTGTGGAGTGGCTAAATTATCTTTGGATGATCTTGCACGACCTTTGCCTTTGGCCTTTTGTGGAGACATGACTGAAATACCACATAAAAGAATCAGTACATGTGTAGCGCTTGAATATATATCTATTTGTATTACTTGAATATGCACAAAGAGTACCTGAGTGTAATATTCCGATTTGCTAAATAGAGCACGCGCATGAACTGCCTCAAAGGAATATGAAAATTGGATAATTTTTTTTTTAAAATTTCCCCCTTATCCCTCCACCCGACTGAGGAGCTGGAGGGGGAGGGAAATAAAAGGAGCCATTAAGCTCCTTGGTGGAGCTCGGGATGAGGGGGGGGAGCATGCGTGATGGCACACAAGGGAGGGAAGATCCCCCTCCCCTCCCCTATTTAAACTAGGGGCAGCAGGAATGTAAGCGGGCCGCCAGGAGATGCCGTTCGTTAGCCGTGAGGGAGAGAGTCGACACTCTGGTGCACGCCGACACGTTGGTGCTACTGAGGTGCAGCTGCTCACGCCGCCGAATTCCTACTCGACGTCGCTATGAGAGGGAGGGAATGAGGCGCTGATGTATGCCGGGCCGGGACGACGTCACTTCGCTGTGGCCACGCCAGTCGACGGAATGCCATTACGGCGTTGAATTTCCTCCCCCTCCTGCCACGTAAGAAGCCATAGAAGCTTCTGAGGGGAAGCTTCTAAGGGGGCTAGCTAAGCCCCCTTTCACCCCCCTTCTTATGGCCTTTTTAAAACCTTTGTTCCCCCCCCCCCTTCAGGTTTAATCCCCCCTAAGCCCCCTTGTCCCCCCCCCCCCCCCCCCCCTGGGTTTAATCCCCCCTAAGCCCCCTTGTTCCCCCCCCCCCCCCCCCAGGATTCTAAATTCCCTTTTCCCCTTAAGCCCCTCCTTTGACTTTGGGAACCTACCCCCCCCCCCCCCAGGATTCTAAATTCCCTTTTCCCCTTAAGCCCCTCCTTTGACTTTGGGAACCTACCTCCCCCCCCCCCCCCCCCCCCCCCCGTGTTTTATTCCCCTAAACCTTATCACCCCCTTATAACCCTTTTAACCCTTTTTCAACCCCCCCTCATAACTCTTTTCTTTTTTTTCCCACAACTCCCTAAGATTTCCTCTTAATCCCCTGTATGCCCCTTATTATTTTGCCCCCCCTGAACCTAAAAATCCAAATCATCATCATGGCCTCGGATGATATCCCGTAAGGGAAAAGTAGCCGTGAGATAAAAGATAGGGAGGGGAAGTAGAGGGAGTGAAAAGAGGGAGTGAAGGAGGAAGAGTGGGAAAAGATAAAAGATAGGGAGGGAAAGTAGAGGGAGTGAAAAGAAGGAGTGAAGGATGAAGAGTGGGAAAAAGATAAAAGAAAGGGAAGGAAGGAGAATAAGTGCTTTCTATTCCTTCTACCCCAAGTCAAAGTCCTCCAAGGGTTCCGTGGTTGCAAAACCACACTCACCCATAAACTTTTTTTTAATCCAAAGAGATGGTGGAATTCCAGAAGAAGAGAAAAAGGCTATCTCACATTCGAACTACGATGCCGCCGAAGAAAGTCCAAGGTGTAGCCGAGGGAGGGTCATCCCCCGGTAAACTAGGTTTTTCTTCTTGTCTTTAATTCGGTTTTTAAGTCGATCATGCAAAGAAAAATTGTTAAGGATAGGTTATATTTGTTCGAGTTATTTGTAACGAAGGAGTTTAGCTTATGAATGACAATGTATACAACTTAGCTTTCTTCAAATTGCATCAAGCATTATAAATTACGAGCAAGATTAGCCATTTACTATAGTAGTATATTTTAGTTAAATCATAAGGTGTTGAAATTATATCTTGCACCATTAGTCTTATTTCTTTCGCAACGAATCGTTGTAAATGGTTAAATTCATGAAAGGTTTCTTTCGATGCTCAAATTACTAGGAAGTTATCTTTGCTAATTGCACATCTTAGCAAGGCAAATGTTGTTATTTGGCATGAGTTCATCCGTAAGGAAAACGGAAGTTAAAATTAAGCTGTATTGACTGGAAAGTAAATTGTCACAAGGATAGCAAAACCGTGACGAGAAGATTAATGTTACCTTCCAAAAGATAACTAAACCAATCTAAACATAGAAACATTCATACCCTAAGCACTTGACTACTTTCCTTATTGTAGGGACAATAAATTCGTAAAGATAAGAAACTAGGGTTTGGCCCTAAGGTTCTTAAAAGAAGAAACCCTAGGCCTGACATACATCAACTTAAAGAATCTAAACAGATTATTCCATCGCAGGACTTGCGCAACAAGTATGAAATCATTTAGTCTTGTGATTGATTCACAAAGAGAAAGGGTAAAAACCCTCATCAAGGACGGCAGATCCCTATGCAAGTTATCTTGTAAAAAGACGTATTTTTGGATATCCTTCTAAATAAGGAAAGTTGTAAACCGAAAACTAGCATATCTAAGGCACTTTAGGGTTAACCAAGTTGGGTATGCCCTACACCGGAATGTAAAAGATCTTGCCAATTTACAAGACACCTTGGGAACGAGTGTTGATACACTCAAAAAGGAAAGAACACTTCCTTAGCAGTTTGCCAAACAACTGAGTTGATTAAAGGAAATGATTGTGTTTGCTAGAGATTTTAGGGCTATGTTTGAATTATGAATTACAAATTAAATGAGTACGTATACTTCAGGTTGAAGGCCTGAAGGAAGAGGCAGTTTCAGTTACCCCCGACTGTCTGCCTAACCCTAACCAAGGGGGTTGTTCACCGCGCCGGGAACGTGGACCGAACCCGCCACGAGAGGTCTCTCCGTTTAGCTCTACTTGGAGTAGGAGGACGCTTGGGTGCCAGGGGGGGCTCTGGCCAAATCCCTCGCCTTCCGGGTCCTGCACAAGAGGCTAACGTGACTCGGGATTGGATCTCGAGGCCCGCATACTAGTTGACGGGCGGAAGCTTGGAATAGTAATCCCTGGGGATTACTGGATAGCCTTCGGGCGGATTATGGACAAGCCTACGGGCGGAACTCCTTGTATTTCAAAGATAATGATGAAATGTTAAAAGAACTTACTTGATATTGTTTTTCTATGTCACGTGATAAGATTACGTGAAGGAACCAGTGCTTAACAGGGTTAATTAAAGAAGCTGATTGTTATATGTCAAATTAATGTGTTAGATAATTACATAACTAAAACAAATCGAGGAAAGTGCGGAGGATGGGCCATGGGTCCGTCCTACGGTTGGGTGGTCCCGGTTATCTGGGAACTTTTCTCAAAAATCTCGAAGAACAGCGGGATGATCATCATCATCAAAATGAATAACGAGAACGATGACCTAGAGTTACGTCTTACCCGATTTACGTTGTTTTAGGGGAACGAAATGGGACTAGGCCTTATGGCAGAGAGGTTGAGCCTTGCATCCCTCTCGTTTCCCATTCTCCTTGAACCAAGTGCAGGGTGAATCCGCGTCGGACCTGGCGTTTCTGCGTAAAGTAGTTCTCTCGGGTCTGACGCTAGTTGCTGTTAGCTAATGACCAAATAGGAAAACCCAAATTCCGGTCGATCCTAAGTGGGAAACGGCCAGGATACTTCCGCTACGTGGCAGACGCAGGAAGACCTAGATCGCAAAACCCGTAACATTCCTTGGGAGTGCCGGGTGGAGTTTTCTAGACATACTTTCCGATGGACTGCTAAGACGTGTCCTGGATGATACTAGGGGACACGTTACAGTTGGTATCAGAGCCGACCAATAACGGAATTGTTTTTATGAGATCCCAATAAAATGAAGTAAAGAAATTGTTGTTGTCCAAACATTTTCTCATCTTCAATGCTGTCTTGCAGAATTATGAAGCATGGAACAAGTTTTTGGTATTTCGGGTCATGTTTATGATTGCAATGCATTCTCCGCTTTATAGACAAAGAATTGGGATGATGAACATCCTGGAGCAGATTTATAATCCATCACCTTTATACATAGAACAAAGATGGACGAGGTCTTCAGGAATCTACTATATAGCCGCCCACCGGTTTGCTTATCTACAGACCAACCTAAAAAGGATCAAGTGGTTGGAAGACTTGAAAGTCGTGAAGCTGTTCATTTTTGTGGAAGCTCACGTAAATTCGACTTTACATATTCAAAGTCGGAGGGTTGAAATGAACTCATATGTATATGAGGAAGTAACCCGTGTAATCCCAGTCGACAGGATTAAAGTGTTGGGCCGCCATGAGAAGTATGGATTCCAATGGAAAGGGTATCCTAAACTTCCAATGAATTATCGATTCCTGAAGATCTATGACCCAAAACCCTACTATTACACAGTTCCTATAGACAAATGCAATACAACGTTGTTCTCCCCAAACTGAATGTAATGATTGGTTTATCATCACACGAAACGTTGTATAAGGCTATGCCCATGTAAATACAAATAAAGACTTCTTTTATCAATATCTGGCTGTGCATAAGAGATGTTAAAAAGTTAAGTAGCTACATTGTTTACGAGATAGCTGAACTAAAAATGAAAGATAAGCTAACATCGATTATCATATAATAACATTAAGAAAACTTTTATCCAGGCACAACCCCAGGTACAGGTTTCAAATTCGCCTCCTACATCAAGTACTGTTGTGACCCAGGAGAAGAAGTTCCTCCTTAAGCAGATAAAGCCACCCGAGTTTGACGGGAGAGGCAGATTCGTCCAGTCTGATGCTGAAATTTGGATTGAATCCATGGAGGATTACTTTGAAGCAGCTGGTACTGCACCTACCAATCAGGCCATGCTCGCCAAGTTAAAACTCACCGGCAAAGCCAGACTTTGGTGGAAGCAATGGTGCAGGGATCAAGGGACTTCAGAGGGGTCTGTTACCTGGGAGAAGTTGAAGAAAGCCGTGCAGGGAAGATATTTGCCACCTGCATATTGTACGCAGAAAATGAATGAGTTCTACGAGCTAAAACAGCTAGGACTCACTCTTGACGCATACTACTCTAAATTCTTCTCACTTTTAAAGTATGCGCCATAGATGGACATGACACAGCAGGTGTCCAAATTTTGCGCGGGCTTAAATCCGCCCGTAAATACTCGTCTCGAATCTATGCGTCCATCAGATCTTCAGGATGCACTCATTCGAGCGGCGCCTATAATTCAGAAGGTGCAAGCTAGACCAAGGGGTAACAAAACTTGGTCCTATAGTGACCCGAACAGAGGAGCATTCAGACCTCAAATGAAGAGAGTTCAAGGTCACAATCAGGGACAAAGGAAGAAAGCAAGGACAAATAATGTCAATAACTTTGTTCCTACTCAAAGTAATGGCCGAAACCTCTGATGTTTCCACTGCAACGAACCCGGTCACTTCAAGAGGCAATGTCCCAAGCTCAGCGGGGGACATCGTCAAACGCCTTTCCAAGGTGCAGGTGGTGGTCAAGGATCCACCACCCGTGGAAGAGGAAGAACTGCTTGCATTGCCAATAGGCAAAGATACGAAGAAGAAGAAGAGGAAGATCCGACTATGGGAGCAGAATTCGAAAGAGCGACAGTCCATGCCGCTTTACACAAGAAAGGGCCGAATCGCCAGTTCTCGATGATTCAGACACCGTCGGACTATCAAGGTAAAGGTTTCAAAACCTTGATTGATTGTGGCAATACACATTCCTTTATCTCACCAGCATGTGCAAAAAGATTAGGAATAGCCACAGTAGAAGCACCTACCCTGCTTGTGGAATTGGCAAACGGTCGTGAGGTAACTTGTACCAGGCAAACTGCTAAGGTGGAATTCTTTCTGGGAGGAAAGAAGACTTTAGTCAAATTCAGAGTCATGAATTTAGGTATCCATGAGTGTCTACTCGGGATGGATCTAATGACGCCCACATTCATTGTGGAAAGGGTCAAGTTTCCTTTCGAAACTCTGAAAAGGAATTTGTCACAACTCAAGGTGAGGCAGGAGTGCCAAGAATTCAATTAGCCAAAGTATCTCGGATCATAAAAGGAGTCAGAAAAGGATTACCCGTTTACCTGATCAAACTCAACAAGTTAGATCAAAAGCAAGAGTCTCATGAAGGACCTTCTTGGCTAAAGGAATACGCTGACGTATTCCCTGAGGAATTGATTGAACTTCCGCCTCAAAGAGAAGTAGATCATGAGATTAGGCTAGTGCCTGGAGCTACACCAATTGCAAAGAGACCTTATAGAATGTCCATACCGGAAGCAATTGAGTTGAAGGAACAACTCAAGCAACTATTAGATCAGGGTTACATCCGGCCTAGCAACTCACCGTGGGGAGCTCCAGTACTATTCCAGAAAAAGAAAGATGGGCACTTTGACTATGTATTGATTACCGAGGGTTGAATCAATCAACAGTCAAGAACAAGTATCCTATTCCTAGAATAGATGAGCTTCTTGATCGTCTTCAAGGTGCAAAGATCTTCTCCAAGATTGATCTCAGGTCAGGTTACTATCAGATAAGGATCAAGGAAGAAGATATTCCAAAGACGGCCTTCAATACAAGATATGGGCACTTTGAGTTCCTGGTTATGTCATTCGGGCTTACAAATGCACCTGCCACCTTCAACAGATTAATGCAAGATATATTTAGACCATATTTTGATGATTTCGTGCTTGTCTTCTTTGATGACACTTTAGTCTATTCTAAACAGGAATAAGATCATGAACCTCAACTTCGGATTGTCCTTGAGACAATGAGGTCTCATAAGCTGTATGCAAAAATGAAGAAGTGTGCATTCTTCAAGCATCAGATTGAATATCTGGGATTCATAGTATCATCAGAAGGAATATCAGTAGACCCAGCCAAGGTCAGAGATGTGCTTGAATGGCCAATACCAGTATCCATCAAGGAGATACGTAGCTTTCTTGGATTGACAGGATGGTATAGGGTCTTCATCAAAAACTATGCTTTGATTGTAGCACCTCTTACAGACTTACTAAAGAAGCAGACTTCCATTACATGGTCAACTTCCGAACAAAATAGCTTCGACAAATTGAAGCAAAGTTTGGTATCAGCACCTATTCTAAAACTTCCTGACCTCAATAAGGAGTTCGAGGTAGTAACTGATGCTAGCATTCTTGCCTTGGGTTGTGTACTTATGTAGGAAGGTCATCCAGTAGCATACTCTTCAAGGAAATTGAAGAGTCATGAAAATAATTATGCCACACATGATCTGGAATTACTAGCTGTCATCCATGCTCTAAAGCTTTGGAGACACTACCTGTTGGGTAATAAGTTTACTCTAGTAACCAATCATAAGAGTCTCAAATGGATTTTTACCCAGAACGAGCTCAACATGAGGCAACGTCGGTGGATCGAAGTATTGGAGGAATATGATTTTGAAATCAAGCACCGACCAGGGAAGGAGAATGTAGTTGCCGATGCACTCAGTCGCAAGGCATTCCTAAATTCCCTAATCTTGCAAAATCCATCAACGGCCAGATCTCTGGCTACAAAAATATCTATGCCAAACAACCCTATACTTGAACTAGCTAGAGAGGAAGCATGCCATGATTTGGCCTACCAAAAAATGATAAAGGAAATATCTACCAAGGAGAAGAATCAGAAGTTGCAAGCTAAGTATCAGGAATTTTCCATTGATAATGGACTTGTCTACTACAGAACAAGGCTGTGTATACCAACAAGCCAGTCACTTAAGCAGAAGATATTATGGGAAGCTCATGATTCTCCTTTCGCAGGACATCCTGGCCATGCTAAGACTCTTAATGCAGTTAGGAAGAGCTACCATTGGGAGAGGCTTAAAGGTGACGTTCTCAAGTATGTCACTGAGTGTTTGTCTTGCCAACGTATCAAGGCCGAACATGTCATGATGCCAGGGAAACTGCAACTGCTTGACATTCCCCAAATGAAATGGGAATTCATCAGTATGGATTTTGTTGTGGGCTTACCCCAAGTCCAAGGAGGATACAATTCCATTATGGTTGTGGTTGACATGCTTACCAAAGTTGCACACCTGATACCAGTAAAGACAAACTATAAAGCCTCCGACATTGCAAGATTGTTTATCAAGGAGATATTCAAGCTACATGGGTTACCTAGAAGAATCATTAGTGATCGAGATTCTCTCTTCACATCACACTTCTGGAGAGTTATCTTTGAAGCTATTGGGACTCAACTCTGTTTTAGCACCGCCTACTATCAAACGGATGGCCAAACAGAGCAAGTAAATCAAGTCATCGAGGATATGCTTAGGGCATCCTGCTGTCGAGAACCGAAGAGGTGGATTCAATTTTTGCCTTTTGTTGAATTTGCCTACAATGCTTCTTACCAGCAGAGCATTCAGATGACTCCTTTCCAGGCATTGTATGGTCATGATTTTCAAAGTCCCCTCAACTTTTCTGATCCAACCCTAAGAGTTGAAGTGTCAAGACAGATGTTGGAGGACATGGATGATCAAATAAAGTCAATAAGACAAGACATACAAGCGGCCAAGGATAGACAAAAGGCATACGCGGATTTAAAACGTCAAGAAAGAGTCTTCGAAGAAGGAGACATGGTCTTCATTCGTGTACGCCCTAAAAAGAGTTCTCTATCCCTTGGAGAATGCAAGAAAATCCTCAAATGCCTAGGACCCAATGCTTATAAATTGCAACTCCCTGAGAACCTAAAAGTTCACAATGTATTCCATATCAGCCTCTTGAAAAAATATGTACCCAACCCTAATCATGTACTTGATGACCAAGAAATTGTAATGCCTAGTGAAGGAGTCCTTGAACTAAGACCGGATAGGATCTTAGATGTTAGGGAAAGACAGTTAAGATCTAGAACCGTGAGAGAATGCCTCGTCCAGTGGAAAGATTATCCCGAAGAGGATGCCACTTGGATAGATGAAAGCTCTCTCAACCATCAATATCCCCAGTTTATCTCGAGATGAGGACATCTCGATTCCTCCAAGGGGGAGAGAATGTAATATTCCGATTCGCTAAATAGAGCACGCGTGTGAACTGCCTCAAAGGAATATGAAAATTGGATAAATAAATTATTTTTTATTTCCCCCTTATCCCTCCACCCGATTGACGAGCTGGAGGGGGAGGGAAATAGAAGGAGCCATTAAGCTCCTTGGTGGAGCTCGGGATGGGGGGGAGCATGCGTGATGACACGCAAGGGAGGGAAGATCCCCCTCCCCTCCCCTATTTAAACCAAGGGCAGCAGGAATGTAAGCGGGCCACCAAGAGATGCCATTCGTTAGCCGTGAGGGAGAGAGTCGACACTCTGGTGCACGCCGACACGTTGGTGCTGCCGAGGTGCAGCTGCTCACGCCGCCGAATTCCTACTTGATGTCGCTATGAGAGGGAGGGAACGAGGCGCTGATGTATGCCGGGCCGGGACGACGTCACTTCGCTGTGGCCACGCCAGTCGATGGAACACCATTACGGCGTTGAATTTCCTCCCCCTCCTGCCACGTAAGAAGCCATAGAAGCTTTTGAGGGGAAGCTTCTAAGGGGGCTAGCTAAACCCCCTTTCACCCCCCTTCTTATGGCCTTTTTAAAACCCTTGTTCCCCCCCCTCCCCCTGGGTTTAATCCCCCCTAAGACCCCCTTGTCCCCCCCCCGGGTTCCTAAGCCCCCTTGTTCCCCCTCGGGTCTAATCCCTCTAAAGCCCTTCCCCCCCCCCCCCCCCCCCCCCCGGGTTTTAAACCCCCCCTAGGATTTTAAATTCCCTTTTCCCCTTAAGCCCCTCCCTTGACTTTGGGAACCTACCCCCCCCCCCCCCCCCCGGCGATGTTTTATTCCCCTAAACCTTATCACCCCCTTATAACCCTTTTAACCCTTTTTCAACCCCCCTCATAACTCTTTTCTTTTTTTTCCAATGGCTACATTATGTTTAAGTTGCCACCTAAGCCGATCGAGGGCAGCTCAATGCATGGAATGGACCAAAAGAATGATGCGCACACATGGGCAGAGTACACTACTGTTTCTCAAGATTTCTTCAATGGCACGGTGAGGATGAGCAGATGTTGTGGTTATCTTAGATGCTTCTCCTTGGAATGTCCATATCTAGAGAGGACTGGTATTGCTAATGAGACCCAGTGGAAAGGTAAGTTGAAGAGGCCTCCTTCATCAACTGGCCCTCTGCAGCATGAGGTTGGGACCCTGATGTGTACACATTCTGGAATGTCTCTTGAGTGTGTAAAGGCTTGTCTTGCATATATATACTATTGTATTCCCTTTGACAAAGTGAATACCACAAGATGTGCTATTCATGTTGGTTTTCATGATCACCCTGTGCAAGATGGCTCGTGTTGACAAAAGCAAAAGCAGATTGAGGACATGGTGCAAACTCGTGCACAAATAAATCCTTCCGTGTCATGTAAAAGCATTGAAGTGTCTGTTGGTCAAGATCTTGTGATGGAAATGTTGATTTCAAAAGAAGATTGCTCCGAGGATTTCAATGAAGCCAAGTTGCATGAGGTGCTGGAGAAGCTTACCCCATTGTCTCAGAGAAGAAGGATGCAAAGGTCAGTAAACATTGCTAGAAGAGAAAAGCGACATGCTGAAGGCGGGCTTGATGCAATTTTGGCATTGAAAAGAAAGTGCATGTACCCCTTCTTTCACAGTATTTTGTTTTCGCAACATCTTGGAGATAATGTCATGCCACACATATTCAAGATGTCTACAATTGGACCAGGCTCAGGAGTTGACCTTGTTAATAGAATGCAACCTGGTGGATCTTTGGGAGATCAATGGATCCACTTTGACCATGTGCATAGGGTGAAAGGTTGGAACACAATGGGAGCTCATGTTTATGATTCCCATATTCGAGAAATAATGACCGTTGCAACCTGCGAGTTCAAAGTGGAGGATGAGCATACACAAGTATCATTTTGGCAAATGTTAAATAATGTTATGATAGCAAATGGATTCTCTATCCCAAAATTTCAAGGTTTTATGGCAAATGCAGCACAAGCAAATTGGCTAGCAATTAGAATAGTCTACAATGGAGGACCAAGCAACATCATGCATGGCAGGGAAAGGACTTGCTCGTTTCATTGGGAGATGAGCATGGTCATGCATGCAAAGAGATGTGTCAAGGCCCCATATCTAGAGGAGCACAAACTTCTTTGTAGAAAATGGAAGGTTGCAAGGATAGAGCAAGAAGCCGAACAGTGCAAAGAGGCACTCTTAAAGTTTTGGTCTCCTGTCCATGTAAAGGATGGAGAGCTCCCTCGATTGATGGCTTGGTTCCACTGGTGGGATGTCAGGGTTTCCCAATGGGGAGGGATGTTCATGGAGCAGCATGAAAATGCAGGGTTTGTGCCAACAACAAATTTATCGGAATGTAAGCACTCGAGCATGTGAGCAACTCATGGGCAATCTAAGTATGTCTAACTCTATGAGGCATGTAGTGTTGATTTGGCATTGGCTATGTTGCAAAGTGCACACTACAAAGCATTTATGGAAGGAAAGCACCTTGGTAGTGGACCAACCTTGCAAAGATTGAAATAAAAAATTTTGTGTGGAGAATCAAGTGGTTCTAGTCAAAAGCTGATTGATCTGACACATGCAGTGCTCTCAGAGGCAGGTGTGCAATCACCAGAGATGTTTAAACCACAACAAGAGACAAGAAGTGTTTTGGGCCATCAGAAGAACAAAAGCACATAGTCTTGTGACTTGTTTTGGCTTCTTGGAGTCCAAGAACGCTAGATGTGGGAAACTAATTAACCCTCTTGGTAAAAATGCAACTGTAGGTGTGCCTGCACCATGTTTCGAAGGAAGGAGACGTTATAGTTCTGATGGTATAGTGGGACAATTCATATGGTTTTGTGGAAATGATGTTCTCCATACGTGGAAGGTGGATAGCTCAGTGATGGGAATACCAGGAGATGCTCCAGCGACATGGAAGATTGCTCAAAGCACCATGGTGACAGAGACAGAGAAAGCAAACTTGCAAAGAGTTGGATTTGTTCTTGCAGAGAATGATGAGGTTGTGGATAGCTTCATAGTTCCACGTGATAGGCCACCTCCAAGCCATGAGCGGCCACTGTGGAGAAATGGAAAGCCTGTGAAGTGGAGAAGCAGTTATCTAAACAGTTTCAAGAACGAATAAATAGGGCAAAGTCAATGGTTGCAGAGGTTGTGAAAGAGAGTATTGTTACTCTTGGTGAAGCTCATGTTTACTTTCTAAAGACAGAAGGCTCAATAGCAGATGGGTTGACCTATTCTATCACTGTGTCACAATATCCAAGATGCTCATGTGAGGACTTTACTCAGCGAGACACGAAGAATTTGGTATACATGCCATGCAAACACCTGTACTATGTCTTCATAAAGGTCTTGGGACTCAATGAAGTCGTGCATCAATTCATACACCAAGCAGCTCTTACTAAGGTGGAGCTGGCTCAAGCACTACTTCCAAGAGTTGGATAGTGCGCTTTTTGGTCTTGTGGATGGCCAAAGCTTTGAGGAAACATTTCCCTAAATGTTTTGTCATTTAAAAAAAGTATCCTTTCGTCTTAAGGGTTTTATATAGGCAGATAAATCACTATGTTTAAGGTATTCGAGACTAGGGTATTTTTGAATTCAACATACGGCCTTTTCTTTTTGGACATGTACAGTCCTTTAATGAGCTTTCATCTATTGTGTCCGTTTTGTTAGCTTCATCCCACAATATGGAATGATATAAGAAATACTTTGGTAATGTGAACTTGTTTTGTTCATTGGGAGACTAAAATTAGTTCCTCATCTATGTTTCAAGATCTGACTATTTTCTTACCACCTTCTTTGTGAGATGAACATGGATTACACTTTTTTGTGTCATTATTGGGATGAGTTATGTGAGCTCTATGTGTGTGTCTTCATTATATTTAATTTTAATCTACAATTTTTATCTGTGTACGTCAGTGATGCTCTAGGGGTAGGTATGTTAGAAGGTAGCTTGTTGCTGGAATTTTCATGCTCGATTTTCTAGCCTTGCTCGATTTCCATTGCTCGCTTTTCTAGCCTTGCTCGGTTTTCATCGCTCGCTCTTTGTTTTTCCTCCTAACCAAGGGGGTTGTTAACCGCACCGGGAAGGTGGACCGAACCCGCCACGAGAGGTCTCTCTGTTGTGTGCTACTTGGAGCAGGAGGACGCTTGGGTGCCAGAGGGGGTTTTGGCCGTAAATCCCTCGCCTTTTGGGCCCTGCACAAGAGGCCAACGTGACTCCGGATTGGATCTCGAGGCCCGCATACTAGTCTACGGGCGGAATCTTGGATTAGTAATCCTTGTGGATTGTTGGATAGCCTTTGGGCGGATTATGGATAAGCCTACGGGCTGGACTTTATAAATGTATTTTAAATATAAATATGATAAGCTGTGAAAAGGAACTTGTTTGACATTGCTTTTCTATGTCAAGTGCTATGATTACGTGAAGGAAGCAGTGTCTAACGGGCTAATTAAGGAAGCTGATTGATGCATGTCCAACTAAATGTGTTAGGTACTTAGATAACTAAAACAACTTGAGGAAAGTGCGGTGGATGTGGCCATGGGTCCGTCCTATGGATGGGTGGTCCCAGTTGGCCGAGAACTTTTCTCAATCATGATGGACAGCAAGAAGATCGATCAAAGAACACGAACAACAAGAGTGTTGACCTAGAATCTAAGTTACAATAATCCCAGTTTACGTTGTTTTAGGGGAACAGAATGGGACTATGCCTTATGGCAAAGAGGTCGAGCCTTGCATCCCTCTCGTTTTCCATTCTCCTTGAACCAAGTGCAGCGTAAATCCGCTTCGGCCCTGGCGTTTTTGCATAAAGTAGTTCACTTGGGGTTCGACACTAGTTGCCATTTAGGAAATGACCATTAGAGGGAAAACCCTGATTCAGGTCGGTCCTAAGTGGGAACAGCTAGAATACTTCCACTACGTGGCAGATCGGAAAGTCCTAGATCGCAAACCTCGTGACATTCCATGGGAGTGTTGGGCGAAACTTTCTAGACATTCTTTCCGATGGATTGCTGAAACATGTCCTGAATATTACAGGCGAACACGTTACAGTTGGTATCAGAGCAAACCAACGAAGGAATTGTTTTAAGAAATCTTAATAAAAAGAAGTAAAGCAAATGTTGTTGTTTCGAATATTTCCTTACTTTCTATGCTGTCTTGCAAAATTACGAAGCATGGAACAAGTTCTTAGTGTTTCGAGTCATATTTATGACTGCGATGCATTCCTCGGATTATCAAAAAAGGGTTGAGATGATAAACATCCTAGAGCGTATCTATAATCCATCACCTTTGTACATGGAACGAAGATGGACGGGTGTGATGGACCTAAAAACGGGCCGGCACTGGCTCATGCACTAGCCGGACCTCGTCACTATGCGCAAGACAACCCCCTCGGCCTCGCGGCCAGGAGCGTCTATCAAAATCTCTGCCTTCCTAAACATTGCGTTTGTAATATGTTGTAGTCCAACTGATCCTAACCCAATATTGCTCCTCAGAGGGAGTCCCTTTCACATAGCCAAAAGGCTCGAATCACATACACATGGGGTTCCTCCTACGGCTGAATGCCGTCAACCCTCTGCGACTCTCCTACACCTTGGGGATTAGCCCCTCGATGCGCCGCTCAACATTTAGACATTTCGCACAAACTTCACTCAAGGTACCAAATAAACGTATCCAGGAATGTACCATTGTCCTTACTTAATTTCCCCTTTAGGATCCCACGACTAGCCTACAGCATAGGAACCTCACACTCTCAACGGTGGGTCACAGGCCTACTGAAAACAATTGCTATGCGTATCCAGGAGCTAACTCTGATACTTTTAATTTCCTCTAAATGATCATGCAAAGAGGTGGATGCCTAGTGCTCAAACATTTTAAAAACCACCAGCGTGCAAGTGCAAAACATCTCTTTCATGCTTTTCTTTCTAACCGCTTTGTGCTTCGCTGCAACACCTAGCACCGAAGTGATCTTCGTGCTACTAGGTTTTAATTTTTATCATTATTACTCCGTCCTAGTTGCAATGCATATAAAATCAGCAAATTATTCCTCATGCTCAACGGCATTTAACCATTTTTCCACAACTCTACCCTTCCCCGTTGATAGTGCATCATTGCATTCATTTCTTTCAGGGTTTCCTTGCCATTTTTATGTGGAGAAAGGAAGGAAACACACACTACAACATATAAACAAGGCTGAACTGAAGCATAACTTCATGCCCCAGCCTTGCTATACATCAACAAACATAAATCCTATTTTTCTATATTTTTCGTAGCCCCAAATGTATTTTTCCCCTATTTTTCATGGTGTTTTTATCATTTTTTCCCATTTTCTTCATTTTCTTGTATTTTTTAAATTGCTGAAAATGAAAACCAGTTTGTGGGCTGTGGCCCTTAGTTCATTTGCAACAAAATTGAAAGATTAGTTGATATGTATCGATGGTTTTCCCCATTTATATGCCCAAAACCCTTGTTTTTCCCCATTTTTCATGCATTTTCGGGTTTCTTGACATTATTTCGGGCCATGAAATGCATGTTTTTCATAATTTCTGGTTATAAACAGTAAGAACTCAGAAGAATCAGCAGCATAATCAAATCTTAGTCCATATGAACGGCATTCCATCAATCAAAAGCATAAAACACTAAATTTTCTTTGTAATTTTTTGGTTTACCGCTTAAACGCGTGTTTCGGGTTTTGTGTCCATGGCTGTAGATTTGGAAAACAGCAACACTTCATGTCCAGCAACATCCCAAATCACCATTCTCAGCCCGTGTAGCAATCCGGTCCATGCCGGACAAGTCTCCATCATTCTTTCTTCATTGCTCCTTCCCACACATGAACTGCCTCTTAGAAGAGAGAGAGGGAGGAGAGAGAAAGACTAGAATCAGAAATTTCAAACCAGGCCATCATTCCACGGGCGAAGGGCGGCGATAGAGTCCACAGACAGAGGGGAATGAAGCCCCATAATCCATTGGGGGGGTTGTTTGCAGCAGCCATGATGCCTCTCATCCATTCATGGCGCATTTTTCGGGCGCCATCTTCTTCCACGTTTTTTCATGCCTCTTCATTCTCTCTCCACGTTTTTTGCTTCATAAGGTGCATAAATTTTTTGGGGGGGGTCCAAACTCAAAAGGCATGCTCAAATTTGGCCTCCCAAGTGTCCACCTTTTCATATCTTGACCGTTTCCTTGGCCATTTTCCTGTCCGGACTCCGAATTGAGCTCTGAAAAATCCTGGGCGTCCGGCTTAGCATCCCGCATTGGCCAGTAGCTTGTGTCAACCCGCACAACTGTCTGAAAAATTATGAAAAATCAACAAGTGTCGCTCGGGCGCCTTTAAAGCACTTTGGCGCTTAAGTGTCGCTCGGGCGCCTTTAAAGCACTTTGGCGCTTAAAATCGTCCTAGATCGAGCCGCCGCCTTTGACAGTGAATATTTTTCCCTTGATATTCATAATTTTTAGCTATTTTTAAGCACTTGCCGTCTCCTAAATTCCGCTCTCATTGGCGACCACGGGATAGGGCGACTCAGCCCGTCGAATCCACGAACATATCTGCACATAAACAACCAAAGAAGCATCAAACTGATACAAAACAATTATCATCATAAAACTCAGCACAATGCTCCCCCTACCCCTGGACAGAACCAAGGCATGACATCCACAAGGAATAGGCCTAGCATCATCTAATAGAAGATCCGAAGTGAGTCACTAACCAGCTGCTCCAACACAGCCAAACTAAAAAGAACTGCCAAAGAGGTTGCCCTAAGTGGTAGTCTGAACTACTGACCAACTAAAGACAACGCAACTAGGAGCTCCTACAAGGCGAGGACTCCTATAGCCTGAGCAAAGGATATTTTCTTTCAGTATATCTCTTCTTTGAGGGTTTTGATTGGATGAACATACTTGGGCATGTAAAAAGGAGGGAGCTGAGCGTAGTGACCCAAGGAGAACAGGGCATCGGTCTCAGGACTTGTCTCGGCACCCAAGAACCTACCAAGCCCTCGCAAGGCGACACTTAATCCTTTTCTAACGCTCACTTTTATTTTCGCTCCAACCTTCCTTGTTTTGATATTATTTTTCCAGCAAGAAGCCACCCCGAGGAAGACAAGGTATCGGCCCCGGGTCTGACTCGTCCCCAGGAACCTACTAGGCCTTCGCAAGGCGATGATCAACTGCTTATATATTTTCATTTCTTTTCTTTTCATTGATAGGGGTTAGAACCCCTTTTTACACACCTTCGTATTTATATTCATCTTTTAGGATATTCAGGATTTCTTGGCATCATTATTATTATCTTCTAGCAGGCTTCTCTAACTGCCTCACTACTAACAAGAACTCCTAGAACGGCTGCCTAGCAGGTTAGCAGAACAGAGCCACTAGGACTTCCTTCTAAAACAGATCTTTCAATGTCTAACAATGTCTTTACAGGAGGCAATGACTACTCCGACCTCCCTCAAACATACGTAGCCTAAACCTGGGACTTCATGCCTTGGTCGCCGGTCCCCAACAAAAAGTATCCCCTCAACAAGTACAAATACACATATAACAGGAAAGAAAGGTACTCGTAAAGGAGAAATATCACCTGGAGTGGCCACAAGAAGCTTCCATCGCAGCAAAGGCTCCTCCAGGCTCCACCAAATTCCACGCACCACGAAACCTGTCCAGCACAACACTAAACAAAAACCCAATTAAACGCACCCGCACTAGACAGGGAAATGGCCCTCTTGGCCTAATGAAATCAGACATGACTTTGCCACAAAACTGAATCGGCCCTCTTGGCCTAATGAAATCAAACAATACTATGCAGAACATCCACCTGGAAACAACCATGATAGACATCAAAGCATACTATTCCCAGGGGAACAGAGGCTCGTAGCCCTAAACTAGGTGCATTAAATTATGACCTATCCCTCCTGCGTACATCGCAAGAGGTGTGCGCATCACATGTCGTCGAATCAGTCTGTGGGTCTGAGATAATAAAGGTAGATGAGTCTCGCTTACCCTCTGCATCACCCAAATCAACCATCGTCTGCCAAAGAGGACATGTTCAGAAAGCATACCCCACAAACGACCAGGTCCTGTCTCACCATCAATAGATATATCGGGACAAGGGCCACAATTAAAGAAGAGGTCCTCTTCATACGCAAGATTAGCCAATGAATCGGCAAACTGATTCCAATTCCGTGGAATCAGCTGAAAAGACACTCTATCGAATTCGTCTAGCAGGGCTATGGCAGTATGATGGTACATACAAAGGATCGGGTTCCGCACCATGTACGTCCCATTGAGTTGATTTAAAACCAACTGAGAGTCCCCTTTCACCAACAACTGGCAGATACCACCCTTCTTTGCAATATTCAAACCCATAATCAGGGCTTTGTATTCTGCCATATTATTGGTAAAATTCACCCCAAGATAAGCAGCTAACTTCATGACAATGCGTCGTCGGGGGTCTCGGATGACAACTCCTACACTTCCTTTTTTGCATGCACCCCTGGACGCCCCATCAAAGTACAAGGTGTACGTCCATAAAGGGTTTACATATCCTGCCATCCTGAACTCTACTCGTAATTATGGTAATCGAAATTCAGCATATTCAACGGGTGGACTGTAGGCTCCATCCCTCCATCATCATTGAATTCAACAGGGATGCTCGTCAAAAGTTGTAGGCAATGATGGCAGAAGACCTTGATTTCCCAAATAAATGTCCCGCCTTCTTGCTCAATCACCTTGTATCCTTTGCTCCACCAAATGAGCTTTCCCTGATGATACCTCTGTTCCAAATATGGATGTTCTAAATAAGGGATCAGACGACCCATCAACCTCTATCACGATTTCCTTGCAGATGTTTGATCAATCTTGCCTAGACCTGTAAGGCAGTTATAGCATTAGTACAATCAGAAGTAATAAGGTTTAATCTTATTAAGATTAACCTTATTTTTAAATTCTATCCCCTCAAGGTCAGCTAACAAAACTGTGGATTTATTCTTTCCTATTCTAACGATCTTATAGGGCCCATCCCGTTTGGGTTCTAGCTTGCCTGGGAATAATTCACGTCGTGCGTCATAATACAGAACAAGCTGTCCTTTCTTGAAGGTGTATTTCTTGGCTTTGAGGTCGTGTAGCTTCTTCATTCGGCGCTTCGCCACTTCTTGGTGCAATAAGCTCTGCAGCTTAAGCTCATCTAAATGTGCCAGTGTCGTCAAGCGCTCAAAAAGAGCGTCTTCATCGCTCAAAGAATGATTGATGGCAAACCGAATAGTCGGCAGCTCAATTTCTAGAGGCAAGACACACTCCTCCCCATATACTAACTTGAACGGGGTATGGCCAGTGGCTCGTTTGAAAGTCGTATTATAAGCCCACACTGCCACGTATAACTTTTTATCCCAATCCCGTTTCTTTTCTGACACAATTTTGGACAGGATGCCCACAAGCTGCTTGTTGGTGCTCTCAACTTGCCCATTGGCTTGCGGATTATATGGGGTTGTCTTGTTATGCTTGATGTTCCACAACTCTGTCAAACCTTTGATCACCTTATTCAGGAAATGAGTTCCGCGGTCCGACACTAATTCTTTCGGTGGACCAAACCGGCATATTATCTGCTCTAAAAGAAAACTAGCAGTTTCTTTCGCATCATCTTTCCTTGTTGCACGTGCTTCTGACCACTTTGTGAAGTAGTCAGTTGCGACAATGATGTACCTCTTTTGCGTAGTCGATGACGGAGTAATAGGACCCACAAAGTCTATTCCCCACTTCTCAAATGGAAGTATCGCCATAATAGGGGTGAGTGGTCGTTTCCTATTCTCTCGACTATCATGTCGTTGGCAAATATCGCATCGCTTAACATACGCAAACGCATCCTGGAAGATGGCAGGCCACCAATAACCTGCTCTTAAAGCCTTTTGTGCTGTAAGCCGTCCAGCAAAATGGCCACCGCAAGCAGAATCATGGCACTCTTCCAAAATGAATGGCACCTCGTCAGGCGTCACACATCGGCGATAGATATCATCAACCCCTTGCCGATATAATGTACCTGCGATCAAGGCAAACTTTAACGCTTGCTGCTTAATTTTCCTTTTCTCAGCCTTAGATAATTCGGATCCCGCCTCTCCTGTTGATAAATAATGCGTTATTGCAGCATACCAGGAGGGAATAGATGCCGTATCTATTTTAAATATCATCTCCATGTCACTACCTTCAGCCACAGATTCTTTCGGCTCCCCAAAGTCCACTAGACATTCCACGATGCCTTGCAACCTTGGTGGCTTACTCTTGATTTCATAATCAAATTCCTGCAAAGTGATCAACCACTTCGCTAAACGATCAGGCGGCTGTAACTTATTCATCAATAGTCGAAGTCCCTCCGCCTTCGTATAAAGCACGACTTTCTCATAGAGAATGTAGTGCCTGAATTTCTTGGTCCCAAAGACCATCGCTAGACACAACTTCTCCATGTAGGTGTAATTGATTTCGGATACCCCCAGCTTCCGACTAGCAAAAGCAATCGGGTGGTACCACTTCTCTTCCCAAATTTGGGCTAAACAGCAGCTGATACTATACGTGGTGGCTGCTGAGAATATATAGAACACCTCACCTCTTTTAGGTGCTTTTAAAACGGGCGCTCTTGCTAGCTCTTGTTTCACATCCTCGAATGCTACCTGACAAGGGTCACCCCATACAAACGAACAGCTAAAGGACAATAAATTTGTAAGTGGCAACGTTCTTTCTGCTAAGGTGTTAATGAATCTACGGTAGTAACCAACCGAAGACAGAAAGCTATGAACCTCTTTCGGAGTGCGTGGTGGACCCATGGCAACTATAACTTTCACCTTCTCGGGGTCTGTCGCAATTCCTACCGAACTGACCACATGGCCTAGCAATAGCCCATAAGGTACTCCAAAAGCACACTTCCGTGGGTTTAGGGCGATGCAAAATTGTCTACAGTGCTCAAAGCATTTTCTCAAAATGATCAACTGCCTTTCTCTCACGGTGGCGGCCCCTAAGTCATCAATAAACACCCTCAACTCTTCAGGGGATATGTCACCGAATGTCTTATCGGCTGTTCGTTGCCACGAACCAGGCGCATTGCATAAACCAAAAGCCATCACGTGGTAAGCAAAAGTGCCAAATACAGTGATAAAAGTTGTTTTCAACTTGTCCTCTTCTGCAATTGCCATTTGGTTGTATCCTGCAAAGCAATCCATAAACGAATATATCTCCCTACCCGCTAATTGATCCAAAATCTGGTCAATAAATGGCAACGGGTAGTAGTCCTTAACTGTCTGCTTATTCAGCTCTCTAAAGTCTACACATAAACGGATCTGATTATTCTTCTTCTTTCTAATCACAACTGGCGAACACCATTCCGTGTGTTGTACAGGAAAAATCAAACCCGCTTTTCGAAGCTTCTGCAACTCCTCAAACAGCCCGTCCCTCAATTCGAAAGGCATACGCCTTACTTTCTGCCGTACAGGACGACTGCCCTCTTTCAACGGAATTGTATGAACAGCAAGACTGGGAGGGATGCCTCTCAACTCATCATAACTCCAGGCAAAGATATCACGGAATTCCTGGATCAAGGCCACATAGTCCTCCCTTTCTGCTGAGCTGAGCATAGAGCCTAATTTGATTGGCCGCGAATCATCAAGCGTACCAAGGTCTAGCTCGATAACATCTGCGTCTCTTATACGATCTTGGGCCTCTATCGGCTCGTTCAAAGTGATCTGATAGATGTCCTCCGTGGTGGATCCCTCTTTGGACTCATCACTCGATGATGCCTCACTAACAGATGAATCTTCTAATGTCTCCAATTCTGTAGAAGATAGAGGAGCCCTCTCACTCTGCGGGGACTCAGGATAAGCATCAACCACCACACGCTGGGCACCTCTGCCGAATATTAATCGACCGGCAGGTATATCCACTTGGCAATCCGCTTGCAAGATCCAAGGTCGTCCAAGTAATACTTGGTAACTTGGCCGCCCTGCAAAACGAATCACCCTAAAGTCCAACAGGCATTCTACATTTGCAACAGTGACATGGACCTTAGTAATGCAGCCTTCCGGCTGTCTCAAACTATCATCTGCCATTCTGAGAATTGTGGAAGTATCTTTCTGAATCGCAAGACCTAACCTTTCCATCAGTTCAGAACTCATAATGTTAACAGATGATCCTGTGTCGACAATGGCATAATCTACTAATATCCCATCGACATAGGCTGCAACCCTTGGGCAATGCTTCTCAGCATGCTCGAACCAGTCATCACCAACTCGCGCAATACCCAAAGGTTCTACAATATACCCAGTACGTAGGATCTTTCTAAATTCCTTGCGTACTCCTGGGGAAAGCTTAATAAGCTGCAAAAGGTTCACATCCGGCTTGACTTCGCAAAGAGAGCTCGCCAAATCGAATTCATGATAGTTCGATAGAGCTCGCTTTTCACGCCAAATCATCCGCTCTTTAGGTCGCTGAACTGGCTTTATTGCCTCTTTCTTAACTTTCACCTTCTTCTTTGGTGCTTCCTTATCGGCTTTACTCTCTACGGGCTTCAAAGGTCCCCCTTCTAGGGCAGGATCCAAAACTTGCGTTCCTTTGTCGCCTTGTTTAGGGTTTCCGTCGACAGGCTTATCCATGTCGGCTTCTCTACCCTTTTTACCTCTTGTAAGGACAGCTCGTAGATTAGAGGTTTCAGCATCATTAACGCATACAGCCTCAATCAAACTAACCCCACTACCACTTGGTAGCTCTTCCACTGTAGTCTTTGGTCGTTGAAGTATTTGTTTAGGCCAATTTTCTGGCTGGGAATCATTTCCTTGAGCACGATGATTAATAGGCCCTGGTTGCCGACTACCCCGCTGGAGAGAACTGATCTTACTCCAGCAAGTAGCCGCTGGATGGCCGGATTTTCCACAAATATCGCACTTAACATTTGGGCAATTTCTTGGATAGTGCTGCCCGCCACACCATTTGCAACTAAACCTCGACGGCGCACCCTCCTCTGGGTATCTACTTCCTATCAAATTTTGTTGTTTTTTAAGGAAGTTGACATCAACGGCTATTTGTCGATACTGCTCCGTAATCATGTCGGTATAATGCTTCATCATGTCCTTAACCTCGCCAAGAACATTGGAAGAACTCGACTCATAGCCTTGGTCATTTCCATGTCGTTCAATCGGCCTAACAATTCGATTAGGCACAGGCTGTTGAGTCACAGGCATGGTATTAGAATTGACCGCCTGGCCTCCACTACTTGGAGCCATTTGACTGCCCGTAGGCATCGACATGCTAGGGGGAGCTGGTAATAAAGGGACATTCTGTATCATGTTCCCTCTCCCATTAGGGTTAGCCATCGCTATCCCTTGGCCACTACTGCCATTGGCTATTGCCATATTGTTTCCCAATACTAAACCCATGTTCGAATTGCCTCTAGAAGCATAGGCTGCTTGTAGTCGGGATTCCACCTCTTGTGCTCGTGTAATGGCAGTATCTATATCCCCCAAGGGGACACTACTCAACTGCAATTGGATATTAAAGTCCAAACCATGTAGGAAATATTGCAATTGGGCAGCTGCGGGGATAGGGATAGAGGTGTCCAACTTACGGAAGACCTCTTTTATCTTCTTCGCATAAGCACGAATATCCTCGTGTGGATCTTGGCGGGTCACGTTGAGTACACGCAACCAATATTGCCCACCCCTTTCAGGGGCAAACTCCCTTCGAAAAGCTCCATAAAATGCATCAATGTTCAATATGGTTCCGGCTTCTAAACCATGATACCATATAGCGGCTCTTCCTTTGAGAGTCATGTTGAAGAACATCATTAAATGTCCTTCTTCTTGAATGCGACAGTTAAACATCAACTTTTGAAACTCCCTAATGTGGAGTTCTGCATCTTCCTCAACTAGCCCATTAAAAATGGGTAGCGGGTAACCTAGAGCCGGCAAATCCGTCGTTCCTGCTGGAATTGCAATAGGCTGCGCCATGACGCGGATTGGATTTGCACTAGGAATAAAGACCGGTGGGGTTATACCTCCCGTACTTGACGTGGACTGGCTTATAGAAGGAAGGGGAGCACTAGAGCTTCCACCTTCTCCTAACTTACTGCTTGGGGTCCTAAGACCACTAGATCCACTCCCTCGTAAGGGTTCAGCACCGCTACGCTTAGGGGAATATCTCCTAAAGATTTCAGCACGTCGCCTAGCTCTCTCGTCTCTTTCCTGCTTTTGGATTTCTGCTAGACGATGCTTATCAATAAATAACGGATCGATCTCAGTATCCTTTGGCATAAACTGCTAGTTGGTCCCTAGAAAACCAGGATTCGAGAACCGCCACTTTTAAGCAGCTCCCGGCAGACGCACCACTGATGGACCTAAAAACGGGCCGGCACTGGCTCATGCACTAGCCGGACCTCGTCACTATGCGCAAGACAACCCCCTCGGCCTCGCGGCCAGGAGCGTCTATCAAAATCTCTGCCTTCCTAAACATTGCGTTTGTAATATGTTGTAGTCCAACTGATCCTAACCCAATATTGCTCCTCAGAGGGAGTCCCTTTCACATAGCCAAAAGGCTCGAATCACATACACATGGGGTTCCTCCTACGGCTGAATGCCGTCAACCCTCTGCGACTCTCCTACACCTTGGGGATTAGCCCCTCGATGCGCCGCTCAACATTTAGACATTTCGCACAAACTTCACTCAAGGTACCAAATAAACGTATCCAGGAATGTACCATTGTCCTTACTTAATTTCCCCTTTAGGATCCCACGACTAGCCTACAGCATAGGAACCTCACACTCTCAACGGTGGGTCACAGGCCTACTGAAAACAATTGCTATGCGTATCCAGGAGCTAACTCTGATACTTTTAATTTCCTCTAAATGATCATGCAAAGAGGTGGATGCCTAGTGCTCAAACATTTTAAAAACCACCAGCGTGCAAGTGCAAAACATCTCTTTCATGCTTTTCTTTCTAACCGCTTTGTGCTTCGCTGCAACACCTAGCACCGAAGTGATCTTCGTGCTACTAGGTTTTAATTTTTATCATTATTACTCCGTCCTAGTTGCAATGCATATAAAATCAGCAAATTATTCCTCATGCTCAACGGCATTTAACCATTTTTCCACAACTCTACCCTTCCCCGTTGATAGTGCATCATTGCATTCATTTCTTTCAGGGTTTCCTTGCCATTTTTATGTGGAGAAAGGAAGGAAACACACACTACAACATATAAACAAGGCTGAACTGAAGCATAACTTCATGCCCCAGCCTTGCTATACATCAACAAACATAAATCCTATTTTTCTATATTTTTCGTAGCCCCAAATGTATTTTTCCCCTATTTTTCATGGTGTTTTTATCATTTTTTCCCATTTTCTTCATTTTCTTGTATTTTTTAAATTGCTGAAAATGAAAACCAGTTTGTGGGCTGTGGCCCTTAGTTCATTTGCAACAAAATTGAAAGATTAGTTGATATGTATCGATGGTTTTCCCCATTTATATGCCCAAAACCCTTGTTTTTCCCCATTTTTCATGCATTTTCGGGTTTCTTGACATTATTTCGGGCCATGAAATGCATGTTTTTCATAATTTCTGGTTATAAACAGTAAGAACTCAGAAGAATCAGCAGCATAATCAAATCTTAGTCCATATGAACGGCATTCCATCAATCAAAAGCATAAAACACTAAATTTTCTTTGTAATTTTTTGGTTTACCGCTTAAACGCGTGTTTCGGGTTTTGTGTCCATGGCTGTAGATTTGGAAAACAGCAACACTTCATGTCCAGCAACATCCCAAATCACCATTCTCAGCCCGTGTAGCAATCCGGTCCATGCCGGACAAGTCTCCATCATTCTTTCTTCATTGCTCCTTCCCACACATGAACTGCCTCTTAGAAGAGAGAGAGGGAGGAGAGAGAAAGACTAGAATCAGAAATTTCAAACCAGGCCATCATTCCACGGGCGAAGGGCGGCGATAGAGTCCACAGACAGAGGGGAATGAAGCCCCATAATCCATTGGGGGGGTTGTTTGCAGCAGCCATGATGCCTCTCATCCATTCATGGCGCATTTTTCGGGCGCCATCTTCTTCCACGTTTTTTCATGCCTCTTCATTCTCTCTCCACGTTTTTTGCTTCATAAGGTGCATAAATTTTTTGGGGGGGGTCCAAACTCAAAAGGCATGCTCAAATTTGGCCTCCCAAGTGTCCACCTTTTCATATCTTGACCGTTTCCTTGGCCATTTTCCTGTCCGGACTCCGAATTGAGCTCTGAAAAATCCTGGGCGTCCGGCTTAGCATCCCGCATTGGCCAGTAGCTTGTGTCAACCCGCACAACTGTCTGAAAAATTATGAAAAATCAACAAGTGTCGCTCGGGCGCCTTTAAAGCACTTTGGCGCTTAAGTGTCGCTCGGGCGCCTTTAAAGCACTTTGGCGCTTAAAATCGTCCTAGATCGAGCCGCCGCCTTTGACAGTGAATATTTTTCCCTTGATATTCATAATTTTTAGCTATTTTTAAGCACTTGCCGTCTCCTAAATTCCGCTCTCAGGGTGCCTCAGGAATCTACTATATAGCTGCCCACTGGTTTGCTTACCTCAAAACCAACCTAAAGAGGATCAAGTGGTTGGAAGACCTGAAGATCGTGAAGCTATTCATTTTTGTGGAGGCTCACGTAAACTCAACTCTACATATTCGAGGTCTGAGGGTTGAGCTGAACTCATATCTATATGAGGAAGTGACCCATGTAATCCTCGCCGACAGGATCAAGGTATTGGGGCGCTATGAGAAGAATGGGTTCCAAAGGAATGGATACCCCAATCTTCCGATGACTTACCGATTCCTGAAGATTCATGACCCGAAACCATACTATTATCCAGTTCCCGTAGATAAATGTAATACAACACTATTCTCCCCGAACTAAATGTAATAGCCACTTTGCCATACCAAGAGATGTTGTACTCCGAAAGGGCTAGACCCATATAAATGGAATAAGACTTTTTTTTATCAACGTCTGTTTTGTTCATGGGAATTGATATGAAGTTAAGAGGTTAGATTATTTGGTTGATAGCTGAAATGGAGATGAAATATAAATCATAACGATTAATGAGTAATAATATTAAGAAACCTTTATCTAGGCACAACCCCAGGTACAGATTCCCAATTCGCCTCCTACATCAAGTACTGTTGTAATCCAGGAGAAGAAGTTTCTTCTCAAGCAGATTAAGCCGCATGAATTTGACAGGAAAGACAGAACTGTCCAAGCGGATACTGAAATTTGGATTGAATCTATGAAGGATTACTTTGAAGTAGCTAGTATTGCACCCGCCAACCAGGCTATGCTCGCCAAGCTAAAGCTCACTAGCGAAGCCAGGATTTGGTGGAAAGAATGGTGCAGAGATCAAGGGATAGCGGAAGGATCTGTTACCTAGGAGAAGCTGAAGAAAGCCGTGCAGGGAAGATACTTACCACCTGCATATCGCACGCAGAAAATGAACGAGTTCTATGAGCAAAAACAACAGGGACTCACTCTTGATGCATACTACTCTAAATTTGTCTCACTTGTTAAGTATGCGCCACAAATGGACATGGCACAGCAAGTGTCAAAATTTTGTGCTGGTTTAAACCCACCAGTGAATATCCGTCTCGAATCTATGCGCCCATCAGTTCTTTAGGATGCTCTCATTTGAGTTGCGCCTATAATTTAGGAGGTACACGCTAGACCAAGAGGTAACAAAACTTGGTCTTATAATGACCCGAACAGAGGAGCATATAGGCCTCAAATGAAGAGAGTTCAAGGTCAGAATCGGGGACAAAGAAAGAAAGCAAGGACTAATAATGTCAACAACTTCGTCCCTACTCAAAGCGATGGCCGAAAATTCCATTGTTTCTACTGCAATGATCCCAATCATTTCAAGAGGCAATGTCCCAAGCTTGGAGGAGTACATCGCCAAGTACCTTTCTAAGGAACTGGCCGTGGCTAGGGAGCCGCTACCCGAGGCAGAGGAAGAACCACCTGCATTGCCAATACGCAAATGTGCGAAGAAGAAGAAGATCCAACCATGGAAGCAGAGTTTGAAAGGGCGACAGTCCATGCCGCTCTTCACAAGAAAGGCCCGAATCGCCAGTTCTCGATGATTCAGACACCGCCGGACTATAAAGGTAAAGGTTTCAAGACCTTGATTGATTGTGGCAGTACACATTCCTTTATCTCACCAGTTTGTGCAAAAAGATTAGGAATAGCCACAGTAGAAGCACCTACCTTGCTTGTGGAATTAGCAAATGGTCATGAGGTCACTTGTACTAGGCAAACTGCTAAGGTGGAATTCTTTCTGGGAGGAAAGGCGACTTTGGTCAAATTCAGAGTCATGAGCCTAGGTATCCATGAGTGTCTACTCGGAATGGATTGGCTTAAACCTAATGACGCTCACATCCATTGTGGAAAGGGCCAAATTTCCTTTTGAAGCTTTGAAGGGGAATTGGTCACAACTCAAGGTGAAGCTGGGAAGCCAAAAATTCAACTGGCCAAAGCATCTCGGATTATAAAGGTAGTCAGAAAGGGACTACCTGTCTACTTGATTAAGCTCAATAAGTTAGATTAAAAGCAGAAGTCTAGTGAATGACCTTCTTGGCTAAAGGAATACGCAGACGTATTTCCTGAAGAGTTAACAAAACTCCCGCCTCAAAGAGAAGTGGATCATGAGATCAAGCTAGTGCCAGAAGCTGCACCAATTGCAAAGAGACCCTATAGAATGTCCATACCGGAAGCAATTGAGCTGAAGGAACAACTCAAGCAACTACTAGATCAGGGCTACATCCGTCCAAGCAGTTCACCATGGGGAGCTCGAGTACTGTTCCAGAAAAAGAAAGATGGAATGCTTCGACTATGTATTGATTACAGAGGGTTGAATCAATCAATTGTCAAGAACAAGTACCCTATTCCTAGAATAGATGAGCTTCTTGATCGTCTTCAAGGTGCGAAGATCTTCTCCAAGATTGATCTCAGGTCTGGTTACTATCAGATAAGGATCAAGGAAGAAGATATCCCAAAGACGGCCTTCAACACAATATATGGACACTTTGAGTTCCTACTTATGTCATTCGGGCTTACAAATGTGCCTGCCACCTTCAACAGGTTAACGTAGGATATCTTTAGGCCATATCTTGATGACTTCGTGCTCATCTTCTTCGACGACACTTTAGTCTATTCTAAACAGGAAGAAGATCATGAATCCCAACTTCGGATTGTCCTTGAGACAATGAGGGCACATAACCTGTATGCTAAGATAAAGAAGTGTGCATTCTTCAAATGTCAGATTGAATAATTGGGATTCATTGTATCAGCAGAAGGAATCTCAGCGGACGCAGCCAAGGTCAGAGATATGCTAGAATGGCCAATACCAACAACTGTCAAAGAAATACACATTTTTCTTAGATTGACAGGATGGTATAGGGTCTTCATAAAAAACTATGCTTTGATTGCAGCACCTCTGATGAACTTACTGAATTAGCTAAAACTTCCAGACCTCAGTAAGGAGTTTGAGGTAGTAACTGATGCTAGCACGCTTGCCTTAGGATGTGTGCTCATGCAGGGAGGTCATCTTGAAGCATACTCTTCAAGGAAACTAAAGAACCATGATAAGAATTATGCTACCCATGATCTAGAATTGTTAGCTATCATCCATGCCCTAAAGCTTTGGAGACACTACTTGTTGGGTAATAAGTTTACTCTAGTGACTGATCACAAAAGTCTCAAGTGGATCTTTACCCAGAACAAGCTCAACATGAGGCAATGTCGGTGGATTGAAGTGCTAGAGGAGTATGATTTTGAAATCAAATATTGACCAGGAAAGGAGAATGTAATTGCCGATGCACTCTGTCACAAGGCATTCCTTAATTCTCTAATCTTGCAAAACCCATCAACAGCTAGATCTCTAGCTACAAAGGTGTCCACGCCGAACAACCCAATACTTGAGCTAGCTAGAGAGGAAGAATGCCATGATCCAGCCTATCAAAAGATGCTAAGGGAGATCTCTGTCAAGGACCAAGATCAAAAGCTACAGGCTAAGTATCATGAGTTCTCTATCAATAGTGGACTTGTCTACTATAGAACGAGGTTGTGTATATCGGCAAGCCAATCATTTAAGCAGAAGATATTGTGGAAAGCTCATGATTCCCCTTTCTCAGGACATCCTGGCTATGCCAAGACTCTCAATGCAGTTAGGAAGAGCTACTATTGGGAGAGGCTTAAAGGTAACATTCTCAAATATGTCACTGAGTGTTTGTCTTGTCAACGTATCAAAGCCGAACATGTCAAAATGCCAGGAAAGCTACAACCACTTGACATTCCCCAAATGAAATGGAAATTCATCAGTATGGACTTTGTTGTTGGCCTACCCCAAGTTCAGGGAGAATACAACTCCATCATGGTTGTGGTTGACATGCTTACTAAAGTTGCACACCTTATTCCAGTAAAGACAGACTATAAAGCCTCAAACATTGCAAGGTTGTTTATCAAGGAGATATTCAAGCTACATGGGCTACCCAGAAGAATCATTAGTGATTGTGATTCTCTTTTCACATCACATTTCTAGAGAGCTATCTTTGAAGCCATTGGGACTCAACTCTATTTTAGCATAGCTTACCATCCCCAAACCGATGGCCAAACAGAGCGAGTCAATCAAGTTATCAAGGATATGCTTAGGATACACTACTGTCGTGAACCAAAAAGGTGGATTCAATACTTGCCTTTGGTTGAATTCACCTACAATGCTTCTTACCAACAAAGCATTCAGATGACCCCTTTCCAAGCATTATATGGTCATGACTGTCGAAGTCCCCTAAACTTCTTAGATCCACCTTGAGGGTTGAAGCTTCAAGGCAGATGTTGGAAGAGATGGATGACCAAGTAAAGTCAATAAGATAGGACATCCAAGCTGCCAAGGATAGACAGAAGGCATACGTGGATTTGAAGCGTCAAGATAGAATCTTCAAGGAAGGAGACATGGTCTTCATTCACATACGCCCAAAGAAGAGTTTCCTATCCTTAGGAGATTGCAAGAAGCTAAGTCCAAGGTATTGTGGAACATACAAGATCCTCAAGTTCCTAGGACCTAATGCTTATAAAATGCAACTCTCCGAGAACCTAAAAGTTCATAATGTATTCCATATCAGCCTATTGAAGAAGTATGTACATAATCCTAGTCATGCACTTGATGACCAACAAGTTGTAATGCCTAGTCAAGGAGTCCTTGAACTATGGCCTCACAGGATCTTAGATGTTAGGGAGAGACAACTAAGATCTAGAACCTTGAGAGAATGCCTCGTTGAGTGGAAAGATTGTCCTAAGGAGGATGCCACTTGGATAGATGAAAGCACTCTCAGCCATCAATATCCCCAGTTTATCTCGAGATGAGGACATCTCGATTCCTCCAAGGGGGAGAGAATGTAATATTTCCTATTGAAAAATATTACGTACTCGTGAGTCTCACGCAAGGATGATGCTAGCTGCCGCGAGGAGCGCCGCCGAAGTCTTCATTTCGGCCTACCCACTAGCTGCTGCCATTAAACTGTCTTCTTTGCCTCCATGTGTAGTAAGCATGCCTACAAAAGCTTCCAAGAAGATTCTTGGAAGCTTTTAAGGGGGCTCCCTAAGCCCCCTTTCATATTGCAAGCCCCACAAAATTCTATCTTGTGGGCTTCCTCAAAGCCCTTTCAAGTGGGTTTGATAAACCCTCCCCCCCTCTCCCCGGGATCCAAAACCCACTTCCCGTGGGCCTTTCTTATTGCCCTCTCAAGTGGGTTTAAAAGCCCAGTTACCCCAAGAAATAAGCCCCTTTTTCCCTTTGTTTTTTGTCATTCCATTGGCCCGGGTTTTAAACCCCCTTTCCGTGGACCCTTTTCCCTTTACCACTACAAAGCGGTTTTTACAAACTGAGGACTTAAGCATCCTTTCACCTTGCATCCTCGGAAATTGAGAACTTTCCCTTAGCTTTTTCATAAAGTGATTTCCATTGATTTTTCCCCCCATACAAGTCTTTTAAGGTCTCCCATTGTATTCCTACTCAAGCCTTTTTAAAACCATTATATCCTAATCGTGAAATCCTTACTTCAAGGAGGAAATCTATATAGCCTTCTAAAGCCAGTTCCAAAAGATGGAGGAATTATTCAAGGAAGCCGAATCACAAAGGAAGTTTCGCGTGCAAAGGAGACGACCAAGATCATAAATCTGCGTCCAAGTCAAAAAGGCCAAATTCGCAATGGCTCCTAAGAAGGCACAAGGCGCAATCGTAGGGGGATAATTTCCATGTGGATATTTCACCACAAGTCTAGGTTTTTCTTCCTAAATTTGATTAACGTCGTAATATTTCAATTGTGCATGGATCATTTATGAAATTAGGATGCACTTTTTCGATGGAAATACTTTGGCTAAATTAAAGTAAATAAACTTCAATCAAGGAATCGGTCATTTGTATTAAACAAATGAAAAAGAAGAGCATAAGATCTCTATGCATTCCTAGCAAGTGGATTTTAAGTATTGCAAAGTAACAAACTTAGACTAACTAATGCCCATCTTTACAAGTCAAAATAATGATAGTACACTTCGATTATGCATGGAAGGAATAAATCGCATGTCGCATTATTGAACATCTTTTCTTCGAAATGATTCTTTAAAGAAGGTTGCTAACAACCATAGGAAATTGCTAGGCATGGAAATGGTTCTTAAATCTGCGTAAAGTAGATTAAAAATCTAGTCAATTGGCTTAAATCTCAATCAACTACGTAAATAATTACGAAAGGTTGTATAATGCTCATTCAGCGTTGTGTACGAAAATCTCATTTAGAAAAGAAGTTAGAAAAAGGTTGCATGGTTCACATAAAACCCTAACGCTTAGTAGCATGAATCTTGAATGCATATTCTAGAAGAATCAATAGAGGTTATGCCATAACTTAGCATATGCTTTGATTTTAACCAGAAAAGTAGGGTTTGAAAATCTACTCAAACGTAGGAAATGAATCATGTGGTTACGAAACTAGTATCGTAAATATCTTCAAGAATAGACAAGTAAATTGGTTTAACCTAAACACCCCGAGTAAACACTTGTGGATACCTAGGTTCATGACCCCTGAATTTGACCGAAGTCAATTTTCCTCCCAGAAAGAATTCTGCCTTAGCAGTTTGCCTAGTACAAGTGACCTCACGACCATTTGCTAATTCCACAAGCAAGGTAGGTGCTTCTAATGTGGCTATTCCTAATCTTCTTGCACAAGCTAGTGAGATAAAGGAATGTGTACTGCCACAATCAATCAAGATTTTGAAACCTTTACCTTGATAGTTTGATGGTGTCTGAATCACCAAAAATTGGCGATTTGGGCCTTTCTTGTGAAGGGTAGCATGGACTGTTGCCCTCTTAAACTCTGCTTCCATGGTCGGGTCTTCTTCTTTGCACATTTTCCTGTTGGCAACACAGGCGGTTCTTCCTCTGCCTCGGGTGGCGCCTCCCTGGCCACGGTCAGTTCCTTGGAAAGGTGCTTGAAAATGTCGTCCGCTAAGCTTGGGACATTGCCTTTTGAAATGGCCGGGCTCGTTGCAGTGGAAATAACGGAGATTTCGACCATTGCTTTGGGTAGGGACAAAGTTGTTGACATTATTGGTCCTTGCTTTCTTTCTTTGTTTCCAGTTTTGATCTTGAACTCTCTTCACTTGGGGCCTATATGCTCCTCTGTTCTGGTCATTATAAGACCAAGTTTTGTTACTTATTGGCCTAGCCTGCACCTCTTGAATTATGGGCGCAGCTCGAATGAGTGTGTCCTGTAGATCTGTTGGGCGCATAGATTCGAGGCGGGTATTCATTGGTGGGTTTAAATCGGCATAAAATTTTGACACTTGCTGTGTCATATCCATTTGTGGCGCATACTTCAGAAGTGAGACAAATTTTGAGTAGTATGTGTCAAGAGTGAGACCCAGTTGTTTCAGCTCGTTGAACTCATTCATTTTCTGCGTGCGATACGCAGGTGGTAAGTATCTGCCTTGCACAGCTTTCTTCAGCTTTTCCCAAGTAACAGATCCTTCCGAGATCCCTTGATCTCTGCACCATTGCTTCCACCAAAGCCTGGCTTCCCCGGTGAGCTTCAGCTTGGTGAGCATAGTCTGGTTGGCAGGTGCAGTACCGGCCGCTTCTTCAAAGTAATCTTCCATGGACTCTATCCAAATCTCAGCATCAGCTTGGATAGTCCTTCCTTTCTCATCAAATTTCGGTGACTTGATCTGCTTGAGAAGAAACTTCTTCTCCTGGATCACGGCCATACTTGATGTAGGGGGTGGACTGGGAACTTGTACCCTGGGGCTATGCCTGGATAGAGGATTCTTAACATTATAACTCGCTAATCGTTATGATTTATATTTCATATCCAATTCAAATATCAACCAAGAAACCTAGCCACTTAACCTTTTATCAATTCTTATAGACAAGACATACATGTCAAGAATCGCGTGGTGGAGAGGGTTGCTCAAGATGCTACACCGAACACACACAGAAAACACAAGGAGAAGCTCACTCAAAAGACAAGAAGAGAGATGGAGGCCAAAACGTTTTCTTGCTGATTTCTTCTTCTTCTTCCACACACTTTACAATGTACACAAAGTATAGATAAGATACAACATAAAAGGAAAGTGACCTATTAAGTCAAACAATGCATAACCGACCACACTAGTCGACTGGCGCTATAACTATGCCAGCTGTAAATAGGTGTAACGACCTGAATATAATAAATAATGAGTCAGTGGCCATGTGAGATGCATAATGACCACCGACGTGCTAAGTATAGACGTGTGGACCCATCTAACCAGGCGGTCCATCATCAATGTCCGCATGTGTTGAGCTTGTCATCTCAACACTTCCCCTCAAGCTCAACTGTATCTCTGCAACTCCAAGTAAGCTTCAAAACTTTTGAAGCTTCTCTGTACCTAATGCCTTCGTGAAGATGTCAGCTATCTGATCCTGTGTGCTGACATACACCAAGTCAATCTCACCTGCTAGTACCTTCTCTCTCACAAAGTGGTAGTGTACCTCAATATGTTTTGTCCTGGCATGGAACACAGGCTTCCTAGCCAACTGTATACTGCTCATGTTGTCACAATAAAGGACAACTGGACCTTCCACCTGCACATCCAAATCAGCCAATAGCTTTTGCATCCATACTACCTCACATGCTGCAATAGCAGCACCTCTATACTCAGCCTCTGTACTCGACAAAGCAATTGTAGATTGCTTTTTGCTGCTCCATGCAACTGCTGCACTACCAAGAGAGAACATGTATCCGCTGGTAGATCTTCTATCAGACATACTACCAGCCCAATCTGCATCTGTATATCCAAACACCTGTACATCTGTACCTGCCTCATAGAAAAGTCCATAATCTAATGTGGACTTCACATATCTCAATATGCGTCTGACTGCATCCAAATGTGGCTTTCTAGGTACTTGCATAAACTGACTCACAAGACCAACAGCGTAGCTCAAGTCTGGCCTTGTAATGGTCATGTAGATCAAACTCCCCACTATCCTCTTGAGCATAGTAGGGTCTTTTATCTCATCCCCAACATCAGCACTCAGCTTTACATTCTGCTCCAACGGGACTGAAAGTGGTTTGCATGCAGTCATACCATACTTGGACAACATATCCAAGCCATACTGTCTTTGGGACAGCCATATACCATCATCACATCTGATCACCTCAATGACAAGGAAGTACCTTAGCTCACCTAAATCCTTCATCTCAAACTTCATCTTCAAACAGCCCTTGACTTCAGCAATTCCACTATCACTATCACCTGTAATAATCAAGTCATCCACATAGATGACTATGATGACCAAACCTGCATCTCCCTTTCTCACATAAAGTGAGTGATCAGCATCAGAAACATAAAAGCCAATATTGACAAGATACTCTCTAATCTTGTCAGACCATGCTCTAGGTGCTTGCTTGAGCCCATAGAGTGCCTTCTTCAACCTGGACACATACGTGGGATGCTCTAAATCTTCATAACCTGCTGGCTGATCCATATACACTTCTTCCTGCAAATCACCATGCAAGAAGGCATTCTTTACATCCATTTGCTGCAACCTCCAACCTTTGGCTGCTGCCAAAGCAATCACACATCTGACAGTTGCCATCCTAGCAACTGGACTGAAGGTTTCATCATAATCTATGCCATATGTCTGGGCATAGCCTTTTGCAACCAGCCTAGCTTTGTACCTGCTAATAGAACCATCTGCATTGTGCTTAATCTTATAAACCCACTTACATCCAATAGCTTTCTTTCCCTTCGGCAATGATACTAGATCCCAAGTCTTATTGGCCTCTAATGCAGCCATCTCCTCATCCATTGCTGCATCCCAATGAGCATGACCAACAGCCTCCTCAAAACATGTGGGCTCAACATCCTCAACTAGTTTCACCATATAAGCATAATGGTGAGCTGCATAACCCTCAAAACCAAATCTTTTAATAGGGTATCTCACCCTGCTAGATCTACGTACCACTGGATCACTCAATGGAGTCTTTGCATTAACACGTGCTCTCTGCACACCTGGAGTCCTCACTGAAGGAATGCCAAGCTCATCATCCAAGCTCTCTGAGCCACTGGAGTCTCCATCAAGAACTGCATCAATGCCTTCTGACACTTTATTATTTCCTTTGTCTTTACCTGTAGTGCTACTAGATGCACCCGAAGATGTAGAGGTACTCCTTAGTCTCCCAGACCAAGGACTACCAGATGATGTCTCTGGTCCACTAAGAGTTCGTGATTCTTGCTTTTCAACCTACACATGAGTGTCATGATCATCATCATCATCCAATGCATCACCACTATATGCATACCAACTGCTCATTTCATCAAAGATGACATCCCTGCTCACTCTGAACTTACATGTGACAGGGTTGTAACAACGATACCCTTTCTGCTCTAAAGAGTATCCAATAAAGACACACTTTTCAGCCTTTGGATCCAGTTTCTTCCGCAACTCATCTGGCACATGAACATACGCAATGCAGCCAAATACTTTCAAGTGTGAAACATCAGGCTTCTTACCTGTAAAACATTCTTCGGGGGTCATACCATGAACTGCAGCTGTGGGAGTTCTGTTCATAATATAAACAGCAGTATGAACAGCCTCAGACCAAAAATGCTTAGGCATATTCTTTTTAGCCATCAAGGCGCGTGCAACTTCTGCAATATGCCTGTTTTTCCTTTCTGCAACCCCATTTTGCTGTGGGGTATACCTGCATATGAACTGTCTCTTTATCCCATGAGACCTCAGAAAATCACTGAACTCATTCGAGAGGTACTCTCCCCCTCCATCTGACCTCAGGCACTTTACTTTCAAGCCTGTTTCTCTTTCAACTGCAGCCTTGAAAGTTCTAAAGTGCTCAAACGCTTCACTCTTTTCCTTCATAAAATATACCCACAGCTTTCTAGAACAATCATCAATGAATGTGACGAAGTATGAACTACCTCCAAGAGATACATTTTGTGTAGGCCCCCAAATGTTTGTATGCACAACATCAAGGATATTTCTGCTTACATCTCTGTCATGTGAAAAGGGTTGTCTTGCCTGCTTACCAAACTGACATGCTTCACATACCTTCTGAAATTCTGCAACTTTAAATGTAGGCAAACCTGTAACCAACCCTTTGGACTGTATTAATTTCAGCCTTTGTACATTTGCATGTCCAATGCGTTTGTGCCAAATTTCAATGTCTGCAACAAAACCTTTTCCTTTGGCATACATAGCAGCATTCATAGTAGGAATTCCAGCATCTAGAGTGAACATACGTCCAACTCTACTTCCCTTTGCTACCAATCTGCACTTGTCATTGAAGTCTTCTACAAAGCAGCCCTTTGCATTAAATCTGACTTGCAGCCCTTGCTCTACCATTTGACCGACTGACACCAAGTTCTTTGTAATAGATGGCACATGTAATACATCTGAAAGACTCTTTGTCTTACCATCATGCAAGGACAAGGGAACTTTTCCAATGTGTGAAATTGGGTGGCATGAGTCATCACCCATCTGCACATAACCTGCATTCTGCAAATCCTGCATCTCTCCAAACCATTCTGCATGGCTGGTCATATGATTGGATGCACCTGAATCAACATACCAAACGTCTTCATGTGTTCCCTTTCCTGTAACAGCATTCAGCATATGCTGCATAACGAACAAATGTTCATTTTTGTCTTCATTCTGTCGTGAAGACGATGCATAGTTTCCTTGCTGCAACTTACCACTGCGGATATCATCTCTCTTAGCATAACATTGGGCTGCAATATGACCTGTTTTGCCACAGTAGTGGCACACAATACAAGAGTTGTTAGACCCTCTGTTTTGCCATCCACCTCTTCCTCTAAAGCTCCCCCTGCCTCTAAAGTTACCACGACCTCCTGAAACCTGCATATCGCCAAATTGCTGATTCAATCTGTTTTGCTGGTTGTCACTACCACGTCCTGTACCATGGCCTCTTGAAGAGAACCTGCCACGTCCCCTTCCAGAATTGGAGTAGAAAGCTTGGACCTGTTCACCACTTCTTTCAGATGTCTCACTCTGCATGTTGATCTCTTCAGTGATCATAAGGGAGACAACCTCATCGAAATCTGGAAATGGCTTTCTGACATATACAGAAGTTACAAAAGACTTCCAAGCCTTTTCATTGTTAAGTCCACCCAAGGTAGACGACACCAAATCATCATCATCGGGCATTGCATCAATCGCTGCCAATGCATCTGCAATGCTTCTTACCTTCAGTGCATACTCATTGATAGACATCTTCCCTTTCTTTAATGTATTCAACTCTTGCTTGAGTTGAATCTTTCGTGCCTTTGTATTTACAGAAAACATACTTTCAAGTATGGTCCAAGCTGCATATGAATTCTCTGCATTTCTAATGTGTCCCAGCATATTATTGTCAATTACTGCAGACAACCAATACATGACCTTTTTATCCTTTGCATTCCATTCCTTCCGTGCCTTTGTCTCTTCTGCAGTTGGAGGATCACTCATCTTCGGTTCCTTTTCTTCACCTGAAACAAACTCGTAGAGGCCTTTTCCAATAAGGAAGTTCGTGACACGGAACTTCCATGAAGGGTAGTTGTTCTTGTCGAGCTTCTCAATGATAGAGCTTCCACTGTTCTCTGCCATTATCACAAAATTAATACCAACAGCAAGTAAATCTTCTGCAACCCTGGACCTGTAGTGCACAGCAATACACCAGACAGCCTTTTTCACTGTCTGCTCAACAATACATGCAATCTGCAACCAATTTGCAGATAAACCTTGTGTTTACTCACTGGTAAACACCTTTGAACTTACAGATCTGAAATCTGTAACCTGTGCACCCACTTTCGATCAATACAGTCAAAGTCATAGCGTACCCTGAAACTGTTGTCCGCAACCTTGCGGCTCTAAAACGGGCCCTGAAACGGCCTCAAATGCCCAAAATAACTGCGGGGAAAGCCCTAAAGGGCTTATCTGCAGAATATACAGCGCTCTTCGCGCACACCAAATCTCACTGCAATCTGAGATTTTTGCTCTGCCCTGCTTTCGGTGCCTCCACAGGCACTATCCAAGAGAAGAAGTGGAAGAATGGGAGAGATTCTTACCCGTAGCTTGCTTGCTCGAACCTTGCTTCTTCTCCTTCACTTCAACCTTCGAAATCAGCCTCTCTCAATGGCGCGGCTTTAATACCATGTCAAGAATTGCGTGGTGGAGAGGGTTGCTCAAGATGCTACGCCGAACACACACAGAAAACACAAGGAGAAGCTCACTCAAGAGACAAGAAGAGAGATGGAGGCCAAAACGTTTTCTTGCTGATTTCTTCTTCTTCTTCCACACACTTTACAATGTACACAAAGTATAGATAAGATACAACATAAAAGGAAAGTGACCTACTAAGTCAAACAATGCATAACCGACCACACTAGTCGACTGGCGCTATAACTATGCCAGCTGTAAATAGGTGTAACGACCTGAATATAATAAGTAATGAGTCAGTGGCCATGTGAGATGCATAATGACCACCGACGTGCTAAGTGTAGACGTGTGGACCCATCTAATCAGGCGGTCCATCATCAATGTCCACATGTGTTGAGCTTGTCATCTCAACAATACATTGATAAAAAGAAGTCTTATTCCATTTATATGGGCCTAGCCCTTTCGGAGCACAATATTTCCTAGGATGGTAAAGAAACTGTTACATTAGTTCAGGGAGAATAATATTGTGCTACATTTAGCTACGGGAACTGGATAATAGTATGGTTTCGGGTCATGGATCTTCAGGAATCGGTAAGTCATCAGAAGATTAGGGTATCCTTTCCTTTGGTACCCATTCTTCTCGTAGCGTCCCAACACCTTGATCCTGTCAGCGAGGATTATGCAGGTCACTTCCTCGTATACATATGAGTTCAACTCAACCCTCCGACCTTCGATATGTAAAGTTGAGTTTATGTGAGCCTCCACAAAAATGAACAGCTTCACGATCTTCAGGTCCTCCAACCACTTGATCCTCTTTAGGTTGATTCGAAGGTATGCAAACTGGTGGGCAACTATGTAGTAGATTTCTGAGCCACCCGTCCACCTCTGTTCCACGTACAAAGTCGATGGATTATAAATACGTTCTAGGATGTTCATCATATCGATCCTTTGTTGATAATCCGGGGAATGCATCACGGTCATAAACATGACTTGGAACACTGAGAACCTGTTCCATGCTTCATAATTCTGCAAGACAGCATCGAAAGTAAGGAAATGTTCTTAATAGCAACATTTGCTTTACTTCTTCTTATTAAGATTTCTTATAAAAACAAATCCTTCGTTGGGTCGCTCTAATACCAACTGTAACGTGTCCACCTCTTCCCTTTGAGGACACGTCTTAGCAGTCCATCGGAAAGAGAGTCTAGAAAGCTCCGCCTGGCACTCGCATGAAATGTTACGGGGTTGCGATCTAGAAATTTCTGCATCAGCCACGTAATGGAAGTATTCGACCGTTCCCACTTAATATCGACCTGAATCAGGGTTTTCCCTAATGGTCATTTTCCTAAACGGCAACTAGCATCGAACCCCAAGCGAACTACTTTATGCAGAAATACCAGGGCCGAAGTGGATTCACGCTGCACTTGGTTCAAGGAGAATGGAAAACGAGAGGGATGCAAGGCTCGACCTCTCTGCCATAAGGCATAGTCCCATTCAGTTCCCCTAAAACAACATAAACTGGGATTATTGTAACCTAGACTCTAGGTTAGCGCCCTTGCTATTCATTTCCTTTGAGAAGATCTCCTTGCTGTCCATTACAATTGAGAAAAGTTCCCGGCCAACTAGGACCACCCATCGGTAGGACGGACCCATGGCCACATCCACTGCACTTTTCTCAAGGTTGCTTTAGTTGTCTAATTACCTACCACGTTTAGTTGGACGTGCATCAAGCAGCTTCCTTAATTAGCCCATTAGACACTAGTTCTTTCACATTAGACACCGGTTAGACACCAGTTCCTTCACGTAATCTTAGCACTTGATTAGCCCGTTAGACACCGGTTCCTTAATTAGCCCATTAGACACCGGTTCCTTCATGTAATCTTAGCACTTGACATAGAAAAGCAGTGTCAAACAAGTTCCTTTTCAACAGGTTATCATATTTATCTTTGGAATACATTCATAAAGTCCAGCTAGTAGGCTAATCCATAATCCGCCCAAAGGCTATCCAACAATCCACAGGGATCACTAATCCAAGATTCCTCCTGTAGACTAGTATGCGGGCCTTGAGATCCAATCTCGAGTCACCTTGGCCTCTTGTGCAGCGCCCGAAAGGCGAGGGATTTACGGCCAGAGCCCCCCTGGCACCCAAGCATCCTCCTGCTCCAAGTAGTGCCCAACGGAGAGACCTCACATGGCAGGTTTGGTCACGTTCCCGGCGCGGCTTACAACCCCCTTGGCTAGGGTCAAGCAGACAGTCGAGGGTAATTGAAGTTGCCTCTTCCTTCAGGTCTTCAATCTGAAGCATTAAATATATTTCCATCCTTTAGTTCCTTGAGCAAACAATCCAAACAGTGCTTTCTAAACTATTACAAGCACAATCAATTCCAATGGTCGTTTATTTGGCCAACTGCTCACAATAAATCATGGTGACTATGTTGCTCCAAATTATTGATTGGTCCTTTGCTTCTAAGAAAATACCTAATTTCTCTTAACTTGGCAAATTTTCCCAAGAAAGGTGATATAACATGATGACTACTCATCCTCTTGCAAGTTAAACTTGTGCAAGAATCTGCCAATCTCATTCCGAGGAATTGGCAATTCTCTTGTGATCAACCCACAAGATCATGCGATGTTGCAACTTGTTGCACAAGTGTCGCATCTATTCCATGGGATCATTTCACCCATCGAATGACGTCTTCTAGTCACGGAATCATGATTAGTTAAGAAGCAGGGTTTAGGGTGTCTTCTTACCGAACCCATTCCTAATTGCACTAGGCCGACGACGTTCGATCCTAGGAATTCCAACTCAATCCAAGTTTAATCATTTGAACGAGTGATCCTTAGGGTAGAAACCCTAAATCGTTTCTTGCAATCATGTCCAATTGTCCCTACATTCCATGAATGTGGGTAGGACCTTTGGGTATGAGGGTTTCGACTTGGCAACAAGTGTGAAACTAGGTCAAGTCCTTAACGTGCTAAACCCTAGTTAGCACTTGGAGTATTTTTATTGATTGAACCATCCTATGTGAATACTTTGCGGTTTAGGTATTTTAGATAATCCAGTTTACTTGTCTTGCGACAGAGGACGAACCAATCCTAGGGATGTTAATTTGATCTAAAAGGGGAAAACTAGTTGCATTACGTCGCAATTCACGTAAGCATGCGATTCATTGCCTCTACGTACAACTAGATTCACAATCCCTAACTTTCCTTCTTAAGACTACTAGGACTTGCATTCACAAATCATGCCACTAAGCTTTTAAGATTTTACGCTTAAATGAACCATGCATCCTTTCCCTAAGTGTACCCTTGATGAATGAAATTCTTGCGTACGTCGAATGTGCAACATGCAACCTTTTCATAACTACTATGTAGTTAAATGAGCTTCATGCCAATTAAAGCTAGAGTTAACCTATTTCATGCAGCCCTTAGAATCCTTTCCATGCTTTGCAATTTCCTATGGTTGATAACAACTTCCTTAATGAATCATTACGAAGAAGATTTGTCTAAAAATGCAACATGCGATTTAATCTTTCCATGCATAATCAAAGGTGTACTACAATAATTTCGACTTTGTAATGATAGTCATTAGTTGTTCTAGAGTCGTCACTTTGCAATGCACAAAAGGCAACTTGCTAATAAGGTACTAAAATGCATAGACACCTTATGTTCTTTTTCGTTCATTTCATTGAAAGTACAAATGACCAACTTCGTATCGTGAGTTACTTCAAGTAAATTTCAAATAGCCAATTTATTTCAATCGCATTTAGCTAGGTGGATTTGACAAGCATAAGTGCATCATAGTTCCATGAAATAACCATGCATAAATGCAATACTTCTACGTAAATCAAAAATAGGAAGAAAACCTGGACTTGTGGGCTCGATGAAATATCCACATGAATACTAGGAGATGATCCTCCTGCAAGCGCGCCTTGTGACTTTTTAGGGGCCATCATAGACGTGATATCGGCTTCTAGTTAGCCTTCGCAGTCTACAAATTACTCGCCTTGGTATGCAGCTTTAAGATCTTTGCCCGTCTCCCTCGTACGCGGAACCTTTGAAGTACGGATGCTTGACAGAAGTTCCGACTTGCGGAATTTGGCTTATGGAAGGCCTTAGGGTTTGAAGCTTGGGCCTTCTTTATTTCGGAAAAGAGGGGGTTTGCGAAAGGGTTCTTGTGAAGGGCCTTGCGAGAATCGGAGGCTTTCCGGGGCTAGGAATGGTTTTATGGGGGCCTTGCGGAAAAGGGAGGCCTATGAACTTCTTCTTCCCTTTATAAAAATCCCGGGGGGAAAGATCTAGTGGGAAGGGGGTTTAAGGAAGCCCCTCTTCTTCTCTTCAAAGACCCGAGGGTAGGGATGGGCTTGTGGGTGATTAGTGGGAAGGGCCTTTATAGGCTTCCTCTCTTCCTCTTCAAAATCCCGGGCTAGGGATGATTGGTGGGAAGGGGCTTTGTAGCTTTCTCTTCTTCAAAGTCCCGGGATGGGCTTATTGAGTGATTGGTGGGAAGGGGGCTTAGGGAAGCCCCCTTAAAGAAGCTTCTAAGAAGCTTCTTAAAGAAGCTTCTAAGAAGCTTCTGGGGTGTGCAGAACACTACGTGGAAAGGGGAAGGATAATAACCACGTGGAAGAGGGAGGATAATAGTGAAGTGGGATGGATGAAGAACGATTCAGAAGGCTTGAAGGCAGCACGTGGGCCCAACGTCAGTCTGTGGTGTCGATGGCAGCAACCCGACGTTGGCGTCTGAAGGCAGCTTGGCTCGCACGACAGTAGCAGCTCTTGCTTCTAGCGTGGTGGCTTCTCCAACACGACCTCTCCCTTTGGCCACATCACGCAGCTTCTCAGCTTCCTCTCCTCTCTCACAACTGTCCTCCTGCAGCCTTACGCAGCCTCCCTCTTCCTTGTTACCTACCCTAGGGGGGGTTTTTATAGGTCAAGGGGGGACAGGGGACCTCCCCCACGTGGGCTGTGCATGCAGCCCACGTCTCCCCCTTGGTTACCACCTCTCCCACCTAGCCATCCCCTTCCCTCAGCCATGCATCGGCTGGGGGAAAATAAGTAAAAAAAATTTGCAATAATTTCACATTTATCCACTTAACCTCCTCCCAAGAGGATGTTTCCCCGCGACTATGTGGGTTTGAATCCCCGCCCTTGTTTTGCCAAGACTGAGTTCTCCATTTCTCGCGTGCCGTTATAGATTAATTGCCGGCACTGAAGATAACCTTTGCATGAGTTTACATGGTGCGTGGGAGATTGGTTTAGTAATATTTTTCAAATGGGAATATTACAGATAATGATTACACCCCCTTGCTTGAGTTCATTTCCACACCCAATGCCATCCTTACAATCATACTCACAACGTCCAAAGTGCTCTTCACCATCCATATATAGTCATATATCCACGACCTCACCCATTTCCATGGCCTCGGCCTCTGTAACCATCATTTTGATGTCCACCTTCACCATCATTTCCTAATGATGGATAACCTCCATTGATTGCACCACCGGAGCACCACCACCACCCATGTATCCACCCCTGTTACCTTGAAACTCATTTCCATTATGATAGTTATTATAATTATGATTAAAGTACTCACCCTAGCTTCTTTGTGGAGGAGCATCTCTATTGGGCTGATTAAAACCCCCTTCAAAGCCTCAGTGATGCTAGGAGGCATATTCCATGGTGGATTTTGTGAGACCACTGTGGATTCCGTGAGGTTTTGCGGTGGATTCCGTAAAACTATATTTATTTTCCGGGGCTCGTACACAAGGTGGATTCCTTGTGTGAGAAGTTGACGGGGACGCCTATCCTTTTCAGGTGTCATGTTAATTTAATGTGCACGTGGGTAATTCCACAGCGGATGATTTCGCAAAATACATATTTAAATTAATGGGCGTTTATGAGTTTAGAGTGCACGCATATTAAATTAAGGTTAGGACAGAGTTCCAACCTATTTATTTATTTTTTAGTTGAAGATTGCTAGGTATTCACCTTTGTCAATTTAATTTTATTATTTTCTAACAATTGTGAATGCTTCAGTTGATGTGTAGAGCAGGTAACAGTGGCGTTGGGAAGCATTGGACGATAGTGTGTATTCAAATTACCTAGAAGAAGTTATCATTTTTTATGGGTGTGTATCTTATCATTAAAGGTGTGGCAATAATATTTCTTTATGCGCACTTATTTATTGAAGCAATTGACAAATATTTATTATTTTTCCATGCGCATAGGTGCTCGATTTAAATATTTCATTATTGGACATTGTATTTGGGCACAACTCAACTTTTGGGGTGCCCAACCGCTTTATTCTTTATTTGGACAAAAGAAAACACAAAAGCTAAAAGCATGCTAATTGTAAATTGGGCTATTTTTGAGCTTTGAGATGAATAAATTTATAAATAAATGTCTTGTGAAGCGCTCACACAAGGCATGGGGAAAGATTGTACCCAATTTGTCTCTTTTCTTCATGTTGTGCAAATCTTCCTTCTTGTTTTATGAGCTTTAGTAGAGTTCTTTTGTTCTTGGGGACCTTCAGCACTTGCTACGTATGCATCCAACATCCAATTTGCGCACCAATGGTATTACAGCGAAGCTGAAATCAAGGGCTTCCAATGGCTAACCATCTTGCGCGAAGGCAAAGCTAATGGAACGAACAAGCTCTAGTCTTAGGACGAACGGTCAATACCATTGTGTTCCTGGTGGTGAAGAACCCCGTGTTGTGCTGTTGGATCGTGAAGGACCACTCTCTGTCAACGGAGAATCACTCCCAAGCTTCCTTGAAAACTAGTCTTATTGACAAACAAGAGTTGATTAAGTATGGGATCCTTCCTAATTCGAGCATCGACCACGAGAGGACGTACTACAGGACATTGATGTCATCGAAAAGCTGCAGTCGACCCTATCGCAGCAATTTGAATCCACAAAGATTTTATTTCAAAATCTTAAGCTTATAGTCTAAAGCTTAGACTAAAGCTTAAGAATTTTACTCTTTAATCTCCTACCAAGTAGTTGTTCACACTAAACCAATCCCAAACCGATTTTGTAACTCTAGCAGCCTCTGTTCGTACTTGCACTCTAATAGAGCCAATTTCCAACAAGCAGATTGTTATACACAGTCTACATGGATGAAGTATTCATCGAAAGAAGGCCTTTATCAATTACCGTAACTGCAAAGAAGAAAGATCGCAAAAAGCCATTAAAAAAAAAACAAGCCTTGTAAACCCAACCTTGAGCTACGCTCATCCCTCTAACAAGATTTCAAGTGTGTAAGGTTAGAGATTTTGCACGATATCTAATCAAACCATGGAAGATTTCATGGGTGAAGGGGATTTATCGGAACCAATAATGGAACAAAAATTGGACGTAATTATGATGCAACTTTCAAAGGAACGAAGAGCACGTCAAACTTTGCAAGCTCAACTGGCTACTCTTCAACGATCCATTGTCGATCAAGATAGACCACAACCCGAAGATGTTATACGACGTATGATCGATGCGACACTCGAAGCACAATATATTAGGAAAGAAGCCAAGATAAGTAAAAGAAATTTCAAATTTTAGGGCTACGTGACGGAAAAATTGTTCTCGCTTTTATCAATCAATTTGATGATTATTTCCATGAAGAACAATATGCCAAAATCGATAAACTCAAATGTGTCACTAACCATTTAGTGAACAGAGCACCACCTCAATCCCATGAAAAAGCAATCAAACAGTGGGATCTTTTGCAACAAAGAGATCATGAGCCTATTTCACAATACACTCAACATTTCTAGAATGCCTTATTGCAACTTCGAATGCTTGAAGATGTTCCTGAGGCGATTCACAAGCGCAAGTATATGTCTGGTTTGCATGGTCACTTCTATGCGGAGGTGAACACGTTCAAGCAAACGACTCTGGAGGATGTGATATCTTTAGCCCATGATGTTGAAGAAAAAATTCGTGGACAAGAACCCGACCACAACAATTTCCAACTAATGGTAACTTTGGTACAAAGCAATTCAATTCTAACTTTCGAAGATTCAATCAAAATCACTTTGTTCCTTTTTCTTTTCGTAAATCCTAGATATGACCCTTGATTTACCATCAAACACAAATTCAAATCCTAAACCATCTTTTCAGCCAAATCCCAACATACCTAAATTCCTAGCCATTACCAATAATGTTTCCAAAGCCAAACCTATAGTTTGCTACAAGTGTCACCAACCTGGACACCTAGCAGTGAATTGTCAATCCAAGAAGCCAACTGTTTACATTAACTACTTGGGAGCAAATGAAGACAAAGACCATGAAGAAATGCCGGATTTCACAGAAAATGATGATGATATCAGTACTACTTCAGATATTTTACCAGGTATGCCAAATCCTCATTCATTATTAACAATGAAATATCTTGTGCATGGTCATGAAAAGATTGTTTTGCATGATGAAAGCACACACGATTTTATTTCTACAAAATTGATAAAATAATTGAATTTACATGTTATTCCAACTCATTATCGCATAAAAGTTGCATTCTTAGGCACTAGATACAATGGCACACAAGAAGTTCATGATTTAAAAATTAAAATTGGTGATTATGTTGAGTGCAGAAATTTCTTGGTCGTGCCTTTGTAAGCTAGTGACATTATTTTAGAAATACCTTGGCATCACAAATGCAATCCCGATATAGATTATTCCACACATTCAATGAAAATTCATTTTAATGGAAAACAAATAACATTACATGGTACGCACGCCTTAGATAATTTTCCATTTCTTAGTCACACATAGGCTAAACGTGCATTGAGAAAATGTAGCAAATCATACTTAGTATGGGTGAATGAAATTGATGCTAAGGAAAATCAGATGCATCCTAGGCATGCACAATTTCTTTCACAATTTAAAGATTGTTTTGCTGCTGACTTACCACCTAGTTTACCACCTACATGTCTTGAAGATCATAAAATAGATTTAATTCCCGGTTCTCAACCACCATGTAAAGCACCTTATAGACACAATCAAATTGAATAGAAAGAAATCCAAGCCCAAGTTGAAGAATTGTTAACTCGAGGACTCATTAGGCCCAATAGTTCTCCTTTTGGTGCACCTATCCTATTAGTCAAGAAGAAAAATAATACCTGTAGGATGTGCATTGATTATTGTGTCCTAAAAAAGATCACTATCAAGAATAGATATTCGATTCCTAGGGTAGATGAGCTTATGGATAAACTACAAGGGGCCACTATTTTTAGCAAAATAGATCTTAAATCTGGATATCATGAAGTATGATTGGATACACCTAGCATTTTCAAAACTACATTTAAAACTCAATTTGGTCATTATGAATTCATTGTTATGCCTTTTGGTTTGACTAATGCACCAACCACATTCAATTGTATGATGAATCGAATATTTTTGAAGCATCAGCATTGTATAATTGTTTTCTTTGATGACATATTGGTTTTTAGTAAGAATGAAAATGAGCATTATGAACATTTATCTTTGGTTTTCGAATTATTGAAAGAGAATCAATTATATGCTAACCCTGAAAAGAGTGAATTTTTCCAAATCCACATTGAATACTTAGGACATGTTGTTTCTTCTGATGGTATTCAAGTTGATCCTAAAAATATAGAAGCAATTTTGAATTGGCTGACTCCTAGAAATGTATATGAATTACGTTCTTTCTTAGGTCTTGCTAGCTTTTACAGAAAATTTGTGAGAAATTTTTCATTACTTACATTGCCTTTATTTCAATTGATTCTTTGTCTTATTTTGATGGATTTATGTTTTATGAGAAAAGATTGTGTGTCACTGTTCCATTTAGATCATTTGTGTTGCACGAAATTCATTGTCCCATATATCAAGGCCATAAAGGTATTATTTCTACTTTAAGAACATTGATTGAAGATTTTTATTGGCCAAAAATGGAATCTCATGTTTCTAACTTTGTATCTGAGTGTTTAATTTGTCAAAGAGTCAAGCGACACCATGGTAAGCAATATGGTTTGTTAATGCCTTTACCAATTCTTGAATGACCATGGGAACATATTTCAATGGATTTTATAACTGGTTTGCCTAACACCCAAGCTAATCACAATATGATTTGGACTATTGTAGATCGATTTAGCAAGCAATCATATTTCCTTCCATGCAAGAAAACATTAACTGCATCTCAAGCTGCACAATTGTTTTTGAAGACTATTTTCACTAACCATGGTTTGCTAAAAGTTATTATTTCAGATCGTGATTCTAGATTCTGTAACAATTTTTGAACTACTTTGTTTGCTAATTTAGGTACTAAGATTGATTTTTCATATACATTTCATCCTGAAACCAATGGGCAAACAGAAGCTACTAATAGTATAATATTAGATATTTTTCATACATACACAATTTTAAAACCACAAACATGGGATACACACTTACATTTACTTTAATTTGCATACAATAACACTCCACATACAGAGCCTACACAAAAAGCACCTTTTGAAATCATTTATGGATATAGATTGCCTACACCTATTACTTCATTGTCAAACAAAGTTAAAGCTGCTGATGATATTGCCAATCAAAGATATGATTGCCAAAGCCTAGCAATCATACACTATTCAAGCTAATAAGAAAAGAAAAGCCATGAGCTTTAAAGTTGATGATTATGTTTGGTTACGCATTGAAAATAGAAGATTGCAAAGTGTTGAGAGACACCCTGTTGTTAAGTTAGCCCCTAGATTTTATGGACCTTTCAAAATCATTCACAAAATCAATGACAATGCATTCAAATTAAAACTACCCTCACATTGGAAAATCTACAATACTTTTCATATCATCTTGTTACGACCTTTTAGAGGACAATTACCTGTCCATCCTGTCTATGAAAACCCTTCTTTGTTAGAAGAAAAAATTGAAATCCTTGAACCTGAAACTATTCTAGACGCTAACTTTATGACCACTAGAATTGGCCATCGATACTCTAGATATTTTGTTAAGTTTAAAAATCATCTTGTTGAAGAAGCCCAATGGATACACGCCCACGACCTTAGTGCTTACCCCTCACTGCTTGCTCCACATTGAGCTAATAGCAATTGAGGACAATTGCTATCCCACCCTGGGGGTATGATGCCAGGAGGCATATTCCACGGTGGATTTTGTGAGTTTTTTTAATTCCACAGTGGATTCTGTGAGCTTTGAGATGAATAAATTTATAAATACATGCTTTGTGAAGCGCTCATACAAGGCATGGGGGGAGATTGTACCCAATTTGTCTCTTTTTTTCATATCGTCCAAATCTTCCTTATTATTTTATGAGGTTTAGTAGAGTTCTTTTATTCTTGGAGACCTTACAACGCTTGCTATGTACACATCCAGCATCCGATTTGCGCACCACTCAGCCATAAAGACCACCAAACAAGACCTCTTTATTGAGGCTACCATTTTTTCCCTTATGTCAACTAGTTATGTCTCTAGTCTCTAAGCCACCAGTCAATACATAGGTTTCCATTCATGGTTGATTCCCTGAAGTTATAGCACATCACCTTGTAAGTGTCACAGATACTACGAGTCCATAGATCTTGTCATCTTCATGCCTATCACTTCTCTATTATGTAACTTAGCTACTCATTCAAACCCCATTTTCTCTTTCATGATAGCTTAGTATTGATTGCCACTACCTATGATAAAGGTGCCCCTTGCAAAATGACCACTTGCCAATACAGTATGGCCATCTTTAAGGATAGCTTTTAAAGCCAAACATAAGAGACGAAGCTTCGGTCTCTCCCTATTGGCTGAATTCACATTCTAACTTCCATGTCTACACTCCACCTTAGACCCATTGTATTCATCCCAACTACAATAGACTTGCAACCTTTAGAGAATATGGCTCTCATAAGAATTGTAGCATAAATAGTTCCATCCCTAGTAACTTTATTTGTAGCATAGCAACTTCCTTTACAAGAATTTCTCCAACATGTTTAGTTTATCTTTGAATACAATGATTTTTTCTACAATAACTCCATCCTTAATAATCTGTCATCTCTAAAGCTCTGCTCAATGACAACATTTCATTCCTTAGGACCCATTGTGACCTTGACTACGTCTTCCAACTGCTCCACACCTTGTAACAATGCAATGTGTTTCTATTTGAAAACATGTTTTGGAATTGAACTCCATGCTCAACCATTCAGGATTTCAAAAGTAGTGTAGAGTCGAATCTATGCCATGCAATTACACAAACAATGCCCCATACGAAACATGAATGCACTAGAAAAATAGTGCCTAGCCTATCTACAAGTGTCTATGCATCACATGCAAGATGCAAACATAATTCCTTATTTACTTTAGATCCTTAACCTCACCTCTCATCACTGAGAAAAATAAATATTGTACTCCACTCCATCTTCCCAAAATCTCACAATCTCTCAAGAAAATAATGGTGTGATTCCTAGTTTGGTGATGAATATCCCATTCTCGTGTGTGTAGAGAACTGTGCATGCATAATGAAAGGTGCTCTCTCAAGAGTGTGAGTGGATCTAAGATTTAATATGTATAGTTATAGCAATCATCATGCCATGCTAGTGCTCAATGATGGTGCAAAACGACATTAACCCAACCCATGGCATAGAAGCAATTGAAAAAATTGGGAGACAATCCCCGATTGCAGTGTATTTGACAAGTGAAATGAAAAATTCTAATGAACCTACAATCCTCGTGATGTGCAAAAGTATTGATAAGAAAATATACCTATTTCAAGCTATTCAATGGGCTACCAACAAACTCTAGCTCCAACTTGTCCAAAAAACTCCAATCTCAACCAAAGCTATCAAGTTTCCACACTAAAAAATCCAAACAAAATGACAAAAATAATTCTTGGACTAGACAAATACAAAACATTTAGCTACAAAACAACAAAACAAACAGCCACACAAAAAACTAAGCTACAAAAATCATATCTATCTAATGATTTTCTAGGGTTTTTAGTTTACGCAAAAGCGCTTGACATATTTAGTCCTCCCCCTAGTCTACAAGCATTCATACATAGTAGTTTCTTTCATAGAAAAATGTAATATTTACAAGCCAATCAAAAATCAAGTCCAAAGGATCTATCCACAATATTCTTAAAATCAAAGAAATTCAATGTCACATATCTCTCAAGCAACTCCTCTACAGGTTTAAAAAATTATCAATGAAATTCTCATCAAAATCACTAAAGTTTTTTAATCTAACAACTTTGAGATAATCTCACCATCAAAGGAAAAAAAATCATTCTCCAAAGTCTTCAAATCCCACCCGTCCACTCTAGGAGCAAGCATGTCACTTTTAGAGTTTCTAAACAAAACTTTGACATTTTCTTTATCGCCAAACTCTAACTCATCCATGGATTTATTTATGCAATCAACTTCTTCACAAGATACTGTGCAAGATTTAACCACCTTAATATCCAAATCAAACATAACATAATAAAGAGTCAACTTTGGACTCACAACTCTACCAATAGAAACTATGGGATCATTCCCTCAATGTTTTGCAAAAGGATGAAGATTTTGCTAATGATTCATCAAAGAAGAGAAAGCTTTGTTTCTATTAGGCATCTTTGAGATGCTGTCTTTTTTTTTGTCGGCAATAGCCATTTGCCTGTGGTGCTTGGAAGCAATCAGGTGTCTTATACTTGGCCTTCGTGGCTTGCTCATGGAAGATAGGATGTCTTATACCTTCCCATCATATCATGATCGGTGGAAAGAGGCCAAAGATATTGGAGCCTAACCACATGACCCAAGAATAGCCCATAGGGCACCCCAAAGACACACTTCCATGGATTAAGAGCAATGCAAAACTACCTGTAATGCTCAAAATATTTTTTAAAAATGATCAATTGTCTATCCCTTCTGGTGGATACCCCTAGATCATGGATTAAAACTTTTTAACTCCTCTCGGGAGATATCACCAAAAGTCTTATCACCTATTCGTTGCTAAGAACCAGGTACATTGCATAACCCAAAGGCCATCACATGATACACAAACATACTAAAGATGGTGATAAATGTCATTTTTAGCTTATCTTCCTCTACAATAGCCATTTGATTGTATCCCACAAAGCAATCCATAAATGAATAGATTTTCCTATCTACTAATTGATCTAAAATCTAATCAATGAATGGTAACGAATAGTAATCCTTAACCGTCTGCATATTAAGCTCCTTGAAATCTGTGCAAAGCCAAATTTGATTATTATTCTTCTTCTTGATAATGACTAGTGAACACTACTTTGTGTGTTGTACTGAAAATATCAGACCAGCTTTCTCTAATTTTATCAACTCCTCGAATAGCCCATCTCTTAGTTCAAAAGGCATACACCATGTTTTTTTTCGCATAGGGTCTCTACCTTCCTTTAAGGGAATGGTATGAATAGCCAGGCTGGGAGGAATACCTCTCAACTCATCATAACTCCAAGAAAAGATGTTGCAAAATTCCTGAATCAAGGACACATAGTCCTCTCTTTCTTCTAAATTGAGCATGGACCCTAATTTAATTGGCCATGAATCATTCATCATCCCAAGGTCCAACTCAAATACATTTGTGCTTCTTATCCTATTTTGAGCCTCTATATGTTCATTCAAAGTTGCTTGATACATATCCTTTGTAGTGGACCACTCTTTGGATTCATGATCACTTGATGATGTCTCACTAGTACGTAGATCATCTAATACATCTAAAATTGACAAAGATAAAGGAACCCTCTCACTTTGAAGAGATTTAGGATAGGCATCTAGTACTATACATCTGGCACCTCGACCAACCAACCAGTGAGTATATCAACCTAGACAGTCCACTTGTAAGATCCATGGCCTACCTAGCAATACTTGATAGCTAGGCCGCCCTACAAACCTAATAACCCTAAATTCTAAAATGTATTCCACATTAGTGATAGTCACATGGAATTTAGTGATGCAACCTTCAGGTTGTCTTAAAGTGTCATCAGCCATTTGGAGAATCAAGAATGCATCTTTTTGGATTTCTAATCCCAACCTCTCCATCAATTCTGAACTCATGATGTTGACAGAGGATCCTGTATCTGCAATAACATGTTCCACTAATATGCCATCAACATATGCTACTACCCTTGGATAATGATTTTCAGCATGCTCAAACCAATCATCTCCTGCACGAACTATGCCCAAGGGCTCCACGATATACCCAGTGCACAGAATCCTCTTAAACTCTTTATGCACTTCTGGGGATAACTTGATCAACTGCAGGAGGAGGTTTACATTCGCCTTAACCTCACAAAGAGACCTTGCTAAATGAAATTCATGATAATTAGCAATAGCTCTCTTCTCTCGCCAAACCATTCTCTCATTTGGTCTTTGAATAGGCTTTGGTGCCTCTTTCTTGGTTTTTTCCTTCTTCTTTGGCAAATCCTTATCATTCTTGGGGTCATTTTGACTATCAATGACTTTTAGAGATCTGCCTTCCATTCTAGGATTAAGGACTTGCATCCCGTTATCTTCTTGCTTTGGATTTCCCTTGATAGATTTACCTTGTCCTTGTCACCATCTTTACCCTTTTGACCTCTTGTAATGATGTGTAGATTAGAAGCTTCAGTGCCATTGACACATACAACTTCAATAAGGCAAACTCCACTGCCACTAGGCAGCTCCTCTACAATATCTTTCCCTCATTGTAGTATTTATTTCACTCCCTCATTTTGCTAGAGATTATTCCCTTGCGCTCAATAGTTAATTGGACCTAGTTGTTTACTTCATAGCTGGAGAGAGCCAATATTGCTCCAACATGTACTAGCTAATTGACTAGACTTGCTGCATATGTCACATTTAATATTTGGATAGTTCCTAGGGAAATGTTGGATGCTACACCACTTACAATTGAATCTTGAGGGGGCACCCTCTTTAGGACGTCGACTCCCTATCAAATTCTATTGCTTCTTAAAAAAATTGACATCAATAGCTATTTGACTGTATTGTTCACTGATCATATCAGTATAGTGCTTCCTCATATCCTTAACTTCACTAAGGACATTTGAGGCACTTGACTCATAGCCATGTTTTTCTACCTATCAATTCATTCGCCGAACTATTCCATTGGGAATTGACTGTTGATTCCTTGGAACAACATTAGAATTTGTCCTTTGGCTTTCAACATTTGGTGGAGCCATCTGACTGACCATAGGCATGGTCACACTAGGAGGAGCTAGCAACATGGGCACATTCTGAATCATGCTTCCTCTCCCATTGGAAGTACTCATGGGCATTCCTTAACCTCCATTTTTCAATGCCAAAGTATTTTTGGCACCTAAACTTGGATTTCAGTTTTCATATAGATATAGGCCACTTGTAATCATGACTCTACCTCCTTTGCTCATGTGATAGTCGTATAAATGCCAACAAGAGCAACATTGCTCAATTGCACCTGGGTATTAAAGTCCAGCCCATGCAAAAAGTATTATAGTTGGACAATAGCTGGAATGGGAATGTAAGTTTGTAACTTACGAAACACTTCATTCTGTTTCTTGGCATAGCCTCAAACTTTCTCGTAAGATTCTTGATGTGTTACATTGAGAACACATAGCCAATATTGACCTCCCCTTTTAAGGTAAACAAAAAATAGATCAATCGTAGTTATGGTTCCAACCTCTAGGTTGTGATACCATACTGTAACTCGTCCTTTCAGAATCATATTAAAGAACATCATCAAGTATCCTACATCTTGGATTCAACAGTTGAACATTAACTTTTGGAACTTATTAATATGAAGTTGTGCATCTTTTTATGCTAGCCCATTAAAAATGGGTAGAGGAAATCCCAAGGCTAGCAAGTTCGATGTTCCTACTGGGATTGCAACATGTTGCCTCTTGACGACTCAATTTGCCAAGGGAGTTCAAACTGATGGCACTACTACCCCACTCGAAGTGGCCTGATGACTAGCTGGAAGAGGGAAAGTACTGGAACTTTCTCCTCCTAACAAACTACTCATAGAAATAGGGTTATTAAGTTCCCTCCCTTGTAGGGATATTGCACCACTCTTGGGGACAATATCTCCTAATAATCTCGGCCTTGTGGCATACACTAATAAATTGGTCCCTATCAATTAAGATTTGGACATCGCCACTTATTAGCAGCTCCCAACAAATGCATCACCTGCTGGCAGGAACTAAAACAGGCCCGACACTAGCTTTAAGGATCTAGTCGAGTCTCTATGTTCAACCAAAACACCCCATGGACTCGCGGATAGGAGCATGAGAATGCTACATATTGATTCAATCAAATAAGCACTTGTATGGCTCATAATCCAATGGATAACCCTTCCCAAACTTCTCACATGGAGCCCCTACACATATTGGTGTTATACACCTCATAAAATAGACACAGGAAGCATCCCTCAACTAATTGCAGCAGCCCCACTCTGTCTCTCCTACACCTTAGGGATTGGCCCCGCGATGCACCATGAATACATAAAGCATGTACAATTCATACTCCTCTCTTTTAAACAATTGTTCCAGGAGATAAAAGATAATCCTCACTGAAAACTCTTCCAAAGGAAACAAATAAGTAGCCCTACAGCTTGGGATACCTCACTCCTAGCAGCATGCGTGGGTCAATATTTATGAAGACAATTACTATATGCATCCACCATGATACCATGTATTGAATGCAATGCAATTGTGAATGATTCATAGTGCTTAACCATTTAAAATAGCATTCTGACAGTGCAACACCACTTCTTTTCATGCTTTCACTCTAAGTGTAATCGTTGCGTTGCATAGGGCCAGCATGAAGCATGTTTGTACTGCTAAACCCTTTAATTCTTAAAACATGAGTATTCTATATGCAACATGCATAAGAAACAATCACATTCATTATGTAATCAACACTTATGACCCCCTCCTCTCCCTGCCATTTAGAGTTATGCATTCGATGGTAGGTTTAGAGAGCATTTTGATGTATTTCTCTTCATAAACACCGATAAATACTCACTTTAACATAAAGATAAGGCTAAACTAAGACTAAATCTCATGCTTCAGTCATACCATACATCCGTGGACACATATATTATTTTTTTCTATTTTTTAAATACGCATATCTATTTATTATATTTTTCTCTATTTATTTATCAATAAATATTGATATTTATTAATTTTTTCGATGTGATGTGATTAGACTTAATGATAATTATTTCCATTCCTCATTTCATCCCATGAGAACACCATTGACACATCAAAACCCCCAAAATCCATGATTTACCTTAAAATCATAATTTTATGGGTTTCACATATTTATAAAAAAAATTAATAGATGACTGATTCTTGTAGAATTTTTAATATTTCTCATAAAACACATCATTGAGAATAAAAAACAACCATTTTCATCCATTTGAAATCGAGATTTATCATAAAATGATAAAATTTATCACTTACTCATAAATACGTGCTTTATCTCACACATATCTTGTATTTGGAAGGCTATTGACACTTATTAATAGCTATTAATGCTCCTCCAAATGCCAATCTATGCTTCATTATGTCTTGGCATCATCTCCCAATCGAAATCTCTCTAATCAAGCCACCCCCATCTCTCATAGATTCAGACATAGAAACATGCATCAAGAGAAGAGACAGAGAGAGGAGAGAGAAAGACTAATTTTTGAAGTTTTTGTTCAAGCAGCCATTTCACATTTAGAAGGTGGTGATGGAGAGCAAAAAAATCAACAATTCCATGGCATTGATCTGTTGGGTGGGTTGCTTTCAGCACCCAAAATCAAAATCGTGATTGGGGGGAGGGGGGGAATCTACTAATTGACATTGTTTTAAAAATGCCCCCCCCCCCCCACACTCCCCATAATTGATTTAAAAAAATTTGAGGTTGCACCCCCCCAAATAAAAACCAATGCCATGCCCATTTAAATTTTGCACTAGTTGACCCCCAAAGTACTCGACTTCTCGCTTTGTCTTCGTTTAGTGACCGATTCCAGATCTAAAAAATCATATGCACTAAAACTCCCCATTCCTTTAATAAATTTCCATAACTTTTTTTGCTAAATCACAAGATGATTTGTATTCAGCTTCGCAATTGGATAATGAAACAATCGTTTGTCTCTTACTCCATGATACAGCTCCACCTGCAATAAGAAAAATATACACTCATATAGAGCATCGAGTATCTAGATCCAATGCCCAATCAGCATCACAATAGCCTTGTATTGTGATTTTAGCTCTTGATTCCCCACCATAGGTAATGCCAATGTTCTTGGTACTAGATACATAGTTAAGCAACCTCTTCATAGCTGTCATGTGTTGATGAGTAGGGTCATGCATGTACCGAGAGAGTAAACTAGATGAAAAAGCCAAATCCAGTCTCCTACATGACACCCGATAACTTATATTACCAAGGATCCGCCTCTTTAGTTCTTACCTACTATTGTGCTGATGAGCCAATATTTTGAAGATGTTTAAGTGTCAATGGTAAAGGATTACTAGAAACATTCGAGTGCTTGATATTGTATCTTATTAAGACATCTTCCGCATACTTATAATGCAAAATATGAAGCATCATTGATGGTCGATGATGTCATATTTGCATGCCAAGAATACGACTCAAACCCTCCCCCTACTGGTCATGTGAAAGGCGAGAGATAGCTCTTTCTTCATAGCCATGAGATGATGAAGGGAAGTGGCGAGAAGCAAGATATCATCAACATACACGGCTAATATAATCATGTCGCCATGAGATTGGTGATGATAAACAGATACATCCATCTCGAGCCGAGCAAACTTAGAGGTCTTCATAAAAGAATTAAATTGAGCATTCCATAGTTAGGGTGACTATTTCAAACCATAAATAGAGCATTTTAAAAGACAAACCTCAGGAGGGTTGGAAGTCTGTTGCTCAAAGTAGGGAGGTTGCTCCATGCATATCTCCTCATCAAGAAAGCCATTGAAAAAAGTGATTAGTACGTTCATTTGATGAATCTCCAGATCTATAGAGGCACCATAGGTAAGTAGAGAGTGAAAGGTGGCATTAGGAAAAAAATGTACTCACAAATGGGCTTTTTAGACCCCCTCTCTCCTCCTCAAAACAAGAAAAGGAGGAGAGAAGAATAGTAAAATAATCCTCTTCTCACAAATCTTTTTCAACCAAAATTTATATTCAAAAAGGAGTTAGTTATGGGAGTGTGGTGCTTCGTTTTCAATGCAAAATGATTAGTTGATACGAGGTATTTGATTTTTTAATCGAGAACAAGGAAAATGAAATTTTGGAAGTTCATTTTAAGATATTTTGGGGATTTTTCATATTCTAGGTTTTGGTAAAAAAACAAACCAATTGGTCAAATTTTGTGTTTTTTGGAAATGTTTTTGTAGTTAAAATAGAAATGTCTAAAATATGAAAAGTCTTGGACATGCCTACTCTTTAAGCTATTTCCCCCATATCTATACTCTCTCATGGCTCTATTATGACCTCACTACAACATATACATGCTATAACGACGTTTTCTTTATATATGAAAAATATCCCCGTCGTCGCTATTAGCGTCGCCACAAAACCGTCACTATTTGCCTTGCTATTTTCGTCGCATCCGTCGGTATTAGCGTCACAAAATAATTATGCAATCGTCGGTATTAGCGTCAAAAATTCCTCTGTTAACTGTCATTATTTTCGTCGCTAATTTCATCGGTATATTTTGCGATGCTAATACCGACGGTTGCAAAAAAAAAAATTTGTGGCAGCGCTGCAGATGTAGCCCTGCCACAGTTAGAGCTATTGCGTAGCCACTGCTACCAAGGTGATGCATCGATCCTGCGTCCAAGCGCGCCTTTGCTGCGTCCTTCTGTTGCTTTCACTTGTTTGGAGTGGATATCGCCTCATCCTGGAGATTACTCCAGTCCTCTCTATCCAACCACTCCGGCTTCGATTTGCCCTGCTTGACTGCTTCGAGTGCATCAGACCGCCTATGCGACTGATAGTCACGCATACGTGTCATCATCCACCCTCTCGAAAATCTATCATTGCTAGAGGGCTGAGGGAACTCTCGATACAATGTATCGATTATGTACTCCTTGCTGGCATCTGGGATCTGCTTCCACTTGTCTGTAATGTTGTGCCAAAATACTTGGTGGCACAACTCATGCATCCTAGAGATGACAGCTTTTCCCTCATCATTCATGTTTAAATGGCCAGTGGCCTTATCTATGAGATACGAGTAACCTGCAAGATTTTGCAAACGGGTACTTTCATGACATTAATACAAATGTGTTAAACACAACTTGAATTGATAAGTGCTACTGTAAAAAAGGATACGAAAATACATACCTGGAGGAGTGGGTTTCGTGTACTTCTTGCCGGCCCTAGGAGTGATCGGTGGGGTGCGTGAAGGAGTGGGAGTAGTAGACGTCTGCCCGCCACCACCAGTGAAAGACGGTGTCGACTCCCTGGTGATAGTGCGAGTGGGAGAGACTGCATCTGTATCCCCACAACAGGAGCTGCCTCCTCCTCGACTACGTGACTCTGAAGCAAAGCGAGACCTGCGACTGCGTCTACTGGAGAATGAAGTCTGTCGATCGTGCTGAGGTAGAACGGGAAAGCTGTGCATCAGCTCTATCTCTGACCTGTGCTAGCTGCTCTGGTGAGAAACGCGCTAGCATTGCGTTAATATCATCGTCTGTAAAATCGCGACTCATCCTGCCGTCCGTGCCCAAATCCTAAACCTGCACATACAAGGAAAAATAATAATATTAGATAATGAATTGCAAGTGAGAGCGGAGTTTTGGTGCCGAGAAGTGCTTAAAAATAGCTAAAAATTATGAATATCAAGGGAAAAATATTCAACGTCGAAGGCGGCGGCTCGATCTAGGACGATTTTAAGCGGCAAAGTGCTTTAAAGGCACCCGAGCGACACTTGTTGATTTTTCATAATTTTTCAGACTGTCGTGCGGGTTGACAAGAGTTATCGGCCAATGCGGGATGCCAGGCCGGACGCCCAGGATTTTTTAGAGCTCAATTCGGAGTCCGGACGGGGAAATGGCCAAGAAACCGGTCAAGATGTGAAGAGGTGGACAAAATTTGGCCAAAATGGGCAAGTGACCTTTGGGAGCCCAAAATTTAATGTAACATAAAAGTTTGGAGGAAGAGCATGCATCAAATCGTGGAGGAAGAAGGCACTAGACCACGCCCGAAATTTGCACTTCTTGAATGGAGGAGGCATCATGGCTGCTGCAAACAACCCCCCCAATTGATCATGGGGCTTGAATCCCCCCTGCTTGCTGGTCTTATCACCGTGCTTCACTCCTCCAATGGTGGTCTCTATGAAGAATTCTGATTTCAGTCTTTCTGTCTCCTCCATCTCTCTCTTCTAAGGGCAGATTCATGTGGTGAAGAAGAAGAAGAAGAATGGATGACGAATGCTAATTGTCCAATGAAGACCGGATTGCTCCGTGGTGCAAGAGGAAGGAAGATTGTTGATTGTGGACTGTCATGAGCATTAATGGTGGTTGGAAATCAGTCTCGAGATATGGCAAATAAAAACCCGCAACCCGCAAAGAACGGTAATCTCATTTTTACAAAGAAAATTGATGTTTTATGAAAGTTGCTTCATGAATACTTGTTCCCATGGGATGATTATGCATTAGAATGTTGTTTGCAATATCTTCCAACTATTTGAAATCAGAAAATCAAAAAATCATAAGTGTTGTGGATGAATGAAATATGGGAAAATTGGGTGTTCTTGATATATCAATGGAAAATATAATAAGACACACCAACTAATTTTGTGATTTTGCTGCAAATGAACCTAAGGGCCACAACCCACAACTCATTTTGAATTTTCAGTCATTTAATATTGCAAAAAATACAAGAAAAATAAGAAAAACAGGGAAAAATAAGGGAAAAATGATTTTTGAGTGCCGAAAATTAAGAAAAAATAAGACTCATGTTTGTGGATGTATGGGGGGGTTTGAAGTATGAGGTTTAGCCTTAGTTCCGCCCTAACTTTATGTTTTAGTGAGTTTTTATGGCTTTTTATACAATAAAAATGTGAAAAATAAACCCTAAACCTATGCACCATGCACAACCTAAACGGGTGAGGGGGTGGAGTGTATAAAAGGTGTTTAAATGCTGAGTGAAAGGATGAAAATCTTGCTGGTTTTTATGCATACCATTTAGGTTGGTTGATAATTAAAATTAAGAACTTGGTAGCACGAGGGTTTCTCAGTGATGGGTTCATGCAACGCCGTATATGAGCAATAGTCAAATTCATTGAAAGAAGTGTTTTCCACATGTGCACCAATGCTGATTTTCTTAATTGTTTGAGCACGTGGGCATTCACAATTTGCATGAAGCATAAAATGATAAAAAGTATCAGACAATACCTCTTGGATGCATGGCAATTTCTTTCTAGAGGAATATGACCAACGTTGAGTGAGTAAGGTTGTCCGAGCTGTAGGCTAGGCGTTGGGTCTAAGGGGAAAGAAAGTGAGGTAAGGTACATTCCTGGATATGATCAATTGGTACCTTGAGTGGAAATGTGTGGGATATTGTGTTTTATGTTTAGCGACGCATCGAGGGGCCAATCCCCAAGGTGTAGGAGAGTCGCAGTGAGGTAGCGACAGTCAGCCGTGGGAGGACCTCCTATGTTTGTACTTCGTGCTATTTGGCAATGTCCTGGGACTCCCTCTGAGGAGTGTTAATTGGGTTAGAGTTGGACTACGAGACGTGATACAAACGCAAAATGTTTAGGAAGATGATGTATGTGTCATCCACGCTCCTGGCCGTGAGGCCGTGGGGTTGTTGAGCGCATGATAGAGGTCCGGCTAGTGCATGAGCCAGTGTTGGCCCGTTTTAGGTCCCATCAGTGGTGCGTCTGCCGGGAGCCACTAGAAAGAACGATGCTAGAACCACTGCAAAGTTCATATGGGAGCTGGTCTTTTCACGGTTTGTTTGTCCAATCGAACTAGTGAGTGATCAGGGCACGCACTTCATTAATGAAGTGATATCCCACCTACTCTCAACCTTCCTAATCATTCATAGAAGGTCCTCGCTCTACTACCCTCAAGCAAATGGCTAAGCAGAGTCCATGAATAAAATCCTAGTCAACGTGCTTACTAAGATAGTATCCACATCACGAAGAGACTCGGATAATAAATTGATGGCGGCCTTGTGGGCCTATCGTACAGCTTATAAGACGACTGTAGGACAGACGCCCTTTAGGATGACTTATGGAACGGAGGCCATTCTATCCTTAGAGTTCTTTGTCCCTAGCTTAAGGATAGCAGCTAAATAGCGTTGGGAGGGAAGAGAAGCTTGGACCGACCGCTTAATGGAGTTAGAGCGTCTCACAGAGACTCGACTCTTAATCACCCATGCTCTAATTTGTGAGAAGGCATGACGAAAGATGTGGTTTGACAAGCATGTCAATCAGCGCAAATTTAATTAGGGGGACCTCGTTCTACTATAGTCTGTGAAAGGTCACAAACAGAAAATGAAATTTCAAGGACTAGGACCTTTCCGGGTACGTGCAATTAGTAGAACATGCAAAGTCGAGTTGGAGTCGCTCAAAGGGGAAGGAATAAGCTTCTTGATGCCAGGAGGCATATTCCACGGTGGATTTCGTGAGGTTTTACGGTGGATTCCGTAAACTTTGATGACCGGGGCTCATACACAAAGTGGATTCTTTGTGCGAGAAGTTGATGGGGACGCCTGTCCTTTTCGGGCGTTTCATTAATTTAGTGTGTACATGGGTGATTCCATAGCGGGTGATTCCGCAAAATGCATATTAAATTAATAAACGTTTATGAGTTTTGAGTGCACACTCGTAATAAATTAAGGTTAGGATTTATTTCTAACCAGTTGATTTATTTATGTAGCTGAAGACTGCTAGGTATTCACTTTTGTCGGTTTAATTGTATTATTTTACTAACAATTGTGAATGCTTCAGTTGATGTGTAGAGATAGCAGCAGTGGCAGGGGAAAGCATTGGAGGATAGCGAGTATTCGATTTATGGATTATATTTTGATAGGCGCCACGCATTGAGGCATCGATTATTTATTATTATTTTGTATGCGCATGGGCGCACTGTTATGTTATTTCTATTTGGACATTGTATTGGGCGTGCCAGACTCTTTGGGCACCGTCCATTAGCTTTATTCCTATTTTTGTAAAAGAAAACTCAAAAGCTAAAAGCTTGTTATATTTTTGTAAATTGGGCTATTATTGAGCATGAAGATGAAATATACATAAAATACATGCTTTGTGAAGCGCTCACACAAGGCATGGGGGGAGATTGCACCCAATTGGTCTCTTGCTCTTGTCGTTCATGCTTTTTACCTTGTAACTTGTGCAAAAAGTAGAGTTCATTGTTCTTGGGGACCTTCCGGCATTCACTACACGAGCATACAACGTCCGATCTGCGCACCAGTGGTATCAAAGCGGAGCTGAGATCAAAAGCTTCCAATCGCTACCCATCTCGTGCGAAGGCGAAGCTCCTGGAACAATCGGACTCTACGGTCAATCTCGTCGCGAACCGTTGATACAGGCATACTTCTCGCGATCAAGAACCCTTGTTTTTGTTATTGGATTGCGAAGGACCGGGCTATAGCGACGGAGGACCACTTCCAAATCTCCTTCATCAAGTCGTGGAAAAACAGTGAGAAATCTCCATATCCAACCTTTTCATAAGCTTAATAGTAAAGCTTATAAGCTTTAAAGAAGCTTAAAAGCTTCGAATTTGATCCGCGAGGTCTCTGAGGACCTCCGATTTTTTCGCGACGTCTTCAAAAACGGCCCTCCCCACGATCTGCGTCGTTTCCTATTGATTAAGCTTAGTCACCTAAGTTCTACAATCCTGCAAGTCACAAACTCTAGGTCACACCCAAACAATCAAGTTCAGCAAGTATCTTCAGGTCAAGTTCTGCAAGTTTTGTAAATCGACTAAGTTCTGTAAGTCTACAACTCTGCAAGTCACATAAGTCTGCAACTCTGCAAGTCAGACTAGTCAATTGGAGTCAGAACTGACTTGTGCTCAAAACGCCTAGAAGGACTGTTCCTGCGCAGAAACTCCGAACTGCAAAGTTGTTCATTGGAAGGTACTCTATCCATACGCAGGTTTGCTGAAGCATTTTTAGCATACGAAGAAGGATAATACGCAGATTTTCCGAAGATTGAGAAAGCTATACCCAAAAACACATAAGCCTTGTATTCCCGAACTTGAGCTACGCTCATCCCGCTAACTTGATTTTGAGTGAGAAAGGTCTTTTTAGTTTTGCAGGATGACGGAACCACATATGGATGATCTTATGGCTGAAGGTGACCTACCTGAGCCTACGATGGAGCAAAAGCTGGACTTAATCATGATGCAATTGGAAGAAGAACGAAGGGCTAGGCAAGTATTGCAAGCTCAACTAGCAAATTTACAAAGAGCGTCTACCGACAAAGAAGAACCTCAAGCTGAAGATCTTATTCGACGTACCATCGACGCAACTCTCGAAGCTCAAACCATCCGCAAGGAATCAAAGATAAGTAAAAGAAGTTTCAAATTCCGTACTTTCAATGGCATACGAGAAGGAAAAACTGTTCTAGCATTCATTAGTCAGTTTGATGACTATTTCCATGAGGAAACCTATGCAGAAAAAGATAAAATCAAGTGTGTCACTAATCATTTAGTAGACAGAGCATCTCTTTGGTGGACTGTAGTACGCAAGAGCATAGATTGTCCTGATACTTGGGAGAATTTCAAGAAAAAGTTCATGCAGAATTTCCTTCCACCACAATTTCATGAGAAAGCTATTAAACAATGGGATCTTCTTCAGCAACAGGATCGTGAGCCTATACCTCAGTATACAGAGCGTTTTTGGAATGCATTACTCCAGCTACGCATGGTTGAAGACGTACCTGAAGCGACACATAAGCGCAAGAGTATGTCTGGCCTCCTTGGGCATTACTACACTGAAGTTAACATGTTCAAGCCTGCTACCCTTGAAGACGCCATTTCACTAGCTCACGACACTGAAGATAAGCTACGAGGTAGAGACAGACGACCACAGCAATTCCAAGCCAATGGTAATTATGGATCTAAGAAATTCAATTCCAATTTTAGAAGATTTAATCCAGATCATTTCTCTTCATCATCTTTCTGTAAAAATTGGGCAAAACCACCTGCATTACCATCCAATCTCAATCAAAACCCTAAGTCTATTCCACAGCCAAATCCTAATGTACCTAGACTTTCCGCCATTGCAAACAATGTAACCAAAGCCAAGCCAAGAGTATGCTATAAATGCCACCAGCTTGGACATTTAGCAGCAAATTGTCATTCAAAGAAGCCACCTGTCCATATCAACTACCTTGGAGCAATGGACGAAGACGAACATGAAGATATGCCTGATTTCACTGAAGATGAGGACGACACTACTACTACTTCCGATACTTTACCAGGTATGCCTACTCCACATTCATTATTGACTATGAAATGTTTGGTGCATGGAAAGGAAAAGACTATTTTGCATGATGACGGTAGTACTCATGATTTTATTTCAGCAAAATTAGTAAAGGAATTGAAGTTACAGACTGTACCTATGCATTATCGCATCAAAGCTGCATTTTTAGGCACTAGGTATAATGGTACACAGGAAGTGCAAGACTTAGAGATTCAAATTGGCCAATACACTGAACGAAGAAATTTCTTAGTTGTTCCATTACAGTCGAGTGACATTATTTTAGATATGCCTTGGCGTCACCAGCATAACCCAGATATAGACTATTCCACACATTCAATGAATATTAATTTTCAAGAAAAATCTATTACATTATATGGTATGCATGCATCTAATGTTTTTCCACTGCTTTCGCATACTCAAGCTAAACGTGCATTATGCAAGAGTAGTAAATCTTATCTCATTTGGGTGAATGAATTGCAAGTAAAAGAAAGTCATATGCATCCTAGGCATAAAGAATTTCTTGCACATTTTAAGGACTGTTTTGCAGAAGACATACAACCTGGTTTACCTCCTTCACGTCCAGAAGACCATAAGATAGATTTGATCCCTGGCACACAACCACCTTGCAAAGCACCATATAGGCATAACCAGATAGAGCAAAAAGAAATCCAGAGTCAAGTTGAGGAATTACTAAATAGAGGATTGATTAGACCTAGCAGTTCTCCATTCGATGCACCTATTCTGTTAGTCAAGAAAAAGAATAATACCTATCGTATGTGCATTGACTATCGAGCTTTAAATAAGATCACTGTAAAGAATAGGTATCCCATTCCTAGAGTTGATGACCTTATGGACAAACTGCAAGGATCTGCTATATTTAGTAAAATAGACCTTAAGTCTGGTTATCATCAGGTGAGACTAGATAAGTCTGACATATTCAAGACTGCATTTAGAACACAGTTTGGTCATTACGAATTTTTAGTGATGCCATTTGGATTGACTAATGCACTTTCTACGTTTAGTAGAATGGTGAACCGTATATTTCTGAAATATCAGTATTGTGTAATTGTCTACTTTGATGATATTTTGGCGTTTAGTCAAAATGAGAAAGAACATTATGAGCATTTGTCATTGGTTTTTCAGTTATTGAAAGAAAATAAACTGTATGCAAATCCTGAAAAGAGTGAATTATTTAAAACAGAAATTGAGTATTTAGGTCATATTGTATCATCTGATGGAATTAAAGTTGATCCTAAGAAAATCGATGCAATATTGAATTGGCCTGTACCTAAAAACGTGTATGAGTTACGCTCATTCCTTGGTCTTGCTAGTTTCTATAGGAAGTTTGTACATAATTTTTCATTACTTGCTTTACCATTAACCAAACTTCTAAAGAAAGGTATTGTCTATCATTGGTCCGAAAATCAACAGAAATCCTTTGACTTATTAAAACATGCATTAACCCATGCCCCTATTCTACAGTTGCATGACTTTAATAGACCATTCTTTCTAGTAGTGACCAATGCTAGTGGATCAGGAATAGGAGCTGTACTTATGCAAGACAATCATCCTATAGCCTATTCTAGTTGTAAGCTGAAACCTTCTAAGCTGAAATATTCCACATATGACAAAGAACTATTAGCAGTTGTACAAGCATTAAGACAGTGGAAACACTACTTAATGGGTTCAGAATTTATGATTAAGACCGATCAGCAAAGTATTAGACATTTACTTAGCCAATCCCAAATCTCTGATCCTATTGATTCATTGTCATATAATGATGGATTTATGTTTTATGAAAAGAGATTGTGTGTTACAATTCCATTCCGATCTTTTGTTTTGAATGAAATTCATTGTCCCCCATATCAAGGTCATAGAGGTATCATATCTACCTTATGTACATTAACTGAAGATTTTTATTGGCCGCATATGGATGCTGATGTATCTAACTTTGTTTCTGAATGTTTGATTTGTCAAAGAGTTAAGAGACATCATGGTAAACAGTATGGATTACTTATGCCTTTGTCTATTCCATCTAAACCTTGGGAAAAAATTTCTATGGATTTCATTACTGGTTTACCTAATACTAAATCTAACCATGATATGATTTGGACAATAGTAGATAGATTTAGTAAACAAGCATATTTCATTCCATGTAAGAAAACTTTAACAGCATCACAAGCAACACAATTGTTTTTGAAAACTATTTTTACTAACCATGGATTGCCAAAAGTTATTATTTCAGATCGTGATTTTAGATTTTGCAACAACTTTTGGATTACTCTGTTTGCTAACTTAGGCACAAAGATTGATTTCTCATCTGCATTTCATCCAGGAACTAATGGACAAACAGAAGCCACTAACAGCACAATTCTAGATCTTTTACGTGCATATACTATCTCTAAACCACAGACATGGGATACCCATTTGCATTTATTACAGTTTGCATATAACAATACACCACACACATCTACAAAGAAAGCACCGTTTGAAGTGATTTATGGATATAGATTATCTACACCTATTGCATCTTTGTCAAATAGAATTCAGAGTGCTGATGATATTGCTAGTATGCACAACACTATTTTTGATGAGGTTAAAGATATGATTTCTAAAGCCCAGCAATCACATACCAAACAAGCCAACAAGAAAAGACAAGCAATGAATTTCAAAGTTGATGATTATGTTTGGTTGAGAATAGAAAAATGTAGACTGCAAAGTGTAGATAGACATCCAGTTGTGAAATTAGCCCCCAGATTCTATGGACCATTTAGGATCATTCATAAAATTAATGACAATGCATTCAAGTTAGAATTACCATCTCATTGGAAAATTCACAACACATTTCACATTAGTTTATTGAGACCATTTAGAGGCCAATTACCTGTACACCCTGTTTATGAAAACCCACCTTTATTAGAGGAAGAGACTGAAATACTTGAACCAGAAGCTATTATAGACACTGACTTTATGACCACTAGAACTGGCCGAAGGTATTCTAGATATCTAGTTAAATTTAAGAACCATCTTGTAGAGGAAGCACAATGGATGCACGCTAGAGACTTAAATGCTTTCCCCACTCTGTTAGCTCCACATTGAGCTAATAGCAATTGAGGTCAATTGCTATCCCACCCCGGGGGTATGATGCCAGGAGGCATATTCCACGGTGGATTCCGTGAGGTTTTACGGTGGATTTCGTAAACTTTGATGACCGAGGCTCATACACAAAGTGGATTCTTTGTGTGAGAAGTTGATGGGGATGCCTGTCCTTTTCGGGCGTTTCATTAATTTAGTGTGTACATGGGTGATTCCATAGCGGGTGATTCCGCAAAATGCATATTAAATTAATAAACGTTTATGAGTTTTGAGTGCGCACTCGTAATAAATTAAGGTTAGGATTTATTTTTAACCAGTTGATTTATTTATGTAGCTGAAGACTGCTAGGTATTCACTTTTGTTGGTTTAATTGTATTATTTTACTAACGATTGTGAATGCTTCAGTTGATGTGTAGAGATAGCAGCAGTGGTGGAGGAAAGCATTGGAGGATAGCGAGTATTCGATTTATGGATTATATTTTGATAGGCGCCACGCCTATATTTTGTCATGCCTATTTATTGAGGCATCGTTTATTTATTATTATTTTGTATGCGCATGGGCGCACGGTTATGTTATTTCTATTTGGACATTGTATTGGGCGTGCCAGACTCTTTGGGCACCGTCCATTAGCTTTATTCCTATTTTTGTAAAAGCAAACTCAAAAGCTAAAAGCTTGTTATATTTTTGTAAATTGGGCTATTATTGGGCTATTATATTTTTGTAAATTGGGCTAAATGCTTTCCTCCGCCATGCTGCTATCTCTACACATCAATTGAAGCATTCACAATCGTTAGTAAAATAATACAATTAAACCGACAAAAGTGAATACCTAGCAGTCTTCAGCTACATAAATAAATCAACTGGTTAGAAATACATCCTAACCTTAATTTATTACGAGTGCGCACTCAAAACTCATAAACGTTTATTAATTTAATATGCATTTTGCGGAATCACCCGCTATGGAATCACCCATGTACACACTAAATTAATGAAACGCCCGAAAAGGACAGGCGTCCCCATCAACTTCTCGCACAAAGAATCCACTTTGTGTATGAGCCCCGGTCATCAAAGTTTACGGAATCCACCATAAAACCTCACGGAATCCACCGTGGAATATGCCTCCTGGCATCACTTCTTCAATGGCAGTCGCATGAAAAAGTACTATCCTCCTTCCCATTCATTGCACGAGCCACCTATGCTTGAAGCCCCTGTCAACGTTTGCATGGCTACAATTACCAAACTAATAGATCAAGATGAAGAAGTAGTAGCACCCGCCTACGTACGAATCACGATTACTGCAGAATGGATGTATTCTTTTGATGCCTTGACCGACGAAGGTGCCGACTATAATATCTTGATGCATGACTATTGGAAACGCATCGGTCAGCCTAAATTACAGTCCACAAACGCTAAACTCAGCCCGTTTGGGGGCAACACTTACTCACTCTTAGGAAAATGCAAAGTGGCTGTCTCCATCGAGGCTGAAAGTATCCTAGTCTTCTTTTATGTGTTACCAAACACTAAAGGGGTTGGTGATAAGTCACTACTAGGTCGCACTTTTAAAAAGCAGATGAACTGCAATGTGGACTACAACCTAGATCGCATCCATCTTGCTGTAGGCAATGTGCACATAGTGACTACTTTTAGCAAGGGTTATCTTATGCCTCCTACAACTGTAGAGCCACTGATAGAGACCCCCACAGCCACGCCCATGACCAAGCCTAAGGAGAAGGGTAGGGATATCTCACCCCATGCTCAAAGTGCTAGAATCAAGCCCACCCAGGCCATTCACAAGGACAAAGAGTCCATGCTCATATGGGTGCCAAAACGACGAGGGCCACCTCCTTGTAAACCGCAGAAACATGCTTCTAAATGCAAAAACTATCAGTCGCAGCCTAAGAGGCATCTCAGATACTATCCACATAGGCACACTACCACGCCACGATGGATCCCCAAAGATCTCTTACAAGCACAAGGATACTATGAGGGCAATCCCTAGATATGGGTGCCTAAGTGTGGACATTCAAGAAGCTCAACTCTGAGCAACCCCACTCCAGCTAGACAGGCTGGCACATACAAAGCACAAACCGCAAAGAAAACTGAACCAGCACCAGTGGTGATTAATGACTCCCAACACATTTATCATCCCAAGCTGGATGCCCAAGCATCATCCAAGTCAGAGGAGTTGCGCACACCCATGCCAGCTTGAATAGAATGCAACACGCCTCCTATGCCACTGAAGCCCACTGTAGCATCTCAAAGTGCTCCAAAGTGCAAAGTCCCATATGTGATGCCAGCAATGGAGTCACCACTATTCAACCCAATTGCACCATCACCACCAGTAGGTCTTAAGCCTTTGTACGAAAGACGATCTTTCCTTTAAGTGCCAAGGATCTCGCTAAGACCTCGGGAAATGAAGTAGTGACGTGCATCAAGGAGTTGAATGACACCTTCACCACATTTGCTAGGAGCTATGAGAGGCTTGACCTAGGACTTCTTGACGAACCCCTTGCTTTTGATGTTCGTGCATTGCCATGCACTTGGGAAGACTACGAGTTTATGACCATCAAATTTTCCAAAATTACCGCCGAATTAATTGCTAATGGAGAAATCTCAAAGGAACAAGCTGTTCTTAGAAGACTAATCACCTCTTATCGCAAGCCTGCTTGCTCTACACCTGAACAAAAACTGGAGGAGCTCACGTAGCTTGCCAGCTTTGCTTCCTCGTTCTTACAACTATGGTATGCCTTACGACTCCAATGGGAGAAAAAAGGCTACCGTATCATGACCAATGTTGAGCAAAGGAGGGCAATCAAAACAATTGAACACGACCCTACTTATGTGGCACCTCTTTCATTTAGAGTTTTGGCCATTACACGCAACATACACTTAGATGACCAGGTGTTGGCCCACCCTTACATTGACCAGTTCCTCACGGAAGAGGAGTTGCACGTTGCTAGTCGCCTCAACTACGGGGACATCTTTCATGATGTCTTGACCTACATCACTCAAGGTTCCATACAACCATGCGAACTTGATCGTCATGCCCAGCTTGAATATAACCCTAACCTTTATACTTGGCTGTTGGCCAAGTAACTCACCCCACCCAGCCCATGAGAACCTTCCTCCTATTGAGATATCGAGCTCCACTCGTGATACGCCAGGGTGACCGTTGTGTATTTATGTCACCGACTTGTCAGTTGCAGACGCGGTTGGTACACCGCCCATGAATAATAGCTACATGATAGCTATCCTTATCTATTCTAGTTCGTGGCTCAGTTAGTATGCCACCTTAGTTAGTTGAGTTTGGTTTGAGACCCATATATATAGGGTTCTTCTATTTCTTTGTACTAGAGTTCTTTTGGCTTACACAACTAAGAAGAGGAAAACTGTTTTCAGCCTCCACCCTTGTGTGTATTCCCCCATTGTGCAGGCAAGAAAGCTACAAGTGAGACTCCTTCCTTCTCTCCCACAATCTTGACATGGTATCAGAGCCTTGTTCATGGTAAGGAGCTCAAGAAAGCAAGCCAAGCTCGCGGTGTTCTGGTAAGAGGAGCAGTGTTGCTTTCATTTTCTGTTTTGGGAGCAGATCTCTGCAGGTAGCACAGCCGGAAAGTGCAAGAGTGCATTGTCTCAGGTTGAGACGCCCTTCGTGGTGAAGCAAGAGGGCAGTATATGCTGCGGGAGAGGGATTTAGCCCATGGCGACCTTGTTTTTTTTATTTGAGGCCATTTCGGGGCCTGTTTTGGAGGCGGAAGTTTTCTGCACGCACTCAGGAGAAGGCCCAGTTTTATGCTGTGCAGCCACTGTTCTACAGGTCAGGGAAAAGTTACTGTAGAAATTGCATCGTATGCTTGTGCGCAGAGACATTGGGAGTTACAGAATCATCCCTGTTGCCTGTTGATGCAGAATCGTCACTAGGAAGTGACTATGTGGTCAAATACCACTTTCGTCAGTTTTGCAGATTTGCCTTTGTGAGGCTGAAGCTGTGTTCTTTGCAGTGACAGAATTTTTTGCAGTGTTCTGTAATGGCGTCTGATTCTCTCTCAGAGATTGTCACTGAAAAGCTTGACAAGAACAACTTCCAAGCATGGAAGTTTAGAATGACGAATTTCCTTATGGGAAAAGGATATTGGGAATTTGTTGCAGGAAATGAAGAAGAACCAGTTCTTCCTGATGTTCCCAATCAACAGCAAATGCAGGCATTTAAAGCATGGCATGAGAGAGCCAGGAAAGTTATGTACTGGCTGTCTATCAGCATTTCAGACTCTATGATTGTGCATATTCAAGATGCAAGTACGCCAAAGGAGGGATGGGATACTTTGTCAAAAATGTATAGCACAAATACGCAAGCCAGGAAAATGCAGCTCAAGCAAGAGTTGCACAATGTGCAAAGAGAAAGTATGAGCATCAATGACTACCACATGAAGGTGAAGAAGATTGCAGATGCACTTGCTTCCATTGGGTCACCAGTGGAAGATGATGATTTAGTCTCAGTGACCTTGAATGGTCTAGGAAAGGATTATGCACAGTTCCGAACATCCATTTCCGTCCATGAAAGATTTCCTGATTTTGAGGAGTTGATTGCTCTTCTAATTTCTGAGGAGCAGAGAAATGGTGGTGCATCTTCTTCAGGAGGAACTTCAAAAGAACCTGTCTTCTACTCAAATGCTGGAAGAGGTAGAGGCAGAGGTAGAGGACGCCGATATGGAGGCCGTGGTAGAAATCAAAATATGCAGCAAACTCAAGAAAACCAGTCCTATGGAGGAGGACGTGGTAACTCTAGAGACAGGGGGAGCCAAAGAGGTCGTGGTGGATGGCAAAGAGACCAAAATGCAAACAGTAATGTTGAATGCTACTACTGTGGTAAAATGGGTCATATGGCTAAAGACTGCTATAAAAAGCAGAATGACATCATGAATGGAAAACTGCAACAAGGGAATTATGCATCTTCTAGTAGATAGGGTGATGACAGAAATGAGCATTTGTTTATGGTGCAGCACATGAAAAATTCTGTGACAAGTGCAGAAGAAAGCAAGAATGGATGGATGATGCAAGGAAAATGGAAAAACCAGGATTTTGGAGACTGGTGATGATACTGCACATCCTATTGTGCAGATTGGAAAATTTCCTTTGTCTATGCAGGATGGGAAAAAGAAATACCTATCCGATGTATTTCATGTCCCGAATATCACCAAGAATCTGGTTTCTGTTTGTCAAATGGTTGAGCAGGGCTTGCAGGTTAGATTTAATCCTCATGGATGCTTTGTTGAGGATATGAAAAATAAAGGTCGCTTGATAGCAAAAGGAAAGAAGAAGGGCAGAATGTTTACGTTGGATGCAGACATGCCTGAATTGAGTGCAGCAATGTTTGCACATGGGACCGGTGTAGTTGTAGATATTGATATCTGGCATAAACGCATTGGTCGTGTTAATGTACAGCGACTTAAATCAATGCATGCCCAAAATATTGTTGCAGGATTTCCCAAATTCAAGGTTGCAAAAATGCATAAGGTATGTGAAGCCTGTCAGTTTGGAAAACAGGCAAGGAAACCATTTCCTACACATGTTCAAGAGAGTGAGAAGCCATTGGAGTTAATCCACTCTAATGTGTGGACTACTAAAGCTGCATCTCTTGGAGGCTGTCATTATTTTGTCACTTTTATTGATGACTATAGCAGAAAATTTTGGGTGTATTTTATGAAAAAGAAAAGTGAAGTTTTTGGGCACTTCAAACTCTTAAAGCTATGGTTGAAAAAGAAACAGGCATCCAGATAAAATGCCTGAGGTCAGATGGAGGGGGAGAGTACCTCTCAAATGAGTTTGCAAGGTTCCTGCAGGAGCATGGCATAAAGCAGCAATATTCATGCAGTCATACCCCATAACAAAATGGAATTGCAAAAAGGAAAACCAGGCATATTGGAGAGGTATCTCGTGCCATGCTCAATGAAAAAGACTTGCCGGATTTTTATTGGGCTGAAGCAGTTGCTACAGCAATCTACATAATGAACAGGACTCCCACTACAGTAATACATGGAATGACTCCAGAGGAGATATATACTGGTAGGAAGCCAGATATTTCTCATTTGAAAATTTTTGGTTGCATTGCCTATGTACATGTGCCAGATGAGTTGAGATCCAAGTTGGATCCAAAAGCTGAGAAGTGCATCTTTATTGGTTACTCTCTGCAGCAAAAAGGGTATAGATGCTATAACCCTTCTACTCGTAAGTTTACAGTGAGCAGAGATGTTGTTTTTGATGAGATGAGTAGCTGGTATAAACCAGTAAATGTGATTGATGATGTAGATGCACAAAATGATAATGCTGCACAGAATTCACAGCAGCAGTCACAAAATATTAGTGGACCTGGAGCGTCCTCTAGCAGTGGTTCACATTCTTCGCCATGGACAGACAGATTGAGATCAGGAGAATCTTCTCAAAGTAATGCAGATAATGGTATGCAGGTATCACGAAAAGGAAAAGAGAAGGTTGATCAGCCCATGTTTGATGTGAATGCAGGTCACTCTTATGTGGATGGTGAATCTAGTGACTCAGAACAGAGCATTGATGATGAGTTGGGTATTCCTTCTATTGTTACACCTGGAGTAAGAAATACCAGGGATGTTTTGAGAGCACCTGGGAGTGAACCTACTTTGCGCAGGTCTATGAGAGCTAGATATCCTGTGGATAGGCTAAAATATGATGGATTTACAGCCATTCACTATGCATATATGGTCAAAGTGATACAGGAACCATAACCCACTTCTTTTGAGCAAGCCATGGGAAAAGAAAAATGGGAGAAAGCCATGGATGAAGAAATGGATGCCTTGGAAGCAAATGCTACATGGGAATTGGTACCTTTGCCTAAAGGTAAAAGTGCAATTGGCTGTAAGTGGGTTTATAAGGTGAAGCACAATGCAGATGGTTCTGTGAACAGATACAAGGCAAGATTAGTAGTCAAGGGGTATGCACAAATATATGGCATTGACTATGAAGAAACATTCAGTCCGGTTGCAAGGATGGCAACCGTAAGAGCAGTCATTGCTATGGCTGCATCAAAGGGATGGTCTTTACATCAGATGGATGTAAAGAATGCCTTCTTGCATGGTGATTTGCAAGAAGAGATCTATATGGAGCAGCCACCAGGTTATGTGCATGTTGTTCATCCTGAGTTTGTTTGTAGGTTGAAGAAAGCCTTGTATGGCTTGAAGCAAGCACCTAGAGCATGGTCTGACAAGATAGGACAGTATCTTGTCACTATTGGCTTTCAGATTTCCAAGGCAGATTTCTCACTTTATGTGAGAAAAACAGAGAAAGGTATTATGCTACTTGTCATTTATGTTGATGATTTGATTATGACAGGTGACAGTGATGAAGATATCCTTCATGTGAAAATGCTATTGAAGCAAAAGTTTGAGATGAAGGATTTGGGAGAGCTACGTTATTTCTTGGGTATTGAGGTGATTAGATCACCAAGTGGGATACAGCTCTTGCAGAGGCAGTATGGATTGGACATGCTGTCCAAATATGGGATGACAGGCTGTAAGCCTATTTCAGTTCCTTTGGAGCAGAATGTAAAGCTGAGCACAGATGCAGGTGGGCTTCTAGAAGACCCTACTATGTACAGACGCATAGTAGGAAGTTTGATTTATATGACTATTACCAAGCCAGATTTGAGCTATGCTGTTGGATTGGTAAGTCAGTTTATGCAGGCTCCAAGGAAACCACATTTGGATGCGGCTAGACACATACTCAGGTATGTGAAGTCCACATTGCAGTATGGACTATTTTATGAGACTGGGGTTCAGATACAGTTGCATGGATACACTGATGCTGATTAGGCTGGTAGTATTTCTAATAGATGATCTACCAGTGGATATGTGTTCTCTTTTGGGAGTGCTGCAGTCACTTGGAGCAGCAAGAAACAGCCTACAGTTGCCTTGTCGAGCACAGAGGCTGAGTACAGGGGTGCAGCAATGGCTGCATGTGAGGTAGCTTGGTTGCATAAGCTACTTTATGATATGCATCAGTCTACAGATGGGCCAGTTGTCATTTATTGTGACGACATGAGTAGTATACACTTGGCAAATAACCCAGTCTATCATGCTAGAGCAAAGCACATTGAGGTGCATTATCACTATATGCGAGAGAGGGTTTTACTAGGTCTTATTAATCTAGTTTATGTCAGCACAGAGGATCAGGTAGCTGACATATTCACGAAGGCATTGGGTGCAGAGAAGCTGCGCAAGTTCAGAGACCTGCTTGGTGTGCAGGAATTGGGATTGAGCTCGAGGGGGAGTGTTGAGATATCGAGCTCCACTCGTGATATGCCAGGGTGACCGTTGTGTATTTATGTCACCGACTTGTCAGTTGTTGCAGACGCGGTTGGTACACCGCCCATGAATAATAGCTACATGATAGCTATCCTTATCTACTCTAGTTCGTGGCTCAGTTAGTATGCCACCTTAGTTAGTTGAGTTTGGTTTGAGACCCATATATATAGGGTTCTTCTATTTCTTTGTACTAGAGTTCTTTTGGCTTACACAACTAAGAAGAGGAAAACTATTTTCAGCCTCCACCCTTGTGTGTATTCCCCCATTGTGCAAGCAAGAAAGCTACAAGTGAGACTCCTTCCTTCTCTCCCACAATCTTGACACCTCCTCCCCTTGCTAATCCTAGGAAGGATTCTCTTAACACTTGAGGAAAGGGGGGGGGAGCAAATGCAAATGAGAGCCAAGTGATGAGAGCTAAGTGATGTAGCAAGATGTATAAAGGATGAGAATGATCAACTGAATTCAAATAGGAAAGAATGCAAGGAGGAAATAGATGTTGGTTGTGAATTATTTCCAAGTTTTATTCCTCTGAATCAGCACGGCAAATTGTCACACGTATTCTTTCTTGGGTTTTTGTTAGTGATGAGTCAAATTATAACGCTAATGTTGACTTGGTGTGATGACAGGCACCTACTATGGCAGGACAAAGTAAACTCCCATTCACTGAAGCGGAGCTGATAAAGTATGGAATCAGCATCGAGACGCGTGGATTTAGCCAATTCACATTCAAGCATACCATGAATTTAGATAAAGCCATCTTGGAAGAGCCGACCATGAGGGAGTTGGAGGACAAATGTAACCTCCAAAAGTACGTGGAAAAGGTCGGACATGTTGTAGACTACAGCATGTGCGCGGACTTCTTAAGGAGCTTTGATAAAGGAAGGAGCTGTGGCATGGTCACAATAAGGGCAGGTGACCAGGAAAGAAGGGTGCAAGTTCCCCTTAACACAGAAATTGTCGAGAAAACCCTGGGGCTTGTGCCCAAGAAATAGAGGCGCCCAAAAAGAGATGTGTATGCCATGATGGGAGTCAGAAAAGAGGACATGCACACGGTAGATGGAATCAGTTTGGCGGACATTCCAGACACTGCGACAAGGATGCAAGCTAAGATGACCCACACCCTTTTCTCGAGCCACAGATACAACTCACTAATGAATAGAATTGGGGTGCCGTTGCTGGAAAGCATCGCCGCAAGAGTTCCAAAGGAGGTGGATTGAAACGGCTTTGTCCAAAAAACTAACAGGAATTCAACCGCGCTCCTGGCTCTAGCCGCAGCCCAATTGGTGGGGAATTTGGGCCTCTACCACACGATCCACAAGAAAAAAACCTGCCACAAAAGCCTCTACAATCAGATATGGAGGTGTCCTCACAGAAATCATCGACGAGGCTATCAAGGATACCGACGTAGAGGAAGAGCAAGCTATGCACCAAAGCTCACCTCACCGCGAGGAAGAAGGCTCGGAGCGAAAAGATGGCAAGCGACGAAGGAGATTCGGAAATACCACCCACTCAAACAGCCAAACCACAGAAGCAAATGAAGATTGACAAGAGCTAGAAAAAGAAGGAGGAAAGACTGAGCAAAGAAGAGCAGGCCAAGGTGAAGAGGGCTCAAAGAGAGTCAAGGAGGGTGGAGGAGCAATGAAGGAAAAAGGAAGAGGAAGAACTCGAAGAAAGAGTTAGAGAAGAGTCAAAAAGGGCAGAAGAAGAGAGGCAAAGAAGGGTGGAAGAGGAAGCTGACGAGCTGGCTGAGTTGGCAGCGGCCACTCGTAGATCTGTTGAAGAAACCCATGTAAGAGGAGAGATCAACCCTTTGAGTCCCCATCATGAGGCCGAAGTAAGTGGCAGCGTGGAAGTGGCCCGAGTGATTGTAGACAAGGCGAGGTCCCTGTTGCACCCCCTGCCTTCCTCCTTCGTGCCAGTGCCAACCGATGCCACAATCGCCCCGCAACCCATGCCCTCTCTAGACATAGCCCAAGTGATGAGCATGATACAAATGCTTGTCAGTAAAGCGGCTAAGATTGTATCGGAAAGCGGAGTGAAAAGACCCGCTGCTGCAGATGCTGAGTCCAGGAAAGATCCGAAACAGCAAAAGCTAGAGGGGTCAACCACCACAGCCCCTACTCCCATGTCACCTTGTGCGGACTACGATGCTTACGTGGCTGAGCTCCTGGCATAGTTGGACAAGGCAAATGAAGAAAAGAAGGTGGCCTTGGTGGAGCTGGAGAAGGAAAAGGAAACTTCGGCAGCCTTGAGGCTAGAAGTTTCAAGGCAAGGAGCCAACCGAAAAAGGGAGGTGAAAGTGCTGCAAGATCAACTGGAAGCAAAAATGAAAGAAGCCTAAGACAATGAGAGCCGCCTGAGACAAAGGCTGGAGGACGAAGAGCAAAACTTGGTGGTAGAGCAGCGGAGCTTAAAGTTGCCACTGCAGCAATATGCTGACCTAGAATAGAGAACTGCCAAACTAGAAAGGTATGGATAGTTAGTAGCTCAAGAAGGCGAGCCAAGCAAGCAGCAAGAGGATACCATAGCAAAGCTATGGTATGAACTCGAGGAACAAGACATGCTGGAGAGAGAGATAGAGTTCCTAGCATAGGAAAGGCTGGCAATCCTTGTAGCAGATGCACAAGGGCAGCAACAGGAGGTACAACGACTGCAAGGTGCATTGGAGATTGCCAAGGAAGACATAGAGGCCCTCATAGCTATGGCCTTCACAAAACGAAGATTGCACCTTGCAGAGATCCAAAGCCACGAGTAGCTAGCATAAGAAAAGTCAAAACCAATTGCTGAGGCAGAACAGAGATTCAGCATTGCAAATTAAGCGAAAGAAATTGCTGAAGAGCAGCTGGCTTGGAAATCCAGGGAGTGGAACCAACTCTGGGTCTTAACAAATGAATAGCAGCAGGTGGTAACCACCTTGGCAAGTGAGCTGGAAGAGGGAAGAAGGAAGATGGACGAGAGAGCCAATGAGTGGAAAAAGAACAACTTTGAAAGGATTAGGCAATTAACGGAACGCTTGGCGGTGGCTGAGTGCGAGAGAGTGCTTGCCAAATCTAGGGCAGAAGTAGCCGATGTATGCGCCAACGCACAAAGATAAGCCTTTCTCAGCATAGTACTACATGTCACCCAAGTGGAGGGCAATGATTTAGTGGAGAAGGTAAGAAGGAAGCTAGAACTGACTACCCAAGCGCTAAGATATGGCCTTCAAGAACAGGAGCTTCCAACAGGCACATGAATCACAAAAGAGTAGCAATTTCACTACCTGCGTAGTGCCGACCTCTCCACTGTTGAGCTTAAGGAACTAGGGTTCGAAGAATAGGAGCAACCAACACCACCACCACAAGTGGCCCCAGCAATGGCCGAGTAGAATGTCAAAGGTCCGAACTTGGAGCAAGATGTTGAAGAAGAACAACGAAGAATGCCCAGTCTGCCTCTACCAGACCTCCCTCCTGAAGAGCCCGAAGATGCTCACATGCCCAAGCACATTGTGGCAGCCAAAAGAAGAAGGCAGAAACTAGCAGAGAAAGCACAACAGAGAGCATAGTCACTGCCCAAACAATTCCCTAAAGAGCCGGTGCCACTACGAGGAGATACCAACCCTATCGATTGGCCTCAGGAATTGATCATATGGCGTGACCGGGAGTTCCAAACGAGACCATTTGAGCTTTCATTTGCTTATCCATGCTCTCTGGACCGTGCATTGCCTCTAGGCATTCTAGCCAAGATCAAGGACCTGGCCAATGATCTGGCGAATAGATGGATAGAAGAGAGGAGCCTTATAATAACTAGGTGGAGGCAAGAGCCTGTAGATTACTAGTAGGACAAGGTAAACAGGGTTCCCAAAACTGTCCAAGGCTACGAGACATAGCCAAAGTGGCAGAGGAGGATTTGGGATGCCAATTTTGACGCCTGGACCGCCTTCTGCAGCTCACTTCTTGAAGAACGCAACGACCCCATCTACATGCCCTACCCCCGTAGGCATGGAGTTGATTATGACCGAACCATTCATGGGGATTTTGACTTTCCTAGAATATATAACATAAATGCTCGGAGTCCTGAGGAATGCCTAGTTTTTAGAGTAGAGGATCTCCTCCCATCCATCAACCGCTTCCTCTCGCAGATTTTTCTTCTTGCCCGGATCCAACCTTCCTAACCACCTGTAATTATCTTAGGCTTATTCAAATTCCTATTAATGCAGAGACCTACAGCTGAGGAAGCCCACCTCCCTCCCCTCTTTTTTGACATCAACCTAGGGATAGATAGTAGGGCTATGACTAGATTAATGATGAGGGCAACCCTGCTTCCCTCCTTTTGCCTAGAAATCTTAGAGAATATGAATGATACCCACTTCACAAGGTGTAATCATCCCTTCTTGTCATCCACACCTCTGAAGGCTCGGGCTGCTATTAAATAATATCTACAAAGTCGCGCATTTCTATCCCAATTCTTGCGACCACCCCGTACTCCGACTGAAGGTGATAGGCATTAGCGAGAACGCCTTCTTTGTATGCAATTCTCTTTTTTTTTTTAAAGCACAAGGGCTCACTTTTCTCACTACACCTAGGGTTCACCCCTAGCCCCTCCCCCCACTTCACACTTAGGGCACATCAAGGGTAGGACTTCCAGACCTGTCACCCTAAGTTCTAGACTGCACCTCCAACAACACACGAACTGGGCCCTTAAGTGTGGGACATTACCTAGGGCCTACCCAAGGTTAGACCCATCTCCCAGTTCCACTGCACATGCACTTATACCACACCGTGAGATAGACACACCCCTTAGGAAGTGCACAACTTTCTCTTGCAGGCTATGATCATGACTCAGTGACCAATGACCCAGCTAAGGAGGACCATCCACGACATCCGCTAATGACCAGGAATTTTTCCATAAGTCGGACAAACACCACTACAGTAGCTTCAGGAGCTTTTGCATACTCCGACAGTTAAATGGACCAACATGCTTGATGTGGCCGACCATTTGCCTGTTGATGGCTACCATGACTCAACCAAATCAAGCAGACAGAAAAATTAGTTATGGACCCACCATTGGCATAGATCTTGGAACCGCATATTCTCCAAATGATTACAGAGCCCCGGTTTCGACAGCTGTCCTAGAAGGGAAGCTGCAACTGTGTGACAAATGCCGAGCATCTTCATGAAGATCAAAGCACGCCGAAATCTCTCCCAATCAATAGGAATCAAAACTCCATCATCTCTCATTCACAATAGCACCTTTTGATTGTGGTCATCTATCCACCAATTCCACTTAGTAGCAACCCCAACTACCCTATGGCTCCCCACCCTAGTGCCATGGGACTAGCACTTAGCTAGGAGGGGGGTAATGTTTACCGCAGCATAGAGGATCGAAAAATCAAGTAGAGGAGCGAAAAAAATGGAAGAAGGAGATAACCGAAAGGGCACAAGACAAAGGAAGGAAAAGGTGCCCCAGATGGAGGTCAGACCCTGAAAATTTTAAAGAAGACCTCTCCAGAAGGCTTCGGTGTTGCCTCGAGACAAGAAAAGAATAAAAGCGCGATATTAAATGTGAAGGCACTCCCGAATCCTTGTAAAAAGAGTGCCGAGCTCACTCCTGTGCAAATTTTATGCATTAGTTGAGAATGGGATAAGTTAGAACAGTGGAAAATAGGAAAAGAGGGCCTAGGCTAATGGCCGGCCATGTAAAAAGTGGAGATGACCGCCCCAAAATTAGGCCACATATATAAAGTTCAAAAGTGAATGAGAAGCTCATTCTTGTCTGTGGCCAAAGCTTCTTCTTTTTTCTCTCTTGTTTCTTGCCTTCTTGCTTGTGCTTGAGTGAGGGAGTGAGGGAGTGTGAGAGAGTGAGGGAGTGAGTGCGTGAGAGTGAGAGATCATGGAGAAGAAGCTCTCCATCTTCTCTCTTCATATTCTCCTCTTCTCTTATCTTCTCTTCTCTTGCGCGGCTATGGAGGATGGAGCTTGACGGAGAGGGCTTGAGGTTTCTTGAGCTTGCCACAAGGATTGTGGAGCTACCAGAGTGCAAGAGAGAGGAGGGAACTCGATCGAGCATCAAGGTAAGCTCACTACACCCGTAAGATAGGCATTGCACATTGGCTATGTGAGAGATAGCCATGGCTACTCGGCTTGAAATTCTTGATCAATAAGCGGTCCATAGGTCTCAAGGTAGAGCTCCGTAGCTCCCCTCCATGTGTCTTTGTAGCATATTGTTGAGGCACATGGGCCATACTTTGCAGAAAAGGGAAGAAGCATCGGAGTTTGGTCCACACAAGGGATGGAAAATTCACATTGGATAGCACGTGGTGCATACCAAAGAAAGACCGATCCTGGTGGAGAGGTGAATGGTAGCAATCCAATTATCCATATGCTATCTTGGTGGTATAGGATTATAGTAGCAGATAAGGATAAACTCTCGCAAAAGAGAGCAAATGAAAGTGTTGATGAATCCGATGTAGACATGATGGAATCACATCATGTCACTAAAAGAGTGTGTTATGAAGCCTCAAGTGCCAAAGAAAACCATGTCAAGTGACAAGAAACAAGGCTTCGACAAGATAGCAAATGGGTGCAAAGAGAGCTAAGACAATAAGATGAACAATGTGTTCAATGTGAATGCAATTCATAGTTTAAGAGAGAAAGAGAGAGTGTGCATCTATGTGAATGAGTCTTACAGTTTAGGGTTATATAAAAGAGAGTTTCACTTTCTATCTTATTCATTGAGTTCTCACATCTCTTATGCAGGAAAGATGGCTAGGCCTAAGGTAGTTGCAAATAAGCCTCCGCTCAAAGCCCCATATCGTGTTCAACCCCTTGGAGCATCTACTAGCTCAAGTGCACCCCCTTCTTAGCCTAACCCAGCTTCCTCAAGCCGTCCCACAAGAAATACAAGTGGAAGCCAAGTATTGTTGCCTTGAGAGAAATCAGGAGGTATCAACGCTCTTTTGATCTCATCATTCCGAAGGCGAGCTTCTCGAGACTTGTTCGTGAGATTGTGCAAGACCTCTATCGCATAGAAAGCAGGAGGTGGTTTTTGGCACAAGGTTAGGATAGACCTGATCGCTTTAGAAAAGAATTTCTTCATGCTCTACAGTGTGCTACTGAGGCCTTTTTAGTTGACTTGATGACTAATGCTTAGCATTGTACATACATGCGAAGCGAATCATTGTAACTCCCAAGGACTTCCAACTTATAAGAAATCTTCAAGCAGTGAAGGATGCATTTGTTCCAATGGAATGAGCAGATTTGTAATGTTATCTTTTTTGACATAGTGTTCTCCTCATGCATTGGACATATGACTATATCCCAGTGCAAAACTGTTGTACGCATCCTTAAAATATGAATTACATTTTTACAAATGTCCTTCGCTCTCAACTTTGACTATGCATCTTCACTGTATTTTTAACTCTTACTGACAATATTTGCTAGCACTATCAATTTCAATAAGGAAAAACATGCAAAAATTTGCCATTTCTTGTTGTAGACTTTACTCCTGATGCCTCTGTATAATTTATGTGGTACGAAATTTCTAAGGGCCAGTAGTCGCAATGTTGATTTCTTGATTATCAATCCATCTATAATTTTGGTGTGTGATAAATTTTAAAATACCACCCTGTATCGGAATGCGATAAAACTTCACACACGCACTCGTTACGTGGGCAAGAGTCCAAATTATATTTTTTTGAAAAAAAAAGCATGTAGACCCTTGGTCCAAAGTCTGGCATCTGGAGCCACTTTCCAAGAAAAAGCCAGACTTTGGACCACGGATCTACATACATTTTTTTCCAAAAAAAATAGTTTGGGCTCTTGGACACCTAACAAGTGTGCGTGTGAAGTTTTGTCACATTTTGATACAGTTTAGTATTTTAAAAATTATCCCACACACCAAAATTATGGATGGATTGATAATCAAGAAATCAATACCACAACTTCCAACTAGGGGTTTGCAAGCATTTTTTTTCAAAAAACAATACTTTGGACTCTTGGCCACCTAACGAGTGTATGTGTGAAGTTTCCTCGCATTCCAATAAAGGCTCACAATGACAGTAACATCCACGGCTGCACTTTCACGCATATCTTGATCAAGGCACAACCATTTACCCTTGAGCATCCTCCATCTACAATACTTGAACAGTAGGCATAAAGTCTATCATGTAACAAAATACTTGTAATTGGAAAGAAAAGTTAGACGATCCATCCAAAAGTAAGATAATAGTCAACTAAGAGAGAAATTTTTTACTTGAAAGCCATGTCGCTTGTTGTGACTCCATTGCGTTTGGATTGTGAGTCATTTTGTATATCCAAGTTTTGCCTAGAATCCTTGTTACATAATCCTCCGATGCACTTTTTATGATGTATGTGCTTTTGGTACGTCTCAAACCCTTACATTCCTTGAACATATGTGAAAAATTTGAAATTGGTATGAACCAGATTAGATGTACATTCTTTGAGCTGGTGCTTGGCTTCATACAGTTCAATATGTTTGCTGAAATTTTTGTATTCTTGGTCCCCCTTGGATAATATAGACTTTGACTCAGAGAAAAACAAGGTCCTCTGCAAGTTGCTTAGATGTACGCCCCTCAAAGAGCATTCTACCAATTTTGAGGTGGTAACACTTAAAAGAACCTGTGAAACTCTCAACATTTTGCCACTCATAGCAATCCAAAGGGTAAACTTCTGTAAATACGAGACAAATAGTTGCATACGTATCATGAAATTTATCATTGAACACAATGAGTTGCAAATACTTATTGTTTGAAATGTTTTGTTGAAATGACACAATGGACCCAATATGTATTTGCATGAATACATGTTGTACAAATGCCTCTGTTACAAGGTGAGAATCAACATTCCTTTGTCTTAAAGCTAAAATTTTATACATTTACAATTGCAGTTGCTTTCACCTTGAAAGCTCCCTTCATACTTTGACACATATGTACCTAAGACGAGTAATGATACATATCAATGATCCAATTCCCTTCTTCATATTTTCTGTTACATACTTCTATTGAGAGAATGCTTATTCTTCTCTTAGGCATTATAACCTAGGCATTAGATGTAAAAAAGTATGTATTAACCCCTAAATAATAAGCACTTTAAGTCTGTCTAGTAATCACCATTATGTCATACAAATCAACATGGCATTAAGAGATGTTTACACTTTTGTAAATAGACATAAACATTGATATTGAAATCCATGTGGATATGACATCGACACAAAGTATAGATTCAATTTCAATGCATCACTTTGATCATACCATTTACATGAAATATAATGGAAAGAATAGCACAAGAATACTTGGAGAAATTTGCCAAAATAAATTCCATTATAATGAATAGAAGTCTGATTTGATTCAATACATTGTATATGAAACATGGGTATTATAGAGTAGTTGTTACAAGAATAGCAACCACATGGAATGCAAATCTTAATAGGCACATTGGATTACCACCTAAGATATTCTATGACTCAACACATTGTGCATTATATGGATGATATGATACAAGAGATTCATGGATCATTGCCAATTGGCATGGAGATCGGAATGGACACATATAACCAATAAAGCTAAGGAATTTTTAACCATGGACTTCCAGCAGATCCATATCATCCAGCACAAAGGAATCACTCACCACATCAAAATAGTTGATCGAGAATTATGTGCTTCACCTAAACCTTGTACAATACCTGCATGTACAAAAAAAACTTGCATGAATCCCTTTGAACAAAAATACTTGCATGAATGAATCCATTTTAACAAAAAATATCTAGATAATTGCATGAATATAAGAAACACAAAATAGGGTGAATTTACCTATAAGCTGATTTGCTGAAGATAAGATTGAATCATTGATGATCAAAATCCATTGCAAATGATGGAAAAAAAGTCACTAATTAAATGAATAAATTTTGGCACCACAAAATATGGCAGATTTATCCGTAAATTGAGCTACAGAATCTTTGTTGCTCTACCTTGTGTTAAGTATTGTAACAACAATTGATCCTTAAGTTAGAACTGGTATCAAACCCTATTGTAAAGATAGTAGAAAATGAAAAATACAGAGACTTCGAGGAAGAAAGAGAGAGTGTGTGAGTATGCGGTAGAGAGAAAGAAATGAGCACCTATCGAATCTTGCCCAAATTGATCTCTGCAAAAGACAATAGCAAGAGTTAGTATTTACATGAAGGTATACTGAAAAAACAGTAGAAAAGAGGAAACATAGAGAGATAAAGAGAGAGGGAGAGAGAGATGAGCACTTATGCAATGTCACCCAAAATTATCTTAGCAATAAAACAACAACAAGGGTTAGAACTAACATCATGTTGTATTGAAAAGATAACAGCAAAAAAACAAACAAACAAAGAGAGAGATTAACACCTTTGCCTCTTGCTCCAAATATGCTCTGTAAGAAAACAACAATTAGAACTAACATCAAATTCTATTGAAAACACAACATAAAAGAGAAACAACACATAGAGAGAGAGAGAGAGAGAGAGAGAGAGCGAGTGAGAGAGAGAGAGAGAGAGAGAGAGAGAGAGAGAGAGAGAGATGAGCACTTGTGCCTCCTACCCAAAACAACCTTTGCAATAAAACAATAATAATAGTAAGAAATGACATCAAACCCTATCGAAAAAATAGCAAACAAGAGAAAATGCAAAGAGAGATGGGCAACTGTGTTTTGCCCAAAATCTAGAGCTACATGGAGAAGAAAGTGTAGAGGTAAGCAGAACGCTCAAAATCCTAATTACTCTCACCAGGGAGCTTCAATGGAGATGAAAATTCACGAGTATAGAGAGGAGAGGGAAAGTGGTATGTTGCTCAACTTTTGGGTTAAACTGATTTTGTGAGAGGGAAAAAAACTAAAATTGAAAATTCTCCAAAAAAACGAGGGAAAATACGAGGTGAGAGAAACTCAAATTTTGTGTACTATTCATTCTCCCTTTTTTTAAATCCCCCATTATCCATTTTTTAAATAAAAAACCCAAGATTTGGAGAGAGAAGATTTACCCTCCATGGATGTCAACATCTAGCCTTCCTATTGGAAAATCCAAAAGGCCCACATCTTAAACTATATTATTTTTAAGGGTCCATTTGTGAGTTCATTTTTTTCCTAATGCTAGCCGCAATGTAGGAGAAAATGTCTCTATGTAATCCATACTGTATTGTTGGGAGAAACCACAAGTGATCAGAAGTGCCTTGAAGCAAGCCACCATACTATCAGGGTTATATTTCTTTTGAAGGACCCATTTGCAAGTCACTGGGCATTGGCTCAAAGGAAGTGGTGGCTGAAGAACCCAAGTGCAGTTAGCATAAAGGGAGCTTATTTCTTCATTCATGGCCTTCCACCATGAGTCAGACTCAGAAGATGCCAATGCTTCGTGGATGGGAACAAAACCATTTGAAGGATTAAATTGATGTGAAGAAGAGGAAACGTGATGGACAAAAGTATAATGACTTTCAGCAAGTATGTCTACCATACTTCGGAAGCGAGTAAGACGAGCAGAAGTTGAAGCATCATTCTTTAAAGACGATAAGGCTGTAGGTTGCACAGAGGAAGGAGAGGAATCGGAACCAGAAAGAAGAGAAGAGGTAATGAAGTGATGTAGTGAGGCATCGAACATGTGGTTGGAGAATCAACTCCACGTGAAACACCACCAAGATGATTAGGTCTTTTGAAAAGGTAACTGCGTAGCGGGCGCCCACTATTTTGGCCCATTTTGGGGAACTCTAAGCGGGTACATGGGGGAGTGTATGGAAAATGCATTGGGATAGGGTGTCAAACACGTGGAGCCACACGTCTTGTGAAAACCGCACATGGCGGGGGCTATGGGGTCTAAACAACCTGCTGCTCATTAGGAGGAGGTACAAGAGGAGGAGGAGGTGGAACGATAGGAAGGGGTGCAACAAATGGAGGACCAGGAGTTAATGTTGAAGGCACGTTGGTCCACCACTCGAGTTGGAGAGGAGCCAAAGAAAATGTTGTAGACTTTGCGATTGTTGGCACATTAGGGAAATTGAGAAAAGGTTCCTCATTGAAGACCACATCTTGACTGAATAAGAAATGCTTAGTTTGGGGATTATATACACTATAAGCTTTAACCCCAAATCTTTCACCATATCTTGTGCCTTTTTTCTTTAGGAATCACGGTATAACATGGGGATCCAAAAATGTGTAATTGAGATAGATCAGGTTTGGTCTTTTACTAGCTCCTCAGGAAAGTTACTATATGTATATCCTCTACATTACATGCGTTCAACGTTTATCTATAAATATCTTTACTTATGAATTTTTTATGAATAAACGATAATCCTTTTCTATTCAATATGTAAATAACCCCTTTATATTACACCCTTTTGTATGTAAAAAATGTATAAAAATGGTATTTTAAAAATACATTATTTTGATCTCACGTGATGCACACATATATTCATGAGTAACTTACCCTAGACTAGTGCTCATAGGGAGAAACGTTTGGGAGTGTATGACTTGGAAGGTGATTCTAGACATCATTGGTTGTGGCAACTACCTCTTTGCAGTGTGGGCCATGGAAACACCAGCAACTTGTTACATGGCATGAGCAACGTTAAGAAGAGTGCGATTCTTCCGTTTGGCAACGCCATTTTGTTGAGTACAAGGAGTAGTGAACTGATGGATGATGCCTAAATCAAGGCAGTAATTGGAGAAATTATGGGAGACATACTCCCTACCATTAACAGTGCGTATGGATTTTAGCTTTTGGGAGGTTTGCGTTTCTACCAGTGTTAGATAGTGTTTAAAATGAGTAAGTACCTCTGACTTTTACTTTAAGAAATAGATAACCGAATACTTAGAATAATCATCTATGAAAGTGAGGAAATAAAGGTAAAGGGTAAGAGACTAAGTAGGCATTGGACAACACAGATCTGAATGCACCAACTAAAGTAAATGTGTGGTCTTGGTCTTTGAACGTGGGAACCTCATGCAAGTTAAATTTCCATTGATGCAGGCCTCACGCAGATCGATCGAAGTCATTGTGGGATTAAACCCTTCGGCCATGCTATGCCTTTAAAGAGTTTGCATTGCTTGAACGTGTGGATAACCAAGCCGATAGTGCCATCGGAGTGTAGAGACAGGCCGATCCTCTACTGCTAAGGAGGCATGCATCTGAGTTGGGGCTTTAAGAGAACCAAATCCAAGAGGATACAAGCGACCTTACTGCGAACAAGTAACTCGTATTGGATTCCCTTTTTTGCTAAGTGCTTTAATTACGCACTGATTAGAGAAAAATTTGATAGATGTGTCATTTTGGGTGAGCTCACTAATAGACAACAAATTATTTGCAAGACCGGGAATATAATAGACATGTTTTATAGGTGTTATTTCACCGGTCACAAGCTTCAGATGGACCTCCCCATCCTTCAGCATGATAGAGTCAATTGTCACCGAGACGAACATTTATCCGAGATTGTAAGGGACGATGATGTAGTAGCCAATTGTGATCAAGTGTATCGATCATATTATGGGTAGCACCAATATCAAGGTACCATAGAGTCTTCATTGGAAGAAGCCAGGGCGGTAAACAGGTGAACAATTTGTCCATCTAATTCATCGTATTCGTGCTGAGAGAATTCAATGGCTGCAATGTTGGCTTGATGACGAGACCAAAAAGAACCTCCTTGGGCACGACGACGGGTACGACAAGCCCATAGGGTATGTCCATGGTGTTTGCAGTAATTACAGAAGGGAGAAGCCTGTGAGGTAGTGCTTGAACTCCCAAAGCGCGAAGAAGATTCTGCATGGGGCCGGGATTGATTACCTTTCATGGATGATTTATGCCACTGATTTGTAGAATTAGAAGGAGGCCTTGAATTTGTGAAGGGGTGGTTGAAGGATGACCGCCTACCCCAAGGAGGAAAGCGGGATATCTCCCTGCAACCACGTCGTTTCCTGGTGTCATAGAGATAGTAGTCTTACCCCTTAATTGATCTTCTTGGCGAATTAACAGAAAAAGTTCGTTGAATGTTAATGTGGGATTCGTTGAATGGGTACTTATAAAAGATTGCCAAGTATCAGGCAAGGCAGCAAGAAGGGTAGTGACTTGAATTTCTGGGGGTAAAATAAGGCAATCCAAGGTGACATTATCATTTGCTTGTTGCTAGGCTTCTAGAAAAGCTTCTGTGTCGGTATAATTTTTCATAACAATTTCATTGAGTTGTTTGTGCAGAAGGACGCGAGAAACCACGTTGGTCCGTTGGTACTGCTACTGCAAAAATTCCCACATTGATTTGGCTGTAGTAAGTTGACGATTGCCAAGATGAAGAACAATCTCGATGTGGGCGCCCTCCAAAGCTTTCTTTTTCTAGGTGGCTAATTCGTCAACAGTAGGAGCGGCCTATCGGGTGGCACGTTGTTGCAGTTGGATCTAGTTCTGATCAGTCAACCACTCCCACTCCCCGATTCCCCGCCTTCTCAAAGACCATCTTCAGTCGAAGACTCCACAGTAGATCATTAGAGCCAGTTAACTTTTCAATGTGATAAAATTTGGACAAAGAGGAACTGGCAAATCTTGCGGCGGCCATGGCTCCTGAAGGTCTGGATCAATCAACAGGGATGGTGTTAGCAGTGAATCACTCTATCATCGGAAAACACTATTGGGTATCATGCAACGCCTCTATTGATACCATGTGGGTGTTTTAACACTACACAGATTCATGTATTTTTATGTGATGAATTATTCATACAGAGAGGAAGAGAGAGAACTTTGTAAATGTGAAAGCATACGTGCTAATAATCATATTACATAGCAATCGATTCTATTTACAAACAGTTGGGTCGCACTTGAATACAGTTTTATCTGTTTTATTTTAAACTTGCCCACACACTATTGGCTAGGGGCATCATTCTCCGAGAGTAGCCTTTGATCTCTCTCTCTCTTCACCAACTCCCACCATGCAAGTATCTGATTGCGATGTAGCGTTTGTCCATCAATTGCCCTGGTCTACACAATGTGCTGATAGTTCACTGCGTAAAACTTCAGCTTCTTGTTCTGTATACGAATGATATTAATGCAAACCCATTCAGAAAATCCTGAGTGAGATACTGCAACAAGAATGTGCTCGAAGTTCTTGAGAGTTTCTTCCAGCTACAAATAGGCGTCAAGATCCAAATGATTGGTTGGCTCATCAAGCAGTAAAGTCATGGGGCTCTTTCTCATACATCAACCACCAAAGAAGTCAAGACTCCTCAGGAGTCTTCTTGTCTTGCATACTTTTTGTGAGCCTCGTCCATGGAGAATCTCGGCTGCTCTCCTCCCTGCCAATTCTCCCTTTTTGCTCCTTGTCATGGCGACAGCCTCCTCCCCTCTAGGACTACAATCGTCCTCTCTTCTCCTCCACACGCTTCTGTTCCAATCCTCTCAAAAAGCTAGCACCCAGATCCCCTCATGCAATCGCAAAAAAATCCTGAGAGTGAGATACTACAAAAAGAATGCACTTGACGTTCTTCAGAGTTTCTTCCAACGAGACATAGGCCTCAAGATCCGAATGATTGGTTGGTTCATCAAGCAGTAAAATCATGATGTTCTTTCTCATGCACCAACCACCAGAGAAGTCACGAGTGATCTAATTATTGGCTTGCATACTTTTGTAAATTACCCCGTCCATGGAGAATCTCAACTGCTCTCCTTCCTGCAAATTCTCCCTCTTCAATTCCTTCATGCAAATTATTCCTGCACTGCAATCGTCCTCTCTTCTCCACACGCTTCTTTCCCAATCCTCTTGAAAAGCTGGCGCTCAGATCCCCTCATGCAATCACAAACATCATGAACAAAACGTGTAGATAAAACTAGCTAAAAGCTTTAGAAAAGCTGAAGCTTAGGACATGCTTTCTTTATCTCTTTCCACCTTCATGGTTAAACTAAAGCTTCAGCTTAAGCCACATCTCACAGCTTTCCTCAAAATAGATTCATTAATCATTGTCTCCTAGCCAAAAGGCTCGCCAAAAGCAACCTTAATAGCATGCCTTAGCTTCCATCTTCCCATCCTTAGCATCCTCTTAAACTCAAAAGAGCATATAAAGGTTGTCCTTCCCTCCTTTGGATCCATGCCTTATGACGGCTAATAAAATATGCTTGGTCTCATCTCAAAGCTTCTCACTCAACTTGTACTAGTGGTGGCCAGTGTCTGAAAGTGCTTCACACCCAAAAACTTGTGGATCATGTACTCCTCAAAATGAACTACCTTATTTCTTATCTTCTTCAATGACTAAGAGCAAACCAAGGAGAAAGAAACTAGCAAACCACACAAGAGTGACACCTCCTTATTTGAGCTTCACAACCTAGGTTTTTTAGGCATAAACATGCAATGTCACGACAATACCTCAATGGAAAGCAAGGGGATGATCTCCCAACGAAATTTCCCTATGGTTGGGTGGATTTAGTTAGTTGGGTGGCTTTCCCCACTTGTAGATTAAGAATTGATAAATAAGCGATACCCTTTTATGAGTCAATCCTAGGGCTGATGAGCACCATTTTAGGGGGCGAGTGTGAGATTATGCTTTATGAGCAGAGGAATTAGTGCTCAACTCCCCTTCATTTTTCACTCTCATTGAACCAAGAATGGTGCTTACTTACCTCGATCTTGGTGGGTGATTCACAAAATGCATTCATTTTGAGTTCGATGTTAGAATGCCATTAGAGACTGTAGCTATGTCTTTAGTAACCTACACATTGATCCTCACGGGATGAACCAGATGCTTTGTATACAAGACAAACCGTGGGAACACCTAGTTATCTAAGCCCACCCACTCAAAGTTAGCAGGGATGGTGCTAGCTAGGATTGGTTCTTAAATAACTACCAAAACTTCCCTCCCTAACTTAAATTAGGAGTGGGATATATTTCACAACCCTACGAGAAAAATTATGCTACATATGATCTAGAGCTTTTAGTAGTCATTCCTACTATTAAACTATGGTTCCTTTATCTATTTGGCAACAAGTTCATCCTCATCATTGATCACAAAAGCCTAAAATGAATCTCTATCCAACCAAATCTCAATATGAGCCAAAGAAGGTGGACAGAAGTCTTACGGGAATTTGACTTCGAGATCTGATATCGTCTTGGCAAAGAGAATGTGGTAGTAGCTAATGCTCTCAGTCATAAGTCCTTCCTAGATATCCTAATAATTGAGGACCCTACAAGGTGTGAGAGTATTGCAAGCCTCATCTCAATGCTTGGTAACCCCATTCTAGAGGCAGTGGCTATTGAAGGCCCTAAAGATCTAGATTACCTAGAAGAAAAGAGGATTATCTGTGTAAAAAAGAAGACCTCGAAAGAGAAGGCCAAATTCAAGGATGTGTCCTACAAAATGAGCTACTTTATTATTGGCAAAGGCTTTATGTATAAAAAAGTTGGGAGCCAAAGAAGAATATTTTGTGGAAGGATGATGACAACCCAGTAGTTGGATATCTGAGAGGTAGGTCGAAACCTTGAATGCAAGCAAAAAGAGCTACTATTGGCTTGAAATTGAAGCAAATATCCTTAGATACGTGACACAATGTCTGAGTTGTCAAATGATCAAGGCCGAAAGAGTCAAACTTCTTAGAAAATTGTATTCTCTTGATATTCTTTGGATGGAATGGGAATATATAAGCATAGATTTCATAATTAGCTTACCCACTATTCATGGAGGATATGATACTAACCTACTGATAGTAGACATGCTTATCAAGGTAGCTCATGCTATTTTGATAAAATCAAGCCATAAAGCTTTTCACATTGCTAGAATCTTCATCAAGAAGATATTCCATCTACATGGACTCTAAAAAAGAGTCATCAATGATTCAACACTCTCTTTACCTCCAAATTTTGGACTAGTATCTTTCAAGCCATTGAGACATTGTATGCTTTAGTACAACATACCACCCTATAATCATTGTCCAAGTACAACCACCATAGAAATGACAATGAGTGCACTCGAAATTGACACACGCAGACACTGACATCGGTTTTGATATTCAGCACACCTAGGTTGTAGAGCGATATATATTCACGACACAAAGATCAAACACCAATGTACTCACGACTCAATCCAAAATATATTCTTGAAATAAGGATCAATACAATAGTTAGGGACCATAATGGTCACAATACCTAGATTTGGGATAAAATACCCCAACAACTATAGGGATACAAAACCAAGGTAGTACTACTATTGAATACAAAATGGAATTGCAAAAAGGAAAAACAGGCATATTGGAGAGGTATCTCGTGCCATGCTCAATGAAAAAGACTTGCCAGATTTTTATTGGGCTGAAGCAGTTGCTACAGCAATCTACATAATGAACAGGGCTTTCACTACAGTAATACATGGAATGACTCCAGAGGAGATATATACTGGTAGGAAGCCAGATATTTCTCATTTGAAAATTTTTGGTTGCATTGCCTATGTACATGTGCCAGATGAGTTGAGATCCAAGTTGGATCCAAAAGCTGAGAAGTGCATCTTTATTGGTTACTCTCTGCAGCAAAAAGGGTATAGATGCTATAACCCTTCTACTCGTAAGTTTACAGTGAGCAGAGATGTTGTTTTTGATGAGATGAGTAGCTGGTATAAACCAGTAAATGTGATTGATGATGTAGATGCACAAAATGATAATGCTGCACAGAATTCACAGCAGCAGTCACAAAATATTAGTGGACCTGGAGCGTCCTCTAGCAGTGGTTCACATTCTTCGCCATGGACAGACAGATTGAGATCAGGAGAATCTTCTCAAAGTAATGCAGATAATGGTATGCAGGTATCACGAAAAACGATGGCATGGAGCAACCTTTTTTGTTTGACCTCTAGGGCTATGTGTATGCTTGAACAACAACAACATTGATTCGGTCTCTTCCTTTATATAGGATGCTGCCTAGAGAAGGATATTCTCTCCACCTATGTGCTATACTAGGTAGCCTTTATTGCATCTGCATCCATTGGCTCCTTAATGCCCCATTGGCAACTCTTGGCTTTAAAGGCTACTAACTGCCACTGCCACTGCCTTAACACTAGCACACATGATGGACTTGGACCCAAAAATTTACTCATTAATGTCATCATCATCTTCTATGTCACACATCATCGGCTTGGAACTAGTCCCTGGTAGTGGAGGTGGGGCTAGAACCGTTGGTGGTGAAAGGGGAGGTAGTAGGGGGTGAGGTGGTGTAATATTCCTGCTCGTAAATATTGACTCCCTGCATGCCACATAAACCTTGTGCAAGGTTATCTTCCGCATTGTAATTGTCGGCAGTCTAATCCGTAACCCGCACGCTGTTGAGTGTTGAAATGACTTGTTTTTTGGCTAATTTTTGTTGTTTTTGAGAGATGAATGGTTGATTTTATGAGATGATTGATTGGTTTGGAAGTGGTTTGAGAGGGTTTTGGATAATATTGATTGTGTTTTGGAAGTTCATGATGTTTATTAGTGGTTCTGTGATGTTCTGATAGGTTCTGATTGGTTCTGTATACCTTCTATTTTGTTCTATTTTGGTCTGTTTTGTTCTGATTGTCTTCTGTAAGGAGGGAGGGAGTATTGATTGATGAAGATTGAGATCTTGTGAAAGTTTATTGAATGGTTTGTGAGAGTATGGAATGGTTTGAGTATGAGTTATGTGGTTTTGATGACCTTCTGTAACCTTCTGTAGGTCTTCTGTAGAGCCTCTGTCTCTGTTCTGTTCTGTTCTGTACTGTAGCTGTTCTGGTACTGTTCTGTGATGTTCTGTATGCTTCTGTATGTGTTCTGATGGATGAGAGTGCAGCTTGGGAAAGTTTTCTAGCCTTGGAAAGAGGTGAATGCAAGTGCAAAAGAGCTGAAAGAAGTGAATGAAGTAGCTGCTGAAGACTCAAGTGAAGACTAGAGTGAAGTGACAGTAGTGAGCTATGAAAGGACACTGTAGTGGCTCTGGTGACTCCTCATATCAGACATACCTCTTGGGAGGGGTATCCACGACCTAAGAGGGATTATTGAGAGTGATTATGAGACATTGTAGTGAGGATATAATGTATTATTGATGGAGAGAGAGAGAGAGAGTCAGAGATAGCTAATTCTACTCAAACAGAGTGATTGTATATGAGAGATTGAGAGAGAAGACTATGAAGATATTGAAGATGAATACTATGTGATATATTTCCATTCAAAGATGGTGTATTCCTTTGCTTTCTTTGTTATATTGATGGATTTTGTGAAGATATTGAAGAATATGGTTGATTCTATCAAATCCGTGGAAGATCTACATGATGCTGTATGAAGATTTGTTGTGCCTGGTGTTCTTTTCTTCATTGTGGTCATATAAAACATGATAAACAAGCTTGTTGATGTTACAAGATAGATTTTCTTGCAAGAGAATTTCCTTTTCCTTGGTGTTCCTCTTGGGGCCCCATGTTTTTGGTGCGCAGCCGGGGAATCTTGCCATCAACAAGCACCAGAAGAGGCTGAAAATGAAGGAAATGGCATTGCCAAGAAGAGAAGAATTCAATGGATGTTTGTAAAGTTCCTTCTTCCACTGAAGAGTTGGAATTTCTCATAATTAAAGCCACTTTCCACAAGAAGTTCATCCCACAATGGCGGAAACACATCACCATCATGATGCATGCTCTATGTGGTGGACAGTTTCCTCTTCCTGTTGAAGCAGCAGAAACTTGCATCTTGGTGGCAAACTATTTGGGAATAAACTGAAGAGCAGAAACAGAGAGAATGACCATCCATGGAAGATTTGGCATTCATTGAGAAGTTTCCAGACAACATCAAGTGGGAGATTGTGAAGAAGCTTCAGGAGTCTTGGTCTGTAGAGGTTCACAAAGACAAGAAGGAAAAGAGTTGGAATTTGTTCGTGGATGCTCAACAGCAAGATACATGGGATGCTTGGTGTACCGATAATCTTCTGTTTGTTCAATTGGCAACCCACTGGAAGTTGGTAGACAGAGTGTTTTTCACAACATACACTGTTGAAACCACCAGAAGCTGGCATTACTATGATGATGGCACCACCACAATGCTCAGACGTATGCATTTTGACACCTTCAGAACCGAATACCTTCCTCTGTGCAGTGGAATGAAAGCAGAATTCAGGGACGTTGAAAAGAAAGAAGTAGAAGAAATGTTGGCAAGAGAGTCCTCCACAGACTGAAGCCTTCTGTTAACCCTCTGTGGAGCACTAACAACATAGTGGAGCCAACCCCCTGATGAATGACGCAATAAAGAGGCAAGCGTTAGAACGAGTCCAAAGGTATGTGAGAAGAGAGAAAGCAAAAATCAAGGCTGAGAACAAGCTCGCAGCAGAAGCCGCCTTTGACGCCCTTGCGGAACTCTTTACAAATGTCCCAGTGGCACATCAAGCCCTTCCTCCTCCTGCTGGAGGTCCACTTCCAAGCCAGATCTGTCCTGGAAATATTGATGACAGGCCAGTGAATGTAGTCCCATTGCCAGTTTTTAAGAGAGAGTACAATGAAGACCCCGATCTTCATGTAGCAGAGTTTATGGTAGCATGTGTAGCTAATAATGCCAGAACCCCTGAGCATTGGTTAGCAATATTCCCTGCCACTTTCAAGGGCGCGGCGTTTCAGTGGTATGAGAGACAAGCAGCAGGAACTTTTGGCACATGGGACGACCTGAAGATGGCCTTTCTCACTAAATTCAGGCGTGAAGGTTTTGAAGAGTGGATGCGAGAGGAATTTATGAACCTAAGTCAGTCTTCTGGAGAAAGAGTGGAAGCTTATGTCTCACGAATGGAATCCATCGTGAAGAGATGGACTAACCATAATCTAGATGATGTACTAACCATAATCTAGATTCATCGCCAATCTAGATGAAGCTAGATTGGCGATGAATCCAGGAAGAGGAGTCCTACCTCCTCTGATGCTAGGAATGATGTATCCACCAAATGCAGTCCCAGGGACTGTTCCCTACCCTTACCAACAGGTGTCCCCAGTATCACAGTACAGTGCACCAAATCCATAGTGGCCACAATCCATACCTCAAATGATGGTTCAACCACAACAACAATGGTCCCAACCAATTTCCTCAATGCCAAATCAGCACAGCAACAGTGGAATCCTACCAACTGGAGTCAACAGCCAACAGTTCAAACAGGAGCTCTGAATCAGAACCAGAACAGAGATTCCTCTGCACCAGCCCAACCTGTTTATGCAGTGATTACATAGACTCCTCAAAACCCTCCTGCCAGTACCTCCGGAGGAGAAAGCTTGAAGGATTACTTATCCAACTCAGTTGCCAACATCAAAAAGGAGTTGATGGATGTGATTACAGAGCAGCTACAGACGTTGAAAGTGAATACCGCTAGCATATCCAACGTTGCAGGAGCAGGAAGAGATGTGATGCAGTCAAATACTTGGTGTGGTAAGTGTCATCAAGCAGGCCATTTAGCCACCGAATGTACACGCAAACCAACCATCCCTGGAGCCTTCTGTTCCATACAGAGGACATTTGCTCTCTGAAAGAGATGCATGATAGAAGAAGGAAGGAAGAAGACGCAAGATTCAACTTGCTGGAATCCAAAATGACAACACAGGATATTGGACCCAAGCCTAGAGAGTTTGGTCCTAATTTCGGTCCAAGAAGATTTCCTTCCCAAAGTTACAGAGGAAGACAGTCTGGAGGTGGTCAGAGATCAGAAGTGGGGTGTTACAGATGCGGAGAAAAGGGACACATCTCACCAAATTGTCCAAATCCTAGAAGGTCAGTGGATTACAAGCCCTTATGCAGTCGATGCAAAGGAGAAGGCCACACTACTGTCCAAGCCCAGCCCCAGTGAAAAACTGTGCTACTAATAATCCGGCCAAGGCCCAAGAGCTACCTCCAATTTAGTGGAATTGGAAGTTGCTGCCATCACTCGTGCAAAACAGAAGGAACCACCTATCCAGAAAGAAAACAATCCTCCTGCCAGAACAGTGAAGTTCAATCTTCCACCAGAAGAACAGAATAGAACAGAGCCTGACAGTGCCGTACAGAGCACTATAGTGCCACAAAGAGTTACAGAGACAGTTCCAGAGACAGGACCAGAGGTCCAGGAGACAGAAGAGGAGGAAGTGCCACAAGTGGCAGAAGAAGTTCCCATGATTCCCCTGTTGGAAGAAAGAGGGAAAATGAAAATGGGTGTTGCCCCATTCCCTAACCGGTTAGAGAAGCCAGTGGATCCTATTAAGGAATACGATCTGGTTAGAGATCTAGATACCTTTAAACCAAACCTCACATTCCGACAATTATTGATCTTGTCTTTCAGTTGCCAAAAAAGGTTCATAAGTATATTGACAAGAAGACGTGGCTTAAGGATTGCTTCCTCAACAGCAACAAAGTCCAATAAAGCTCCAAAGCCTGTCGGACGTAGCTAATGCCTTCCTAGATCCGGGTACCCCAAAGACTGGCGTGTGGATAGAAGGCTTCTTCATAGCAAATACACTGATTGATGGAGATTCATCAGTAAACATTATGACGGATGTGACAATGAAGGATCTAGGCCTACAATGTGTGCAATCCACCCAATGGCTCATCAGACTGGCGGATCAGAGTAGAATCAAGCCTTTGGGCATTCTCCCATATGTGAAGACTACAGTGGCTGGAGAAGATTATTGGCTAACCTATCTGGTGGTGAAGCCAAACTCTTATGGTACATCCTACCCTATGTTACTGGGCAGGCCATGGCTTTTTGAATCCCGAGCAAGGACGGATTGGTTCAAAGGAACCTTGACCTTGGGTAGAGGACCTAACAAAGTGGTGCTGAAACTGTATGGTTCTCAAAAAGGACATGGATCCATCTCCTTGGAATTATCTTCTAACTCCCCTAATGAGTCTATAAATGGAACATCAGTAGACGAAGATGCTGTCAAATAGATCCTTCCCAAGAAAACAGTGGCACGTTCCTTAACAGTGGATACTGTAAGCCGACTTCCAAAAGATGCAAAGCCATTATCAATGGGTGAATACTTCCTGCCTGAACCAGGAATGAATTCTGAAATCACTTCTGACAGTGAGATAGAAGCATGGATGTACTGCTCTCCCTGTTACATGGCCATAGCAGAGCCAGAGACAGAGGCACAAGATGAAATAGAGAACCTATTCTTCTCTTACAGAGCTCCTACAGAAACAGAAGCAGAAACAGAGACAGAGACAGAGACAGAAGCAGAAACAGAGACAGAGACAGAGACAGAAGCAGAGACAGAAACAGAGACAAAAGAGGATGGATATGATATGAAAGAAGAAGGTTATGAAAGTGAACCAGAAGAATCTATCCCACCCAAAGAGGATACATTTGAAGAAGAAGGTCCAGAAGCATCAGAAGCAGACGAGCTCATGCTATGGGACAGAATGGCGATGGTACCATTTGGTCTGGTAAATGGATCTTCTCCTATGCAAAATCTTTATAAGAAATGGGTTAAGAAGAACAAGCCGTCTTTCAGCAGTGTCTCATGCCTTCCTCACCCATCCTTGCCAAAGAAAGATGATGATGATGCACCGTGCCAACAAGCACCAGTCCCACAAACCCAACAGAAATCAGATGGCCCCTGTTATGTGACGTTCTTGGTTGTGTCATCTTCAGAAGAGGAGTCTTCAAGCCAAGAGGTAATTAATTTTGAAACCAAATCCGAAACGGTTCTAATCCCATTTCAACATCTTAAGGAGCAACCTAAGTCTCCACCAAAAGAAGAAGTTGGTTCTAGTGGGACATCAGAAGAGGATACCACTCCTTTGAAGGAGTCGGATCTGTACCCAGAAGCAGTTCATGGGACCTTCATTCGTGAAGTAGAAGGTGAAAGACGGTTAACCTTTGTGGATGCAGAAGGCACTGAACGCCACTTGAAGGTGGGTAGCAGCCTCCCAGAAGAGGAGTTGTCAACCTTGTACAACTTATTGAAAGAAAATTTGGACGTGTTTGCGTGGTCCTACAAAGACCTAAAAGGGATTGATCCCACAATATGTCAGCATCATATTGACTTGGAGCCTAATGCCAAGCCAGTACGGCAACGACAGAGGCGAATGAACCCGAATTATTCCACATTGGTGAAAGCAGAGCTGCTGAAGCTTCTGGAAGCGGAGTTCATCTATCCAGTGGCAAATAGTGAATGGGTTTCACCCATCGTGGTTGTACCCAAAAAGAATGGCAAATTGCGAATATGTGTGGATTTCCACAAGTTGAATTCCAAGACGAAGAAGGATCACTTTCCTATCCCTTTCACAGACCAACTGTTGGACACAGTGGCATGACATGAGCTTTACTCCCTTCTGGATGGATTCAGCGGATACAACCAAGTGCAGTTAGCAGAAGAGGACCAATCCAAAACAACCTTCACCACAGAATGGGGGATCTACGCTTACCGAGTGATGCCGTTTGGGCTCTGAAATGCCCCTGCTACTTTCCAGCGAGTCATGATGGCCGCATTTCAAAATCATCTGCACGACTTTATTGAGGTATATTTGGATGACTTCTGTGTCTATAGTTTGATCTATGAACATTGGGGACACCTGGAACAATGCTTTGATCGATGCCGGGAGTATGGGATTTCCCTCAACCCTGACAAATGCATCTTTGGGGTCTCTTCTGGAGTTCTGTTGGGCCACATTATCTTTGCACAAGGGATATCAACAGACCCTGCAAAGATCGAAAAGATTGCAGCTCTGACAGCACCCACCAACCTCAAACAGTTGAGGGGATTCCTAGGCCATGTGGGTTATTGCAGAAGGTTCATAGCTCATTTCGCAACAAAGGCAACCTCCTTGCACAAGCTTCTGAGGAAAGATGCAGAGTTTACTTGGACGGAAGAATGTGACAAAGCCTTCCATACTCTGAAGCAGTGTCTGATTGAGGCACCCATTCTGCAACCTCCTGATTGGACGAAAGAGTTCCATGTACAACATGATGCATCTATTGAAGGCTTAGGTGCTGTCCTCTGCCAGAAGGGCTCCTCAAAGCTGGATCAACCGATCTATTATGCAAGCCAAAAAGTCACTGATAGGGAATGGAACTATACAGTGACAGAGCTGGAGTGCTTGGCCATAGTGTTTGCCCTAGAGAAGTTCCGCCATTATCTCCTATCCACCCACTTTAAATTTTATGTGGATCATGAGGCCTTATCCTTCCTTATGAACAAAGCAGATGTGAAAGGACGAATGATGAGATGGCTCCTTCTATTTCAGGAGTTCGACTTTGAGGTGATTACTAAGCCTGGTCATTCCCATGTTCTGGCTGATCATCTGTCGCGTATCCCACAGACTGCAGATGAGGAGCAGGATGATCCAGACCTCCCTGATGCTTCCCTATTCTTGGTAGAAACTGTAACTCCCTGGTATGCAGACATTGTCAATCTGCTGGCAACCCAACAGTACCCTCCTGGCATTTCTAGTCGAGAGAGGAAGAAGCTTATGCTAGAATCAGCCCCCTGCACCCTGCTAGGCAGCGCACTGTACAAGAAAGGCAAAGATGAAGTGCTCCGAAGATGTGTTGCAGGAGATGAGATTGGGATTGTTTTGAAGGCTTGCCATGACGAGCCATGTGGAGGCCACTTTGCAGGAGAAGCTACAGCCAGGAAGGCTCTGCTAGCAGGATACTGGTGGCCTACCATCCACAAGGATGCCTATGATTACTGTAAAAGATGTGATGCTTGTCAGAGAATGGGGAAACCCACCAAGACAAGTGCCATGCCACTGCAACCTATCCTTCCTTTAAAGCCGTTTGAGAAGTGGGGAATTGACTTCGTAGGTCCGATCGATCCTCCTACCAGAAGGAAGCAGAACAGATACATCCTCGTATGTACAGATTATGTCACAAAGTGGTGTGAAGCTAAAGCCCTAAAGCGGGACGATGGTAACAGCGTGGCCCTGTTCATGTATGAGAATATCATCACCCGTTTTGGCAGTCCCTTAGAGTTGGTAAGTGACAGAGACACTCATTTCATTAATAAAGTCATGGAAGAATTGACAGAGTTGTATAAGATCCACCATCGCAAGTCCACTCCTTATTACCCCAAAGCCAACGGCCAAGTCGAGGTCACGAATCGCATCCTCTGCTCGATTCTGACAAGGACGATTGCCGCACATCGTCGTGATTGGGATGATCGACTTACAGAGGCCCTTTGGGCATACAGAACCTCCCATAAAGCCGCAACAGGACAGACACCATTCCAGCTGGTGTATGGTACAGAAGCTGTTTTCCCTGTTGAACTGGAATTACCCTCTTTGAGAGTGGCTATCAAAGAGCGTTTGGGGGACGATGATTCACTGCAACGCCGTCTCCTGCACCTGGAATGTTTGGACGAAACTCGCAGGATGGCTCTACAGTGCATGGAAGCCACACAAGCTCGACATAAGGCTTACCATGACAGCTTCATCAAGCACAAGGAGTTCAAAGAAGGTGATTTGGTCCTAGCCTATGATTCACGATTTGGCAAGTTTCCTGGCAAGCTCCAACAACGGTGGATGGGCCCATATAAGGTACTTGCCGTCAACCCTAATGGCTCTGTCCAAGTGCAGACCGTTGATGCCTCTGATGATCCCTTTCTGATCAATGGATATCGCCTGAAGAAGTACTTCCCTCCTTGGGGATCTTGACAATTACGGTCACTTGATCCTTTCCCTCGTTGGCGTGGTGCTCTACTTCTTATGATTCTACTTCTGATAGCCGTTCTTCAATCACTCCTGATGAGATGGACGCAACCCTCTGTCCCCTCAACCCTACCCTCCAGCCTTGATCTCTTATCCTCTATTTTCCACCAGCGACAGTGGCGAGGTTGGTTCTGACAAATGGTCTTTCTACCATTCCCTTGTTTATTTCGAAGAAAAAAAAAAGAAAAAAAAAACATATTGGTCATGGGCGAAAAGGACTTAGGTCCCTATCATGCCAACCTATTCTTCGAGAAAAGGTGGAAACACCCTCGGGAATAGGGGAAAACAAGAAAAAAGAAAAAAAAAAGAAAAAAAGGAAAAAAATAAGAAAAACAAATCTGTTATGAGAGAAAAGGAAGCAATTCCCTATCATAGCAGGCCTCGTTCCAAGAAAAGGTGGCACACACCCTTGGGCGAGAAGCTGGCTGTGGAAAATGTGGCAACACCCAGCAGTCTAGAAAGCGGATTCATTAATTGATATCCCTAGGATCCAATTCCGAAGCTGCCTCCCTTGGTACACTGTGTCCTGGATCTCTCTGCAGAGTATCTAACTGTCCTCTAGCAGACGACATGTTCCTATCCAACACAACATTCGATTTGATGGCTACCTCCCTGGGTACGCCTCTTCAACAGACGACGTGATCTTCATCGACAAATAATCGAGTGACGTGAGCTTTCATCCTAACCGGATGGGGAAGTGAGTATGGGTTGCCCTCTGTAACTATCAACAACGAGTGGGACAGAGAGTGGGGCGAGTGACCAGCCTTCTCCCTTCAGATCAAATGAGAGATGAGTAGTGTGAATGAAGTGTTGCACACACGGGATGGGCCTCTCAATGCACAAAGCACGGTTTGTTTCTGTGCACTACACTATAAGGCTCCCTGGCCTTCCTTCTCGCACCATATGCCGGCACAGGGCGGGATGCACAATTGCACCATCAAATGCGCACAAGGCATACAATCTTTGCACAAGTGACCGTGAGGATTACATCAACAGGTTTCAGGATATGGTTTTCCTCCTGTAACTATCAACAGAGCGTGAGACAGAGGATGGGCTGAGTGTGACTGGAGTTTCTTCAATCAATTACCCAGAGGTGAGATTGAGGGACGTTACGATACTTGGAGTAAGGTATGTTCCCGTTTCCCTATGCACCCATGGGATGGGTCTCTACCGTCATCACACGACACATCACCCTGTTCTGTACACTGCACTGTAAGGCTCCCGTGCCTTCCTCCTTGCACCTATGCCAGACGGGTTGGACGCACTAATGCATGTCATTCCTACTGCATGTCATTCCGGTGAACGGTTCGTCCAATATTAATTTTCGATCCCATTTTTGGGCCTGTTTTTTGGGTTTTTCCCAAGTGAACGCATCTTATCTCAGTCGGAACTATGTTTTGATAGGATTGTTGGGCACGTCTTTCTGCACATTTTTCCTTTTTCCTGCACCTCATTCCGATGCACGGATTTTCCGATATTAATTTTTAATGGCGTTTTTAGACCCGTTTTTTGTTATTTTTTCACGTGACCGCCCTTTACCCCCCCCGGAACTTCCATTGCATATTTTCCCTGTCTTCCCCTTGCCGTCCTACCCACTTTTTGTTTTTACGTCATTTCGTTTTGACGTCAGGACTGGGAGATATTAATTTTTCTTTATTTTTATGTATTTTTACGCGCCCCATCCCGCGCATGAACGCGCTCGTTTTCGATTTTACGCGTCTTAACGTGCCCCGATCGCATCCGCGTGCCTCGTCCCCGCATCCGGGCGCCCTTTCACTCCTGTCATGGCAAATTTTTTTACCCCGCGCCCGTGCACACACACGGGACGAGGGTATGCCTCCTTTTTGGGTCCTAACACTACCCCTAACCCTCACCCCTACCCCGCCCATTGCCCTTACCCCTACCCCATCCCTCGGGTATCCTCTACCCCCCCTGGGCCCCTACCCTAGCCTCCCTAATCTCACCTTTCCACCCCCTCTCCCTACCTCACCCCTTGGGCACCACCCCTATGGCCTACCCTACCTCACCCTACCCCTACCCTTTCCTGGGCACCCCCAAATCCTACCCCTACCTTGCCCATTGCCCCTTCCCACCCCACCTTTCCCTATCCCCCCTCCCCTCTCACGACCCATTTCCCCCAACTGCCTCCCCATCTTCTTCTCCCTCCCTGTTGTGCTCCTCCCCTCCCTCTCCTCCATCTTCTTCTCCCTCCCTCCCTACTCGTCTCCTCCCTCCTCTCCTTCGTGCAGGCCTCCCGCTTCCCTGCCCGAGCCTGTAGGCCCCCCGCTTCCCCGCCCGAGTCGTCGCGTCGCCTGCTGCCCGTGAAGGTCGCCTTCGCCCCGGCTCATCATCATCACAGTAGAAAGCATGCTGTCATCCCCGGCCGGCACCCCTGCATGTTCTGATAGCAAGCGGCCATAATTAATTCTAGCCCTCACATTTCAAATACTCCTATATTGTAACATGGTGCCTACTATCATCAACGCCTCCTTAAACCACTTCCTCCTCTGCCTGCTTGTAACGTGGGCAGCGTTTGCGGCTCCTATCACAGGAGCGAGAGTCGATGAATACGTGGCGTCGGGGCAGGGAATCCCAGACGGGCTGGGGGGGGTGTCCGGCGACGAGTGTGGACGGGACGCGGTGCCAGTTCTCAGCGTGCGGGGCGGGCCACGGGCTGGTGAGCTGCGCGGTGGGGTACGCTTGAGGGGCAGTGGGGGGCCTGCATGGCAAGAGCTACATGGTCACCAGCGACGCGGACTCGCCCCTGGACCCGCCACCCGGCACGCTGCGATTAGCCACCAACCTGGTGCGGGCCACCCCGGGCGGCCTCTAGATCACGTTCTCCCGCAGCATGGCCATCCGCCAGCAGGACATGCTGTGGGTGTAGTCCCACACCACCATCGACGACAGCGGCCTCAATATCACCATCAACAACCGCAACCTCGTCCTCGGCGGCGTCACCAATGTCATCATCCATAACATCCAGGTCAATAACATCCGTGGCTCCGACACCATCCATGTCTTCTCCAACACCTCCCTCGTCTGGCTCAACCACATAACCTCCTTCACTGGCGAGCTCGGCCTCGCCTCCATCCTCCAGGCCCCCACCGATGTCACCATCTCAAACTGTTGCCTCCAGAACTACAACTTCAACATGCTGCTCGGTGCCTCCGAGGCCGATGTCGAGGACAAGATCCTGCGGGTCACTGTGTACCGGAATTGGTTCAAGGACTCCATGCAACGCATGCCTCATTCAGGTGGGGTATGTGCCGTGTGGTAAACAACTTGTATACAAATTGGGGATACTATGCAATTGGAGCTAGAGCTAATGCTCATGTGATATCTGAGAGCAATGTGTTTATAGCGAGTAGAGTAAAGGAAGCGACTCCATGGTTTGAAGCAAAACCAGCTACCTTTGACATGTCAGCAAGAATCGAGTCTAAGAATGATTTGTTGCTTAATGGCACTACGTTCCACCAATTCTTATTGGCCTCAAGGAGTGCTACTACAATAAATTCATCACCTCCTATCATTTCAACAAGCTCCTTGGCCCCACTTGTTGAATCATGTTCTGGTGCTCTCTTTGGAGGAAATCTTTTAAGATGCCAACAAGCCTAAATTTTCATGGCTTTAATCATTATAACATTATCTAAATATTTTCCAAAAATACTTTTAGGCAATTGCTTACCAAGTATTCAATGAAATATATTTGCCTTTCGCTCTTTACCATTGGGCATTTTAATTTTTTTTTTAAAAACAAACAAACAAACAAACAAATAATTAAAAAAATGAACCCTCAACACCACCATGGCACGCGCATTCGTGCTAAACACACCATTTTTTTAAATAAAAATAAACCCGCCGTTCACTTAGCACACGCTAAGTGCGCTAAAGAGGCACTTTAATATTTTTAATTAAAATGAACCAGCCGTCACAAGACCACGCGATGGCAAAAAAGCGCTCCATATCACCTTAATTTGTTATCAATGAACTTGCATTTAGAGACCCAGTCTGGGTATCGCAGTCCGGGATTCGATTTAAAGCACCGTTTTCACCTAATAATTGGTAATTTAATTTTTAAGAAGGAACCGCCATTTTCTTGCTAAGGTTTATCACTTAATAAAAATTCACCCATTTCTTAATAATTTATCAAAATGAACCTTTCATTAAATTAATTTCCCCTCACTGCACTTAATTTTCCTTTTTAACGAACCCGTTTCGTGGGATGGGTATGCGCAGTCATTGGAGTTATTTCCATGATCAAACACTGGTTTATCAACGATGTAGTCTTGATATGTGTCGGATATGGTAATGTTTTGGTTCCGCTTCTTTGTTACGGTTAAGGGTACGGTGTGTAGTTTTTTCTTTTATTGCCTGATACGGGGTTCTGGGTGTTTGTCTGATGCATAGCATGAAGCTTTCGGTCGCATATGTCTAGAGGTCATGTCGAATTTTTTCTAGGTTGTGGTTTGCTTGGGGTTAGTTGGTCGAGTGACGTTTTATTGTTTTGGTTATTCTCTTATCCTTGGTTTTTTGTCTGTTGCTTTGCAGGCATTCTCCTTGATTGTCTGTGTTTGTGGTGTGTGTGTAACCATCTGAATGGCACCTTCTCACGCTCCTCCCCCTATCCAGTACGTCCCATTAGTTAGTAGGGATTACTCTTCCCTACTCACTTTTGAGCCTCTCACGAAGGCGGGACTCGTTGCATTAATATTCCGGTGAACGGTTCGTCCAATATTAATTTTCGATCCCATTTTCGGGTCTGTTTTTTGGGTTTTTCCCATGTGAACGCATCTTATCTCAGTCGGAACTATGTTTTGATAGGATTGTCGGGCACATCTTTCTGCACATTTTTGCTTTTTCCTGCACCTCGTTCCGATGCACGGATTTTCCGATATTAATTTTTAATGGCGTTTTTAGACCCGTTTTTTGTGATTTTTTCATGTGACCGCCCTTTACCCCCCCCGGAACCTCCATTGCATATTTTCCATGTCTTCCCCCTGCCATCCTGTCCACTTTTTGTTTTTACGTCATTTCATTTTGACGTCCGGACTGGGAGATATTAATTTTTCTTTATTTTTATGTGTTTTTACGCGCCCCGTCCCGTGCGTGAACGCGCTCATTTTCGATTTTACGCATCTTAACGTGCCCCGATCGCATCCGCGTGTCTCGTCCCCGCATCCAGGCGCCCTTTCACTCTCGTCACGGCAAATTTTTTTACCCCGCGCCCGCACACGCACGCGGGACGAGGGTACGCCTCCTTTTTGGGTCCTAACACTACCCCTAACCCTCACCCCTACCCCGCCCATTGCCCTTACCCCTACCCCATCCCTTGGTTATCCTCTACCCCCCCTGGGCCCCTACCCTAGCCTCCCTAATCTCACCTTTCCACCCCCTCCCCCTACCTCACCCCTTGGGCACCCCCCCTATGGCCTACCCTACCTCACCCTACCCCTACCCTTTCCTGGGCACCCCCAAACCCTACCCCTACCTTGCCCATTGCCCCTTCCCACCCCACCTTTCCCTATCCCCCCTCCCCTCTCACGACCCATTTCCCCCAACCGCCTCCCCATCTTCTTCTCCCTCCCTGTTGTGCTCCTCCCCTCCCTCTCCTCCATCTTCTTCTCCCTCCCTCCCTACTCGTCTCCTCCCTCCTCTCCTTCGTGCAGGCCTCCCACTTCCCTGCCCGAGCCTGTAGGCCCCCCGCTTCCCCGCCCGAGTCGTCGCGTCGCCTGCCGCCCGTGAAGGTCGCCTTCGCCCCGGCTCATCATCATCACAGTAGAAAGCATGCTGTCATCCCCGGCCGGCATCCCTGCATGTTCTGATAGCAAGCAGCCATAATTAATTCTAGCCCTCACATTTCAAATACTCCTATATTGTAACATGGCGCCTACTATCATCAACGCCTCCTTAAACCACTTCCTCCTGTGCCTGCTTGTAACGTGGGCAGCGTCTGCGGCTCCTATCACAAGAGGGAGAGTCGATGAATACGTGGCGTCAGGGCAGGAAATCCCAGACGGGATGGGGGGGGTGTCCGGTGAGGAGTGTGGACGGGACGCGGTGCCAGTTCTCAGCGTGCGGGGCGGGCCACGGGCTGGTGAGCTGCGCGGTGGGGTACGCTCGAGGGGCGGTGGGGGGCCTGCATGGCAAGAGCTACATGGTCACCAGCGACGCGGACTCGCCCCTGGACCCGCCACCCGGCACGCTGCGATTAGCCACCAACCTGGTGCAGGCCACCCCGGGCGGCCTCTGGATCATGTTCTCCCGCAGCATGGCCATCCGCCAGCAGGACATGCTGTGGGTGTAGTCCCACACCACCATCGACGGCAGCGGCCTCAATATCACCATCAACAACCGCAACCTCGTCCTCGGGGGCGTCACCAACGTCATCATCCATAACATCCAGGTCAATAACATCCGTGGCTCCGACACCATCCATGTCTTCTCCAACACCTCCCTCGTCTGGCTCGACCACATAACCTCCTTCGCCGGCGAGCTCAGCCTCGCCTCTGTCCTCCAGGCTTCCACCGATGTCACCATCTCAAACTGTCGCCTCCAGAACTACAACTTCAACATGCTGCTTGGTGCCTCCGAGGCCGATGTCGAGGACAAGATCCTGCGGGTCACTGTGTACCGGAATTGGTTCAAGGACTCCATGCAACGCATGCCTCATTCAGGTGGGGTATGTGCCGTGTGGTAAACAACTTGTATACAAATTGGGGATACTATGCAATTGGAGCTAGAGCTAATGCTCATGTGATATCTGAGAGCAATGTGTTTATAGCGAGTAGAGTAAAGGAAGCGACTCCATGGTTTGAAGCAAAACCAGCTACCTTTGACATGTCAGCAAGAATCGAGTCTAAGAATGATTTCTTGCTTAATGGCACTACGTTCCACCAATTCTTATTGGCCTCAAGGAGTGCTATTACAATAAATTCATCACCTCCTATTATTTCAACAAGCTCCTTGGCCCCACTTGTTGAATCATGTTCTGGTGCTCTCTTTGGAGGAAATCTTTTAAGATGCCAACAAGCCTAAATTTTCATGGCTTTAATCATTATAACATTATCTAAATATTTTCCAAAAATACTTTTAGGCAATTGCTTACCAAGTATTCAATGAAATATATTTGCCTTTGGCTCTTTACCATTGGGCATTCTAATTTAAAATAAAACAAACAAACAAACAAACAAACAAATAATTAAAAAAATGAACCCTCAACACCACCATGACACGCGCATTCGTGCTAAACACACCATTTTTTTAAATAAAAATAAACCCGCCGTTCACTTAGCACGCGCTAAGCGCGCTAAAGAGGCACTTTAATATTTTTAATTAAAATGAACCAGCCGTCACAAGAGCACGCGTTGGCAAAAAAGCGCTCCACATCACCTTAATTTGTAATCAATGAACTTGCATTTAGAGACCCAGTCTGGGTATCGCAGTCCGGGATTCGACTTAAAGCACCGTTTTCACCTAATAATTGGTAATTTAATTTTTAAGAAGGAACCGCCATTTTCTTGCTAAGGTTTATCACTTAATAAAAATTCACCCATTTCTTAATAATTTATTAAAATGAACCTTTCATTAAATTAATTCCCCCTCACTGCACTTAATTCCCCTTTTTAACGAACCCGTTTCGTGGGATGGGTATGCGCAGTCATTGGAGTTATTTCCATGGTCAAACACTGGTTTATCAACGATGTAGTCTTGATATGTGTCGGATGTGGTAATGTTTTGGTTCCGCTTCTTTGTTACGGTTAAGGGTACAGTGTGTAGTTTTTTCTTTTATTGCCTGATACGGGGTTCTGGGTGTTTGTCTGATGCATAGCATGAAGCTTTCGGTCGCATATGTCTAGAGGTCATGTCGAATTTTTTCTAGGTTGTGGTTTGCTTGGGGTTAGTTGGTCGAGTGACATTTTATTGTTTTGGTTATTCTCTTATCCTTGGTTTTTTGTCTGTTGCTTTGCAGGCATTCTCCTTGATTGTCTGTGTTTGTGGTGTGTGTGTAACCATCTGAATGGCGCCTTCTCACGCTCCTCCCCCTATCCAGTACGTCCCATTAGTTAGTAGGGATTACTCTTCCCTACTCACTTTTGAGCCTCTCACGAAGGCGGGACTCGTTACATTAATATTCCGATGAACGGTGTCCAATATTAAATTTCGATCCCATTTTCGGGTCTGTTTTTTGGGTTTTTCCCACGTGAACGCATCTTATCTAAGTCGGAACTATGTTTTGATAGGATTGTCGGGCACGTCTTTCTGCACATTTTTCCTTTTTCCTACACCTCGTTCCGATGCACGGATTTTCCGATTTTAATTTTTAATGGCGTTTCTAGACCCGTTTTTTGTGATTTTTTCACGTGACCGCCCTTTACCTCCCCCCCGGAACCTCCATTGCATATTTTCCCTGTCTTCCCCCTGCCGTCCTGCCTACTTTTTGTTTTTACGTCATTTCGTTTTGACGTCCGAACTGGGAGCTATTAATTTTTCTTTATTTTTATGTGTTTTTACGCGCCCAGTCCCGCGCGTGAACGCGCTCGTTTTCGATTTTACGCGTCTTAACGTGCCCCGATCGCATCTGCGTGCCTCGTCCCCGCACCCGGGTGCCCTTTCACTCCCGTCACGGTAAATTTTTTTACCCCACGCCCGCGCACGCACGCAGAATGAGGGTACGCCTCCTTTTTGGGTCCTAACACTACCCCTAACCCTCACCCCTACCCCGCCCATTGCCCTTACCCCTACCCCATCCCTCGGTTATCCTCTACCCCCCCTGGGCCCCTACCCTAGCCTCCCTAAACTCACCTTTCCACCCCCTCCCCCTACCTCACCCCTTGGGCACCCCCCCTATGGCCTACCCTACCTCACCCTACCCCTACCCTTTCCTGGGCACCCCCAAACCCTACCCCTACCCTGCCCATTGCCCCTTCCCACCCCACCTTTCCCTATCCCCCCCTCCCCTCTCACGACCCATTTCCCCCAACCGCCTCCCCATCTTCTTCTCCCTCCCTGTTGTGCTCCTCCCCTCCCTCTCCTCCATCTTCTTCTCCCTCCCTCCCTACTCGTCTCCTCCCTCAACTCCTTCGTGCAGGCCTCCCGCTTCCCTACCTGAGCCTGTAGGCCCCCCGCTTCCCCGCCCCAGTTGTCGCGTCGCCTGCCGCCCGTGAAGGTCGCCTTCGCCCCGGCTCATCATCATCACAGTAGAAAGCATGCTGTCATCCCCGGCCGGCATCCCTGCATGTTCTGATAGCAAGCGGCCATAATTAATTCTAGCCCTCACCTTTCAAATACTCTTATATTGTAACATGGCGTCTACTATCATCAACGCCTCCTTAAACCACTTCCTCCTGTGCCTGCTTGTAACATGGGCAGCGTCTGCGGCTCCTATCACAGGAGCGAGAGTCGATGAATACGTGGCGCCGGGGCAGGGAATCCCAGACGGGCTGGGGGGTGTCCGGCGACGAGTGTGGACGGGATGCGGTGCCAGTTCTCAGCGTGCGGGGCGGGCCACGGGCTGGTGAGCTACGCAATGGGGTACGCTTGAGGGGTGGTGGGGGGCCTGTATGGCAAGAGCTACATGGTCACCAGCGACGCGGACTTGCCCCTGGACCCGCCACCCGGCACGCTGCGATTAGCCACCAACCTGGTGCGGACCACCCCGGGCGGCCTCTGGATCACGTTCTCCCGCAGCATGGCCATCCGCCAGCAGGACATGCTGTGGGTGCAGTCCACACCACCATCGACGGCCGCGGCCTCAATATCACCATCAACAACCGCAACCTCGTCCTCGGGGGCGTCACCAACGTCATCATCCATAACATCCAGGTCAATAACATCCGTGGCTCCGACACCATCCATGTCTTCTCCAACACCTCCCTCGTCTGGCTCGACCACATAACCTCCTTCACCGGCGAGCTCCGCCTCGCCTCCGTCCTCCAGGCCTCCACCGATGTCACCATCTCAAACTGTTGCCTGTAGAACTACAACTTCAACATGCTGCTCGGTGCCTCCGAGGCTGATGTCGAGGACAAGATCCTGCGGGTCACTGTGTACTGGAATTGGTTCAAGGACTCCATGCAACACATGCCTCATTCAGGTGGGGTATGTGCCGTGTGGTAAACAACTTGTATACAAATTGGGGATACTATGCAATTGGAGCTAGAGCTAATGCTCATGTGATATCTGAGAGCAATGTGTTTATAGCGAGTAGAGTAAAGGAAGCGACTCCATGGTTTGAAGCAAAACCAGCTACCTTTGACATGTCAGCAAGAATCGAGTCTAAGAATGATTTGTTGCTTAATGGCACTACGTTCCACCAATTCTTATTGGCCTCAAGGAGTGCTACTACAATAAATTCATCACCTCCTATCATTTCAACAAGCTCCTTGGCCCCACTTGTTGAATCATGTTCTGGTGCTCTCTTTGGAGGAAATCTTTTAAGATGCCAACAAGCCTAAATTTTCATGGCTTTAATCATTATAACATTATCTAAATATTTTCCAAAAATATTTTTAGTCAATTGCTTACCAAGTATTCAATGAAATATATTTGCCTTTGGCTCTTTACCATTGGGCATTCTAAATTTTTTTTAAAAAAACAAACAAACAAACAAACAAATAATTAAAAAAATGAACCCTCAACACCACCATGGCATGCGCATTCGTGCTAAACACACCATTTTTTTAAATAAAAATAAACCCGCCATTCGCTTAGCACGTGCTAAGTGCGCTAAAGAGGCACTTTAATATTTTTAATTAAAATGAACCAGCCGTCACAAGACCACGCGATGGCAAAAAAGCGCTCCACATCACCTTAATTTGTCATCAATGAACTTGCATTTAGAGACCCAGTCTGGGTATCGTAGTCCGGGATTCGACTTAAAGCACCATTTTCACCTAATAATTGGTAATTTAATTTTTAAGAAGGAACCGCCATTTTCTTGCTAAGGTTTATCACTTAATAAAAATTCACCCATTTCTTAATAATTTATTAAAATGAACCTTTCATTAAATTAATTCCCCCTCACTGCACTTAATTCCCTTTTTTAACGAACCCGTTTCGTGGGATGGGTATGCACAGTCATTGGAGTTATTTCCATGGTCAAACACTGGTTTATCAACGATGTAGTCTTGATATGTGTCGGATGTGGTAATGTTTTGGTTCCGCTTCTTTGTTACGGTTAAGGGTACGGTGTGTAGTTTTTTCTTTTATTGCCTGATACGGGGTTCTGGGTGTTTGTCTGATGCATAGCATGAAGCTTTCGGTCGCATATGTCTAGAGGTCATGTCGAATTTTTTCTAGGTTGTGGTTTGCTTGGGGTTAGTTGGTCGAGTGACGTTTTATTGTTTTGGTTATTCTCTTATCCTTGGTTTTTTGTCTGTTGCTTTGCAGGCATTCTCCTTGATTGTCTGTGTTTGTGGTGTGTGTGTAACCATCTGAATGGCGCCTTCTCACGCTCCTCCCCCTATCCAGTACGTCCCATTAGTTAGTAGGGATTACTCTTCCCTACTCACTTTTGAGCCTCTCACGAAGGCGGGACTCGTTGCTTTTGTGGCTACTTCCTTTCCATTGCTTCCCGAGGATCCGTCGTTATGTGATGAGTTTCTGGCCTCCTACAGCAAGAAGACAAGACTAGTCCAGGGAATTTCTATGACTTTGACACCTCGAGGCTTAGGGAAGGCTCTGTCTTTACCCTCCAAAGGTGAACCTTTTGTTACCACTCGTCAGCTTTTCTCTAATGAAGAGATTCTGAAGCTGTTGCAAAAGCAGACAAGGAAAATCCTGGATGTTAAGAAGGTGATCAACTCTTCAGGAGTTTCCTTTTCCATGATCACTGATCCCGTATGGAAGATGGTCTGTCAATTTCTCCAGGACAGGTTTATGCCTGCCAAAAAGCCATCCTAATATTTGTCCAAAGAGCTTTTCATAGCTTCAAGGATGGTGTTGAAAGGAGTTTCTATTGATTGGAGCACTTACCTCCTTACTAAAATGGATCAGCATTTCGTCAAGGTCACCAGGGGTAATGTTACCAATGTCACATATGGATCATATGTGTCTGCCTTCTTGACCTATTCAGGTTTACAGAAGAGTGTACCTCCACCTCCTCCATCAGATCTAGTACCTCCTCCTCCACCTTCAGATGAGTCAGAACCTATTGACATAGAGGATGATGATTCTCCGCCTCCCCTGGTCATCCAGCGCAAACGCTTGAAGCGGGTAGCGGATAAAGCTCCTTCCGTACTTCCTTCAGTGCCCATCCCTGCTACCTCTGGCAGTGAACTCCCTGGGTATCTCACTTGTAATAACCTGTTCAGAGCACATCGCAAAGGATCATTGGATATATCAGTTCCCTCACTGAACAGTCTAGTCTTAGGAGATGCAATTCCTTTCCTCTGTAAAGATATTCAGAGTTCCATTGAATTGTCAGTGCAGCCTGTGTTCAACAGATGTACGCATCTTTTTATGAAGAGCTCATGCAGTCTAAGGACCAGTTGCATAAGGCAATATCTGAGTTAGCTTCTACTAAGGATACCCTAGCAGATTTGTTTAAGCAGATGGAACAACAAACCCAACTGGTTGCCACCCAAAGTGATGAGATCTCTTCTTTGAAGCTCCAGTTATTACTAGAGGCTCAATCACAGGTTATTAGCCTTTCAGAGGAGAAGGAAAGGATGTTCAACAAAGCGCAGGAGTTCCAAACTCTCTTAGATGGCAAACTTTCAGCTTTACAGACTGCTAATGACACAGTGGCCTCCCAAGCCTCCCAAATCAAGCAGTTGCAAGATCAACTGGCCAAGTCACGGTCTGTTCCTCCAAGCCCTAATGTTCCCTTGATCCCTTCTCTTTCACAGGAGGACTTAGCTGCTCTTCAGAGACAGGCTACTTTGTGTCCTCTATTCTAAGATAAAGTGGAAAGATTGCAGTCCAGAATGGACTTGTTATGGTCTACATTTGAGCAGTTTCAAGAATATGTTCCACCAGACCATTCTTTCTTTGTCCACTACCACTTACAGAAGTTGGTCTTCTACATGAAGCTTTCCACGATGGATTTACCTCTTCCAGAGGATGGATGGAGTGGGGCTTGGTCTGCTGAGCTGTTGAAAGAGGTGGTCAGGATGGTGTTTGAAGATTCTATCATGCCAGATACCACGTTGATGTCATACATGTATCTACGAGGAGACTTGTTAATTCCAGATGAGGTGGATATGGCATGGTATGTGGGGGACGTGGTTCTACAAGCTGTTTTGTATGTCAACCATTTGGAGTTGCGCATAGCTGACATGTTCCAGAGTTACTCCTCCAAAGTGGCTGATTGTCATGATAATTCGTGGCATCCCATGATTGATTCTGTGGTTCTGAATCAACGACAAAACACAGCTCCTACCTACGCCCAGAGTACTAATCAACTGAGGATGGATCTCTTAGCCTATCTTTCAAAACATAATCCGTTTGATTCTACCTTCTTTGATGCCTATCATAGAAGATCTCTCTTAGGACCTTCTGTTCCTACCCTCTTATATTACCAACAAATGGCTCACCACTATGCTCTTTATCTTTCCCTTTGTCAATCTAATTCCACCACTATTTTACCCCTTCTTTTTCAACCTTCCTCTTTCCCTCAAATTCCCATTTTTACATATTGTTCCTTTATTGAGGATAGAGTATTTTCCCCTTCTCCACCCTGTCCTTCTCCATCCATTCATGTACCCTCCACATTTCCTATTTATCAATTAACACCCTTCCTGAGTGATTCCCTACAAATTTCTGCCACTCCTTCTTTAAATCATTCTTCCTTTTATGATTTTTCCTATCCCTTACTTCATCCACTTTTCCTTATTCCACTACCCTCTCCTAACACTTCTATATCTCAACCACGTCAGTTGGTTAGTGACTATGACGGGTTTGATAATCAGATTTCCAGAAGAAGGGGATGGAGTTCAAATGATTCCCTTATAGGACCTCAGATCAATTGGCCAGTAATTCCAGGAGAATGGACAGCTGCCAGTCAAGCTTATCAAAACTATGTTCATTTTGCTCAGCAATATTCACAGTCTGCAGATCCTTCAGTGAGATTAACTGCTCACTTTGCTTGGTACTTGGCATATATGCATAGGCACTCTCATAATGATTCCAAGCCTATTCCCAAGTTGTGCATGAATGTCAATGTGAGCATTGATTCCCAGCAGCTAGATATATTGTATTTTCATGCCCTTTGTTTGCCTAGCAGATACCTGGTCCTGTTGGAAAGGATGTGATGTCTTCAGTTTTTTCAGAATCCTCCCAAAACCTTTGTAGATGAATCCTTGTCTATGGATCGTTTCCGACAACATCAATCTTTCAAGAGGGATCATCTTCATTGATACCTTTTCCAATGTATGGTGGATGCTTTTTAAAGAAAATCTCTCTTTTTGGAGGAGTCATTCAGATGGTTGTGTTGTGTGTAGTGTTTGTGTTGTGAGTTCATTTATGTAAAACGAACGTGGTGGTTTCCTATTGGATTGGATTTCGTGTGAGCTACATTTTGGAGAATTGTGGTGATGGGGTCATGGTTGGAGAGTTGAAGATGCTGATGATGAAGAAGAAGAAAACTCTTATATCCTTTACAAGTTTGTTGTGATTTTCTAGTTTGATAAGAAGTGTTAATGTATAAAGGGTTTTCCTTTCTTTGTATTTTTATATCAGATACAGGTTATAAGTTGGGGTCATGGTGGATGGATTCTTTTTGAAAAGATATTGAAGATTAAAGTTGAGATTTTTACCTGAACTTGTATTCCCTTTTTCCTGGGTCGCGAGGACACTTCCTTATTAAGTGTGGGGATATGTTGAGTGTTGAAATGACTTGTTTTTTGGGCTGATTTTTGTTGTTTTTGAGAGCTGAATGGTTGATTTTATGAGATGATTGATTAGTTTGGAAGTGGTTTGAGAGTGTTTTGGATGATATTGATTGTGTTTTGGAAGTTCATGATGTTTATTAGTGGTTCTGTGATGTTCTGATAGGTTCTGATTGGTTCTGTATACCTTCTGTATAGCTTCTGTTTTGTTCTGTTTTGTTTTGATTGTCTTCTGTAAGGAGGGATGGAGTATTGAATGATGAAGATTGAGATCTTGTGAAAGCTTATTGAATAGTTTTTGAGAGTTTGGAATGGTTTGAGTATGAGTTATGAGGATTTGATGACCTTCTGTAACCTTCTGTAGGTCTTCTGTAGAGCCTCTGTCTCTGTTCTATTTTGTTCTGTACTGTAGCTGTTCTGGTACTGTTCTGTATGCTTCTGTATGTGTTCTGTTGGATGAGAGTGTAGCTTGGGAAAGTCTTCTAACCTTGAAAAGAGGTGAATACAAGTGCAAAGGAGCTGAAAGAAGTGAAAGAAGTAGCTGCTGAAGACTCAAGTGAAGACTGGAGTGAAGTGACAGTAGTGAACTATAAAAGGACACTGTAGTGGCTCTAGTGACTCTTCATATCAGACATACCTCTTGGGAGGGGTATCCACGACCTAAGAAGGATTATTGAGAGTGATTTTGAGAGATTGTAGTGAGGATATGATGTATTATTGATGGAGAGAGAGAGAGAGAGAGAGAGTCAGAGATAGCTAATTCTACTCAAATAGAGTGATTGTATATGAGAGATTGAGAGAGAAGACTATGAAGATATTGAAGATGAATACTATGTGATATATTTTCATTCAAAGATGGTGTATTCCTTTGCTTTCTTTGTTCTATTGATGGATTTTGTGAAGATATTGAAGAATATGGTTGGTTCTATCAAATCCGTGGGAGATCTACATGATGCTATATGAAGATTTGTTGTGCCTGGTGTTCTTTTCTTCATTGTGGTCATATGAAACATGATAAACAAGCTTGTTGATTTTCTCGCAGCTCCATTCGTAAAAGCCCCATTTCCGCAAACAAAGCTCCAATCCCATACGCCCAAATACCATAAGTCCAAATCCCTTAAGCCCAAATCTAACAAGCCCTAGCCTTTTAAAGATCCGAAGTTCGCTGAAGGTATCTCCTGCGTACGAGGGAGAAGGGTAAGATCTTGAGGCTGCTTACCAAGGCTGAGGAGATTCATCAATCGCGAACTAGAAGTCCATAATCACACCTACAATGGCCCCCAAGAAGTTGCAAGGTGCATCTGCGGGAGGTTCATCTCCTAACATTCACGTGGACATCTCCCCGAGCCCACAAGTCCAGGTTTTTTTTTCGAGTTTATTCTCACATAAAGAGATGATTTAGGCACAATTAATTTCATAAGGAAGAATGCATTTTTGCGCTTATCATTAATGCATGTGGTAGCAATAAATGTACACTTGATAAATTATTTCTTTAAACGTTAGACAAGGTTGGTGCATGTCATGAAATTGGAACGTTGCATTTCTAGAATTGTCCATCATAGGAGATTAGCTGCATGTTGCTAATTTTAGTGCATTTCCAATTTAATGAGTCTAAACGCCTATTACTTAGGGCAAAGGAATGAAATTGTTAAGTGCATTGGCCGTGAAGGAAAGGAGTATCTTGCATTTAGTCACTAATTCCCTTTCTTACGATTCGCACGAGGAAATTGTTAACTTCCATTTCACGGCATGAAAATGAACTCTAATCTTGTAATTTGCATGGGAAAAGGATGCTTGGAAATGGATTAAATCAATACTAGCCTTGTGTCACATGAACTTCATTTTCGAGGTTGTTGTATCTAGGGGTCGCATGTTACATATTCGCAAACTTCATTTTGTCAAGTTGCATTTGGGGAGGTTGCATGGTTTATTAGAGCATGAAATTCTAAAAGCTTAGAAAAAGAGTTGTAGGCATGATTCTTGAATGTAAGTCCTAGTAGGTTCAATGAAAGTTATTCTGTAAATTATCATGCGTTTTGATTTTAACAAGAAATGTTAGGGTTATTGCAAATTTAGTGGTATGAAGAAGCAGTGAATCACGTGTTTATGTATATTGTGATATGTTGCATCTAGTTTCTCCTTTAGATCAAGTTAACATCTCTAGGAATGGTTCGTCCTTGTCGCAAGACAAGTAGATCAAATTATCTAAATCACCTAACCCGCAAGGGATTCATATAGGCATGATACGATAAATACCCCAAGCGCTAGCTAGGGTTTAGCTCGTTAAGGATTTGGCCTAGTTTCGCACTTGTTGCCAAGTCGAAACCCTCATATCCAAAGGTCCAACCCACATTCATGGATGTAGGGTCAAGAGGACACTCATGCAAGTAACTATCTAGGGTTTCTACCCTAAGGATCATTCGTTCAAATGTTGAAACTCAGATTGAGTTGGAATCCCTAGGATGGAATGTTGTCGGCCTAGTGCAATTAGGATTGGGTTGGGTAAGAAGACACCCTAAACCCTGCTTCTTGTCTAATCATAATTCCTTGACCAGAAAACACCGTTCAATGGGTGAAATGATCCCTTGGAATAGATGCAACACTTGTGCAACAAGTTGCAATGTCGCATGGCCTTCTGGTTTGATCACAAGAGAGTTTTGCCTAGCAGGTTCTTGCGTAAGTTAACTTGCAAGAGGATGAGTAGCCATCCTGTTACCTCACCTTTCTTGGGAAAAGTTTCCAAGTTAAGGAGAGTTAATTATTTGCTTGGAAGCAAAGGATCAATCAAATTGAAGCGACATGGTCGCCAGGAATTACTGTTAATTTATGAAATCTAATGTATTGGTTAAGTTGGATTAACAGGGTATGGCCCTAATCCAAGGACAAAAGGGTTAACAAACAAACCCTTGGAGATCTGGCCAAGTCACAATTGATCCTAGATCGAATGCTGGATGCATTCGAAGAGAAGGATTCACTCCTTAGCAGTTGGCCAAATAAACGACCACTGGAAATGATTGTGCTTGTATCAGTTTAGGAGCACTGTTTGCATTGTTTGCTCAAGGAACTAAAGGATGGAAAGATATTTAATGCTTCAGGTTGAAGGCCTGAAAGGAGAGGCATCTTCAGTTACCCCCGACTGACCCTAACCAAGAGGGTTGTTAGCCGCACGGGAACGTGGACCAAACCCGCCATGTGAGGTCTCTCCGTTGAGCGCTACTTGGAGCAGGAGGATGCTTGGGTGCCAGGGGGGTTCTGGCCGTAAATTCCTTGCCTTCCGGGCCCTGCACAAGGAACCAACGTGACTTGGAATTGGATCTTGAGGCCCGCATACTAGTCTACGGGTGGGATCTTGGATTAGTAATCACTGTGGATTGTTGAATAGCCTTCGGGCAGATTATGGATTGCCTTCGGACAGATTATGGATTAGCTTGCGGGCTGGACTTTATGGATGTATTCCAAAGATAAATAAGATAACTTGTTGTAAAGGAACTTGTTTGACACTGCTTTTCTATGTCAAGTGCTAAGATTATGTGAAGGAACCAATGTCTAATTGGCTAATTAATGAAGGTGTTTGATGCATGTCCATCTAAATGTGGTAGATAATTAGACAACTAAAGCAACCTTGAGGAAAGTGCGGTGGATGTGGCCATGGGTCCGTCCTACGAATGGGTGGTCCCGGTTGGCCGGGAACTTTTCTCAATCGAAATAGATAGCAAGGGGCTCTTTTCAAAGGAAATGAATAGCAAGGGTACTGACCTAGGGTTTAGGTTACTAGAATCCCGATTTATGTTGTTTTAGGGGAACGGAATGGGACTATGCCTTATGGGCAAAGAGGTTGAGCCTTGCATCCCTCTCATTTCCCATTCTCCTTGAACCAAGTGCAGCATGAATCCGCTTCGTCCCTGGCGTTTCTGCGTAGAGTAGTTCTCCTGGGGTTCAACGCTAGCTGCCATTTAGGAAAGTGACCATTAGGGGAAACCCTGATTCAAGTCGATCCTAAGTGGGAACGACCGGAATACTTCCGCTACGTGGCAGACTCGAGAAGTCCTAGATCGCAAACCCCGTAACATTACATGGGAATGCTGGGCGAAACTTTCTAGACTCTCTTTCCGATGGACTGCTAAGACATGTCCTGAAAGGGAACAGGTGGATACGTTACAGTTGGTATCAGAGCGAACCAACAAAGGATTTGTCTTTATAAGAAAACTTAAGAAGTAAAGCAAATGTTGTTGTTAAGAACATTTCCTTCCTTATCGATGCTGTCTTGCAGAATTATGAAGCATGCAACAGATTCTTAGTGTTCCAAGTCATGTTTATGACCACGATGCATTCCTCAGATTATCGACAAAGGATCAATATGATGAACATCCTAGATTGCATTTATAATCCATCGCCTCTGTATGTGGAATAGAGATAGACGGGTGATTGAGGAATCTATTACATAGCTGCCCACCGGTTTGCATACCTTCGAACCAACCTAAAGAGAATCAAGTGGTTGGAGGACTTGAAGATTGTGAAGCTATTCATTTTTGTTGAGGCTCACGTAAACACAACTTTACGTATCGAAGGTTGGAGGGTCGAGCTGAACTCATATGTATACGAGGAAGACACCCTCATAATCCCCGCCGACAGGATCAAGGTATTGAGACGCAAAAAGAATGGGTACCAAAAGAAAGGATACCCTAATCTTCGGATGACTTATCGATTCCTGAAGATCCATGACCCAAATCCATACTATTATCCAGTTCTCGTAGCTAAATGTAACACAACATTATTCTCCCCGAACTGATGTACCAGTTTGCTCTAGCATCCCAAAAAAATATTGTACTCCGAAAGAGCTATGCCCATATGAATGAAATAAGACTTCTTTTTATCAATGATTGTCTTGTCTATGAGTATTGATAAAAATTTAAGTGGCTAGGTTCTTGGCTGGACCCAACACTTATAGACTGTAACTCTCGGAGAACCTAAAGGTTCATAATGTATTCCACATCAGCCCACTGAAGAAGTATGTACCTAATCCTAGCCATGTACTTGATGACCAACAAGTTGTAATGACTAGCCAAGGAGTCCTTGAGCTACGGCTTGACAGGATCTTAGATGTTAGGGAGAGACAATTGAGATCCAGAATCTTGAGAGAATGCCTCGTCCAGTGGAAAGGTTATCCCGAGGAGGATGCCACTTGGATGGATGAAAGTACTCTCAACCAACAATACCCCCAGTTCTTCTCGAGATGAGGACATCTTGATTCCTCAAAGGGGGAGAGAATGTAATATTCCTGCTCGTAAAGATTGACTCCCCGCACGCCGTGTAAACCCTGTGCAAGGTTATCTTCCACATTGTAATTGCCAGCAGTCTAATCCGTAACCCACACGCGTAAACACGGGATCTCTGCATTGGCAAATCGAGTTGGGGGGTTCAAATCCACATAACCGTGGGGAAACACCCTCTTGCGAGGGGAAAAATGGATAATATTAATGCAACTTTTTTTATGTTTATCCCTTTCCCCCAACCGATCATTGGCTGGAGGAGAGGGAGTGTGGGGAGGGATGGGCTTGGTGGAGTTGTGTGGGCTGCATGAGGAGGAAGGGAAGCCATGCAGAGGCCACGTGGGGAGCTTCTCTCCCCATCCCTTAAGGCCTATATAAACCCCCCTTAGCTTAGGGGGAAAAGGAGAGAGATCAGACGACGACGCCGTGCTAAGGGAGGGGAGTGAGAGATCAAGCTGCCATCACCCCCATCTTGCTCGGCTTGCTCAGAAGAGGAAGCACGTCCTCCACGGCATGCTCCCCGGCCTCCAAGAACTCCCCCACTGCTTGCAGCAGCGCACCGACCTCGCCCCATCCTGCTCAGCTAAAGGCACCGTCGCATTACTGCTGACGGCATGGCTCCACGTGCCCAGCAAGTCAATCCCCCCTCCCCAATTCGACGTCATCCTTTCTTTCCTAATTCCCCTCAATCATTTTCCTTTGTCCCCACATGGTTTCCTGGGGAGCAGAAGCTTCCTAGAAGCTTTTGGAAGCTTCTAAAGTACAAGGCTTAAGGCCTTGTGCACACGAGCTCCACCCTGGGGGTTAAAAACCTTCCCTTAAAGCCCCATTCCCACAACTTCTAAGGGATAAGGCTTTGACCTTGTTCCTGCGGCCTTCCTGGGTTTAAGACCAAGTTCATTAAGCTCTATTCTCGCAGCTTCTTCATAAAACTCCAATTCTCATAAGTCCTTGTAAAGCCTCTATTCCCGCAGCTCCATTCGTAAGAGCCCCATTTCCGCAAACAAAGCTCCAATCCCATACGCCCAAATCCCATAAGTCCAAATCCCTTAAGCTCAAATCTCACAAGCCCCAACCTTTTTAAGATCCGAAGTTCGGTGAAGGTATCTCCTGCGTACGAGGGAGAAGGGTAAGATCTTGAGGCTACTTATCAAGGCTGAGGAGATTCACCGATCGCGAACTAGAAGTCTGTAATCACGCATACAATGGCCCCCAAGAAGTTGCAAGGCGCACCTACGGGAGGTTCATCTCCTAACATTCACGTGGACATCTCCACAAGCCCACAAGTCTAGGTTTTCTTTTTAAGTTTATTCTCACATAAATAGATGATTTAGGCACAATTAATTTCATAAGGAAGAATGCATTTTTGCGCTTATCATTAATGTATGTGGTAGCGATAAATGTACTCTTGATAAATTATTTCTTTAAATGTTAGACAAGGTTGGTGCATGTCATGAAATTGGAACGTTGCATTTCTAGAATTGTCCGTCTTAGGAGATTAGCTACATGTTGCTAATTTTAGTGCCTTTCCAATTTAATGAGTCTAAACGCCTATTACTTAGGGCAAAGGAATGAAATTGTTAAGTGCATTGGCCGTGAAGGAAAGGAGTATCTTGCATTTAGTCACTAATTCCCTTCATTAGGATTCGCACGAGGAAATTGTTAACTTCCATTTCGCGGCATGAAAATGAACTCCAGTCTTGTAAGTTGCATGGGAAAAGGATGCTTGGAAATGGATTAAATCAATACTAGCCTTGTGTCGCATGAACTTCATTTTCGAGGTTGTTGTATCTAGGGGTCGCATGTTACATATTCGCAAAGTTCATTTCGTCCAGTTGCATTTGGGGAGGTTGCATGGTTTATTAAAGCATGAAATTCTAAAAGCTTAGAAAAAGAGTTGTAGGCATGATTCTTGAATGTAAGTCCTAGTAGGTTCAATGAAAGTTATTCTATAAATTATCATGCGTTTTGATTTTAACAAGAAATGTTAGGGTTACTGCAAATTTAGTGGTACGAAGAAGCAGTAAATCACGTGTTTACGTATATTGTGATATGTTGCATCTAGTTTCTCCTTTAGATCAAGTTAACATCTCTAGGAATGGTTCGTCCTTGTCGCAAGACAAGTAGATCGAATTATCTAAATCACCTAACCCGCAAGGGATTCATATAGGCATGATACGATAAATACCCCAAGTGCTAGCTAGGGTTTAGCTCGTTAAGGATTTGGCCTAGTTTCGCACTTGTTGCCAAGTCGAAACCCTCATACCCAAAGGTCCAACCCACATTCATGGAATGTAGGGTCAAGAGGGCACTCATACAAGTAACGATCTAGGGTTTCTACCCTAAGGATCATTCATTCAAATGTTGAAACTCGGATTGAGTTGCAATCCCTAGGACTGAATGTTTGCGTAACCAGCATAGGGAGCCTCCATTGCTCTCAATCCAATGCTATACCTCAATCTTCAGCATCTCTATCAATCTCCATCACCATTTCCTTTATTCTCCCTCTCGGTTCCTCCTTCAAGATGGTGCACATGAACAGCCCATAGAGGGGAGAGAGAGGGAGAAGAGAGAAAGACTAGATTCTTATATCTTCATCCAGAGAGCCATATCTCACGCGAAGACCGGTGATAGAACCAGGAAAGAGGGAGAAGTTGATGGGCATTGTCGGTTAGATAGGTTCTTTGCAGCCTCCATTGATGATTGGGGGGGATGGTGCATTTTTCAGCGCCTACTGATCACGTCGCCCTCTCCATGCCATGTAATGAAAAAATGAGGGGGGGTCAAGGTCCCAAAGGGCACCCCCCCTTTGGCCTAAGTTTTGTCCACCTCTTCAAATCTTGGCCAAGTTTTGGCCTCTTCCTCGTTCGGGCTCTATTTTAGCCTCTGAAAAATCATGTGCGTCCATCTCGGCATCCCGCACTAACTGGGAGCTCCTGGTATCCTGCACTGCAGTCAGAAAAATTATCAAAAATCCACAAGTGTCGCTCGGGTGCCTTTTAAAAGCCGTCTTTCACTTGGTGCTTAAAATCGTCTTAGCTGCAGCCGTCGCCTTCAATGTTAAATATTTTTCCCCTAAATTCCAAATTTTTTGGCAAATTTTAGGCACATCCCGGGCTCAAAAATCCGCTCTCATTGGCAACCACAGGATAGAGGGACTCAGCCCGTCGAATCCCACAACAGATCTGCACACAAAACAACCAAAGCAAGCATCAAGCTGATACAAAATAGATACATACTAAAACACAGCACAATGCTCACCCTACCCCCTAACAAAACCAAGGCATGAAATCCACAAGGAGTAGGCCTAGCATAATCTGATAGAAGGTCCAAAGCCAGTCACTAATCGACTGCTCCAACACGGCCAATCTAAAAAGAACTATCAAAGAGGTCCCTAAGTGGTGGTCTGAACTACCTACCTAACTAAGGACAACACACCCAGGAGCTTCTACTAGGCGAGGACTCCTATAGCCTAATCATGAAGTATTTTCTTTTAGCACATTTCTTATTTTAGGTTTTTAGTTTCCCATACTCGGGCGTGTAAAAAGGAGGGAGCTGAGCGTTGTCATACTGCTGCGCATCCGAGGTGTGGAATCCACCAAAAAGTTGTGTGTGTGACATTTGTTACTTTGTACATACTTAGTCGTTGTGTTTACATTTTTTTTCTGTGTGCGAGTATAGTGGAGAGAAGTTTGGAAGCATAGTGATGGATATGTTTGGGAAGCTTGGATCAGTTTTAGAAGCACTAGAAGATCGATTACCATCTACCTTGGATCTTGCAATGGAGGTTTCTACAGTTGAAAAGTAAAGGGCTGCAATAGAGGTCATTAAGGAAGAGCAAGCAGTCCTCCTCACAGAAGCTCCACTGAATCCCAAGGCTAATAGAGAGATGATGACACAAATAATGTTTGATGCATTCAATGTGGCTGCTATAACTGCTGGATACTCTAAATATGGGCTCAGTGAGGATGTGCTCAATTGTTTCAGGGAGATGCAAGAAGAAGGCCTATCCTTGGATGTTGGCAAATTTTTGTGCAGTTTGAAATCTTGTGTCAGTATAGTCTCCATTCCAACAATGGGCCTTTTTCACCACTGCAACTTGTGCTATGACTCTTCGTTTAGCAATTAATTACTGTCAGAGTGGCAAATATGGAATGTTTGGAACTGGGAGCTTGATCATGTTTGATATGGAAATGGATGAGACATATGTGGGCGTTAGAGAACTGATACCAGTTGTAATATTGGGTGTGCTTGGTGGCTGTTTTGGTACTTTTTTTAATTATGTGAATGGGAAAATTGTTAGACTCTACTCTGGTTGGCATACAAGGTATGGAAACTCAGTAAAAAATAGTTCGTGCGGTTGGTGTGGCCATGCTCACATCTGTGATCTTATTTGGACTACCATGGGTGGCCACATGTATGCCTTGCCCTTCTGACCTCACTGGTGACAGTGAAGAGTGTCCCTCGACCAAAGCTCTTTAGCTATTTCTTTTTGCCTGCAACCTTCCTCCTAGCTCTGATTACCTATGGCACTGCAATTCCTTCGGGTCTGTTTATACCAGAAATTATAGCAGGGGCAGCTTATGGTCGACTTATTGGCAAATTTATGAGATCATTTAGTGGGTTAGAGCATGAAGATGAGGGCAAGGATTGAATGCCTGGGGAAAGAAAAAAATAAAGCCACGGATGGCTATTTTCGAAAAGGGGCTTTTTGGGGGGAAGACGACACTGAATGAAGTCAGAAGTGAATGAGTACAGAAGGCCAATAACAAAGGTTGAACGTGTCACAACGGTGAGGAGAAACGACAATGTAGTGATGCAAAAGCTGGTAACAAAGACACAATAGAAGACTTGAAGATGATGACAATGTGCCACAGAGAGCCGAAGGGAAAGCCAACCTGTGTAGCTGCTAGGACCTCCCACCTACCTACTTCGACAACACAATTCTGATTGGCAGCGCAATATGGAGGAACGGTACTTCAGACAGTAGAGGCATTGATGTCTACCTCTTGATGCGAAATGTTAATGAGAATCATAGGGTTGATCTATCCCATCCTAAGGCAGAATTACGAATCCTTGAACTCTTCTACCATAAGATTTACAAGGTCTTTCCTTCGAGTGAGAAAATAGAGTATATAAATGAACAATTATTTGTCTTCTCCGGGCCTGCTATGAAACAAGGGAAGAGAATCGATTGCTAGGAAGAGGAAGGAAGACGCAAAAAATCAGAGGGAATTGCAGTGGATGAAGGGCTGACAAGGCGAAAGATTTAGCCGTCTTGAAAATAGATGCACTTCCTGAGTTACTACAACCTATTACTGTAGGACAATCATCAAAAGTGAAAGTTGGACAGCGATGCCTTGCAATAGGAAATCCATTTGGGTTCGATCACACACTGAATGTAGACATAGTTAATGGGCTGAACAGAGATATCTACAACCAAACTGGTGTTGTCATTGAGGGGAGCATTCAAACAGATGCTGCTATCAATGCTGGAAACAGTGGTGCTTTGTTGGACTCTCGAGGAAGGCTGTTTGGCATTAACACAGCTATTTTCACAAGAACTGGAACTTCTGTTGGAGTAGGCTTCACTATTCCTGCAGATGTGGTATCTAAACTGGTACCTCAACTGATGCTTTACAGCCTGGTGTTAATGTTGAAGCAGGCTCATTTGCTATGGTCCATGTGCAGACTACTTTTAAGGAGATGTTGCAAGTTTTAACCAAATAGAGTGATATGTTGAGTTCACTTCTTCGATGCAAAGATAAGGATTGCCAAGATTTGGTTGTAATGGGACTGGAGCAGCTTTCATGCTTAAGCCGGTTGATTGTGGAGGATCATGAGTACTAATGGGTTGGTTGTTTAGTGCTATATAATTGTGTTCTACGTTTTTCAGTAGAAAGCTTACTCCTTGGTTATTTTCAAGGACTCTCTCTCACTCTAAGGTAGAGTGGGATTGCAACTGAGACTTTACTTCTGTAAGATCACATTGCCCATACTTGCTGCGATGTGCATAGCAAGAGTCTATATTCGGAGCAGGAGAATGCAATCAGCACGACTAAGGCGATTAAAGTAGTTGAGAATGAGAAGAAGCTATTTGATGGCCGTAATGTCTCAGCTTATTTGAAGACATATGAGATCAAGATGGGATTTTTTGGAGTACCAGCTAGACTTATGAGTAAGTATTTCCTTCGTCTTGTCACACCCGCCTTGAGGGCAAAAGTGACTGATCTTTTTATTCAAAATTCGCATTGGCAAGATTTTAAGAAGGCCCTGAAAGAAGAGTATTTCCTTGAGGACTTTGGGATGGCTACACGGCGGTCATTCCGAGAGTGGGTCTACATGCCAAACAAAGGTCTAGCTGCTTCAGAGTTGATACGAGAATTTGAAGAGAGGTATAGTCAGCTTGATGCCATTGAACAAAGAGCATTGGATGTTGAGAAAGTTGAGCTTTTCTTGCAAGCTGCAGATCCTGCTCTTCAGGAAGAATTAGGAGAGCTCCTTGAGGATCGCATGAAGCCTATGGGTCTTAAAACAGATTGGCAAGATGCCCAGGATGCAGTCTCGACTTTGACCAAGAGGAGGATATGAAAGATCCGCCTACAGAATGGATCTATGACACCGACGCCATCTTCTACTCCTATGCCTGCTTCTATCCCTATTATTTCTTCTCTTCCTCAGCCAGTTTCTTGGCCTATGCTAGTGCCTACTGTTTCTACTCCTCCCGTTCCTCCTGTTCCAAGACCGATGCCGGCTCCTTCTGCTCCAAAACCATTCGCTCCGTCGGTGCCTTCCTCTCTTGATGACATAATCAAAGGCATAACGGATTTGACACTGGAGTCAGTTAAAGCAGAATTGGTGGGAAAATTGAAAGAGCAGTTTGCTTTGACTGCACCTACTATTTCTTCTAGTGCTCCTACTGCACCTAGGAGTGCTCCTAATGCACCTAGGAGTGCTCCTAGTGCACCTAGGAGAGATCGAAGATGTATTTGGTGTGATAGTACGGACCATCAGCATTGCAGGGATTGTGAATCTTTTTAGGATGCAAGGAGGAAGAATTTGGTATTTTGGGGACAAGATGGTAAGATTTGATTGACTGAAACAGGAGCTCCGCTTGCTACCAATTTTGGGAAAGGCAGAATGAAGAAATTAGTGGATGATATGGCTACGCGTACTTCTTATGTGGCAGCTAGAGGAGATGCTTCTGCATATGGAGTTCAAATTGAGAAAGGATCAGAGAATTAGTCAGCATTATGGACTTATGCTATGGAGACGGCAAACAAGGGAAAATTTCAGCAGACTGTTTTGACTAGTGCAGGTTCTAGCATCAGATCTAAGACAGGTTGGAATTCGCCTGTTGACAGGTACACTATTTATGCCTACTTGGCTAAGTCTCAGGGAGCAGATGTACTTGTTGAGGAGAAGCGTAAGAGGGATGAAGAAAATCCAAATGCAACTAAAAAGACTAGAGGGGGTGAGTTTGTTACTCCACCTATTGCAGGACCGTCTTTGAGACCAGGGCCAGAATGACAGATGGAAGATGCTCAGAAGAAAGAAAAGAGGCAAGAGCCTAGAGAGAGAAAGCAGCCAGGGTTTAGATTGATGTCTGATATTGAGACATCTACGGACATGAAGAAAATCTTTAATGATAAGATACTTGGCAGTGAGGTGACTTTTACTATTTCTGAGGTTTTGGGCATCTCGAAAAGAGAGTTTCAAGATCAGTTCCAAGAAGTCTTGAAGAGGAAAATACATACATTGCCTACTACTGATACATAGGGAGTTTTGATTGGAGAGTTGGATGAGGATGAGGATGAGGTTATGGTTGAGAATGCTTCTATTTTTCCACAGATAGAGAAGAGGGTTCAGCCTATGCATTATGCTGAAACTGATGAGCCTGTCTTGATACCGCGTAGTCACTTTTCGCGGAGTCATTGGGCTAGGGCAACTACAGAAACAATGGTAAAAATTGGAGAGAAACAGGTGCCTTATGTTGCTTTGGTGGATCATGGTTCAGAGATTAATCTCATAGTTCGTGGAGTTTATGAAAGTAATAGATGGCCTATGGATGTAGAGCATGGGTGGCGTATGAGAGCTGCCAACAACACTGTAGGTGATTTGTATGCTGCATGTCCTAGTGTCAGGGTTTCTATTGGAGATGTAGAGGAGGATTTCCATTTCTTTGTGCAGGATTCATGCTCTTATCCCATAATTCTTGGACAGCCATTCATCACAGAGATGCGCATGGAAACAAAAGTAATGGATGATGGATCTGCTTATGCATGGATTCGCAGTAAAGATGGCATGAGAGCAGTTCAGTTTATGACTCTGTGTGTGAACCATGTTAGAAACAGGGATACTCTTAGAGATGCACCTTTGCCCACTGTGAGGGATTCGGGTTTTCATAAGGTACCGCTGTTTCGCGAGACGACAGTGGTACAGAGCAGAGGAGATTGGAGTTCTCGCCTCCTGGCAGCAATGTTTTCTCCTCCACTTTTGTTGGAATTTCAGCAAACAGTTCGATGAGTTATCAGAAGATTTCTAAGTTGCCTAGAGCTGCCAGGCAGTACATATGCAGGAAGGAGAAAATTTTGAAAAATGCAGGTATTTTAGAGGATGATGAGCATATAGATGGGATGTATGAAAGTATGATTTGTGCAGATACGATTACAAAGATGGAAAATATGCTGAAAACTGATATGCAGAGTTGTCGCAATAATGTATCAGTGCAATCCCTAGACATATTTCATGAAATTGCAGATTTTGTGTCACAGATAGAGTCAAAGGCTGAGGTGATTCAGCAAAAAGTGTTGAGTGCTGAAGAAATTCAGCAAACAGAGTTTCCGGTTGATAATGATCAGCTTACAGAGACACAGAGGGCTGAAAACTTTCAGCCAACAGAGTTTACTGCTGAAATATTTCAGCATCCAGAGTTTAGGGTTGTTCCTATGCAGTCCATACAGTAGAGGGTTGAGGATATTCAGCCCCATTGGAGTGCAGAATTGCTGATTTACAGCAAGATTTGAGTAATGCAGAGGATCATAATGAAGCCAGGGTTGACATGAAATACAAAACTGTGGATTAGAAGGTGAAGCCAGTAGTTGTACTGCTTCCACCTGACAATGATCAGCAAATAGAGAGGGCTGCCAAACAGCCAATTTTGAGGAATCCAAAGTATATAGGCCATAAATTTTCAGCAGAGACTCTTGCTGAATTAAAAATTGGAAATGGTGACTTCTTGCTACCCCCAGAGAAGCAATGCTTTCAGGAGATGCTTGAGCGACATGGAAGGGGGTTTACTTTTTTCTCGCATGAGATTGGATGTGTGAATCCGAATATTGTTGCTCCTATGGTGATCTTTACTATTCCTCATATTCCATGGAACCTCCAACCTATTCCAGTGCCTAAGGCACACCTGCCAAAGCTGATTGACTTGTTGAATGAGAAAATCAGGATGGGAATCCTAGAGCCTTCATCTACACCATACTCAAATAGGTGGTTTACAATTCCAAAGAAGAATGGTACTCTCCGATTTATACAGGACATGCAGCCAGTAAACAGAGTTACTATCAGGAATGTTGGTATAGGTCTAGTCGTGGATGAGTTTGCAGAAGCATTTGCTGGACGTGCCATCTATTCTTTAGGTGATTTGTATTCGGGATATGATCAGTTTCAGCTAGCTTTGGAAAGCAGGGACATAACCACTATGAGAACTCCTATTGGGCTTGTCAGGATGTGTACCTTGCCTCAAGGTGCCACTAATTCTGTTGCGCATATGATGAATGCCATGCATAAGGTCCTTCGTGATTACATACCTTAGCTTACCATCCCTTTCTTGGATGATGTGCCCATTAAGGGGTGTGCAGAAGAAGAGAAGAATGAGACTCTAAATGAGCAGGGATGCAGGTATTTTGTGGCTGATCATATTTCAGCTTGTGAGAAGATTTTGGCCAGGTTAGAAGAAGTGAACTTGACACTATCAGGGCAAAAATCTGTTTTTGGAGTGAATGAGGTTGTCATTGTTGGACATATGTGTGGGTATTATGGCAGGAAACCCTCACCTGAGAAGGTGGATGCTATAGGCAAGATTACGGAGTATTGTTCTACCACTTCAGAGGTACGGAGATTCATTGGAGCTTGTGTGTTTTATATGATTTGGATACCCCATTTTGCACACATAGCAGATTGTTTATATCAGCTTCTTCGAAAGGGGCAGAAATTTTATTAGGATGAGAGCCACACTAGAGCCATGCGAAAATTGAAGAAGTTATTACAGATTGCTCCTACTCTTAGGAAAGCGGATTATAATTGCAGAAGACCTATTGTATTGACAGTTGACACTAGTCCAATTGGCATAGGTTGGGCTGTGGGTCAAGATGATGCAGATGGAAACAGGTATGCTATTCGGTTTGGGGCGAAAGTCCTAAACAAGAGATAGAGGAGATATCCGCAAATCAAGAGGGAATTACTGGGGATTGTTATGGCTCTCAAATGTGACAAGGAGTACTTTATTGGAGCCTCAGTTGTGGTAGAGACAGATTGCTTGCCATTGATAGGTATGATTACGAGTTGCTCTACTCCGGATATAGCTATGCTGAGATGGATTGCATACATCAAGTCATTAAATCCAAAATTTAAACACATAGCAGGGAAGGATAATCCAGTGGCAGATATGCTGTCTAGAGCCAGATATGATGATGAGGAGACACTACTTGTAGAAGAGGATGATGCAAAAATTTCAGCCGCTATGGTTGATCATGTTTACCATGTCTATGATATTGTGGCGTTCATAGAAGAACTCTATGTTGGAGATTGGTTGCAGATTGGCAAGTACCTCAGTACACTAAGTAAAAGAGATGAATGGACAGATGAAGAGTTCAAGAAGATCAAAAGAAAAGCCTATGGTTATTTTCTCAAGGACGGATTTCTTTGGAAGCATCCGAAGAAAAGAGGTGGATTACCCTTGCGGGTTGTCTACGATAAAGAGACACAGTTACAGGTGATGAGGGAGTTTCATGAGAGTCCTTGGGCTGGTCATAGAGGAGTGTGGCCTACTTATGAGAAAATCAAGGAGAAATATTGGTGGAAAGGCATGTATAGAGATGTTTCTCACTTTGTAGAGACTTGCAGAGACTGCCAGATGTATTCGGTAGTGCGTCATCGAGATGAGCTTCATCTGACCTATCCGCTATGCATTCATTATAAGTGGGTAGTTGACTTGGTTACTATGCCTATGGGTCTATGGCAAATGAGATATATTGTTTTGGCTAGAGAGGATCTTACCAATCATGTTGAGGGCAAACCTTTGAGAACGAAGACCACTAGTGCAGTGTGTAAGTTCTTATTGGAAGAAATTTTCTATAGGTATAGCTGTGTGGGTAAGATCACTGCAGATCGTGGTGAACTAGATGCAGATGAGCTAAAGAGTTTTTCTCTCAACTAGGAATCAAGTTGGCTCTAACCACAGCTTACAATCCAGAGGGAAATGGGAAGAGTGAAAGAGGGCATCCGTCGATAGTGAAAGCATTAGCCAAAGCATGCAGAGGACGGTTTGGAGAATGGCTGAGACTTCTACCATTTGCTTTGTGGGCTGATCGTATGACTCACAGTGTTACCACAGGATATATGCCCACAGAGTTGATGTATGGTTAGAAACCGGTTATGCTGACTGAGACTTGTGCTTTGACAGAGAAGACCAGAGGATATTCAGCTAGCTATTGACAGGTTGAAGGTTGCTAGACTAAGAAATAAGGACAGGTTTGACAGCAGGCATCGCTTGCGGCCTAGAGCAATAGAAGAGGGAGACTGGGTATTAGTCTTTGACAGCAGCCTTGAAAATCAGCATACTGCACTTCGAAAGATGGTGAAAAGATGATTTGGGCCATACATAGTCAGACATGTCTTTGACAATGCAACATATGAGCTGACAGAATTGGATGGGACAGTGCTTAGAGTGCCTATTGCAGGAAAAAGAATCAAGATTTTCAAGAAAAGAGATGATGAGGATTATGCATTGGAAGAATTTGCAAGAGAAGAGCAACAAGAGGAAACTCCAATAGAAGAGACAGATGATATGATAGATAATCTTGCTGAAATACCGAAAATGCATAATGAAGAGATTGATCTGTTTGTGGATCTTGATGATAATGATCATGGGTAGTTGGCCCATCTGGAGGATGCGCAGGATTAGAGGGGGTGGATGTCGTACTGCTGCGCATCTGAGGTGTGGAATCCACCAAAAAGTTATGTGTGTGATATTTGTTACTTTGTACATACTTAGTGGTTGTGTTTACATTTTTTTCCTATGTGTGAGTATAGTGGAGAGAAGTTTGGAAGCATAGTAATGGATATGTTTGGGAAGCTTGGATCAGTTTCAGAAGCACTAGAAAATCGATTACCATCTACCTTGGATCTTGCAATGGAGGTTTCTGCAGTTGAAAAGTAAAGGGCTGCAATAGAGGTCATTAAGGAAGAGCAAGCAGTCCTCCTCACAAAAGCTCCACTGAATCCCAAGGCTAATAGAGAGATGATGACACAAATAATGTTTGATGCATTCAATGTGGCTGCTATAACTGCTGGATACTCTAAATATGGGCTCAGTGAGGATGTGCTCAACTGTTTCAGGGAGATGCAAGAAGAAGGCCTATCCTTGGATGTTGGCAAATTTTTGTGCAGTTTGAAATCTTGTGTCAGTATAGTCTCCATTCCAACAATGGGCCTTTTTCAACACTGCAACTTGTGCTGTGACTCTTCGTTTAGCAATTAATTACTGTCAGAGTGGCAAATGTGGAATGTTTGGAACTGGGAGCTTGATCATGTTTGATATGGAAATGGATGAGACATATGTGGGCATTAGAGAACTGATACCAGTTGTAATATTGGGTGTGCTTGGTGGCTGTTTTGGTACTTTTTTTAATTATGTGAACAGGAAGATTGTTAGACTCTACTCTGGTTGGCATACAAGGTATGGAAACTCAGTAAAAAATAGTTCATGCGGTTGGTGTGGCCATGCTCACTTCTGTGATCTTATTTGGACTATCATGCGTGGCCACATGTATGCCTTGCCCTTCTGATCTCACTGGTGACAGTGAAGAGTGTCCCTCAACCAAAGCTCTTTAGCTATTTCTTTTTGCCTGCAACCTTCCTCCTAGCTCTGATTACCTATGGCACTACAATTCCTTCGGGTCTGTTTATACCAGAAATTATAGCAGGGGCAGCTTATGGTCGACTTATTGGCAAATTTATGAGATCATTCAGTGGGTTAGAGCATGAAGATGAGGGCTTATATGCTTTTCTAGGGCCTATTGTGGAAGGATTGAATGCTTGGGGAAAGAAAAAAATAAAGCCACGGATGGCTATTTTCGAAAAGGGGCTTTTTGGGGGGAAGACGACACTGAATGAAGTCAGAAGTTGTAATATTTCCGCGTACCGTACCGTAAATATTAACTTTCCGTATACCGTGTAAACCCTGTGTAAAGGGTATCTCTTGCATTGAAATTGTTGACCGCGTAATGTGTGAGCCGCACGAGGAAAATAGAATCCTCTGCGAGTAGTAAATTGAACCGAGGGATAAAAACCGCTAACCGCACGGGAACACCCTCTTGGGAGGGGCAAATTCAATTAACTAAAGGCAAATTTTTTTATGTATTTATCCCTTTTCCCCCAGCCGATGCATGGCTGGAGGAAAGGGAGTGTGTGGGGGGGGATGGGAAAGAGGAGTTTGCATGGGAAGTTCCCCACGTGGGTGGAGACCCCCTTCCCCACCCCCCAAGGCTATAAAAACACCTCCATTAAGGGGGTGTGCTGAAGGGGAAGGAAGAAGGCCGTTGGGATGTGCTGAAGGGGAAGGAAGAAGGCCGTTGGGACGTGCTGAAGGAGAAGGAAGGGGAAGGAAGAAGGCCGTCGGGACGTGCTTAAGGAGAAGGAGGGAGAGGGAAGACTCTGTGAAGGAGGAGACTGTGGAGGCCTGTGAGAGAGGGAGCAAGGGAGAGGCTGTCGGGCCGTGGAGGAGAGGGACGTAGGTCGCCGCCATCGAATAAGAGCCGCCGCCCAGGCCGTCCGCCAGCTGCCATATCCGCCGCCAGCCTGTCCGCAGCCGCCATCGCTCCCGCCCTGTCTGCTGGCCAATTCGGGCCGCCGCCACGCTGTCACGACCCCCCTTTGCCCACGTGGAGCTGAGAAGCTCAGAAGCTTCTTTGGAAGCTTCTTTAGAAGCTTCCAAAGGGGGCCTCTATAACCCCCTTTCCCACCACCTGGCCAAAAGGCACTTTTCCACCACTTGTCCCAAAGGACCTTTCCCACGGCATCTTCTTGAGGATCCATTAAATACCCCGGGACTTCTAAAGAAGGAGACGGTGAGGCCATAAAGACCTCACAAGAACCTTCGACAAGAACCTTCGACAAGACTTCGGACAAAGACATTAAATCCGCAAGCCGTCCAAATACCGTGCCGATTCGAGTTCGTGGGGACTCCTAAGCTTTTGTCGCAAGCTCTATCCCGAAGAGGAACCCAACCGCATACAAGCACAAAGGCAGATCGGAAGTTGAATTTACGACTACGATGGCTCCAAAAGGATCCCAAGATGCGACCGCGGGAGGTTCGACTCCAAATGTGCAAGTGGACATCACCCCGACACCACAAGTCCAGGTTCTTCCGTGTTAAATTCCGCATAAGAAATGATTAGGCGCGCTTAGGAAGGGAAATTCAAGTTACGTTTAAATTAAAAGCATTGAAAGAAATGCATCTTTTTGAGCATTATGAAAGATTGAACGGTTAGGGAATTAGATGCATGTAGATGGTATTTTTAAAGGTAAGAATCTAATCCTAAGCAAGAAGACGAAGTTTATATGTGCATTAGTTGCCATCCTAGATATGATGAATTAAGCGTATATGCACATTATGATTTCATAGGGAAAGTCTAGCACCATAAGATTTCATTTGGAAAGAACTAATAGGGTACTAAAGTGAACGTATGACTTGCAACATAGTTATACGATGGAATAGAGCAACACTAGTTTTCGCTTGAGTATCATCACGACTTAGTGACTAGGAGAATGTTATGAAATTGCGTAGTCTTCGTGAGAAAAGGATCAATCATTAAAGAGTTGTAACTAGGTGTAAATGCATGGGATGCCGAAGGATAAACTACAAGGTAGTAGGTACGATTGTTGATGCAAGACCTAGTAGGCCCTAGGAAAAGTTAGTAGCCAAATTAACGTGCACCAAGGAAAGATTGTATGATTCGCCGGTGCATAAGTTCGAGAGCATAAACTATAAAGTAATAGGCTTGATTTATTAGGAAAGTTAGCATACATAGTAGTAAGTAATTTTACCTCACCTAGGAAACGGAAATCAATCGCTTGTTTACGCGAATTCGATTCCGTAGATTTGGTTTATCACCCTAGAAGGATCATCCTTGTCACAAACAGGCATAGTTGAATTGGCTAAGTAATATGAACCACAAGGAATCGTATAAACATAGGAATCCTAAGAGATAACTAGGATTTAGTGCAAGGATAATTCGATATCGCTTAAGACAAAAACTGTGAACCTAAGGATCATGATGGAACTCCGACGGAGTTGCGCATTCTAGTATCATGACCCAAACCTAATTATAATGACTTGAAGAATACCCAAAATCCTGTTACTCGGGTAGGGTTAAAAACCCGCGGTCGGAACACTAAGGAATGGATAGGAGGATTCCATACAATAGATGCAATACTTGCGCACAAGCCGCAACATTGTATAGTCTTGGAATTTGTCCGCAAAGAGTATTGTCATCTCTCGAAATGAGGTTGACAATTTATTGGAGGGAGTTAAATTATTGAGGATGAGTAATCATCCTGTTATTCACTTTCCCTGGGAAAAGTTGCCAAGGAAAAGGAAAGTTAAGTAAATTGCCTTGAAGCAGTTGTCCGACAATAAACTAAAGCGACATGGTCGCTGGATCCTGCCACAATAAACCTAATGTATTGGAAGGGTATGACCCTAACCCAAGAATGATAGGAATCTTGCTAAGTTGCAATTGATTCCGGATCGAATGCGGGTTGCATTCGGAGATAAGGAGTCAATCCTTAACAGTTTGCCAGTTAAAAGACCACTGAAATTGATTGTGCTTGTAACAGTTTAGAAAGGACTGTTTGCATTGTTTGCTCAATGAACTAAAGGATGAAAATATATCTAAAGCTTCAGGTTGGTGCCTGAGAGGCAGCTTCAGTTACCCCCGACTGCCTGCCTGACCCTAACCAAGGGGGTTGTGAACCGCGCCGGGAACGTGGACCGAACCCGCCGTGAGAGGTCTCTCCGTTGAGTTCTGCTTGGAGCAGGAGGACGCTTGGGTGCCAGGGGGGGCTCTGGCTGTAAATCCCTCGCCTTCCGGGCCCTGCACAAGAGACTAACGTGACTCGGGATTGGATCTCGAGGCCCGCATACTAGTCTACGGGCGGAAACTTGGGATAGTAATCACAGGAAGGATTACTGGATAGCCTTCGGGCGGATTATGAATACGCCTACGGGCGGGAACTCCTTGTATTTCAAAGATAAAAGGATATAATGATAATAAAGGAGTTGTTTGGCATTGTTTTCTTTATGTCCTGTGATAAGATTACGTGAAGGAACCAGTGCATAACAGGGTTAATCAAGGAAGCTGTTTGTATATGTCAAACTAATGTGGTAGGTAATTACATAACTAAAACAAACCGAGGAAAGTGCGGAGGATGGACCATGGGTCTGTCCTATGGAAGGGTGGTCCCGGTTAGCCGGGAACTTTTCTCAAAGTCTTCGACGAACAGCAGGGTGATAATCATCACCAAAGCAAGCAAGGAGAACAATGACTTGGAAGTAACGATTACCCGATTCAGGCTGTTTTAGGGGAACGGAATGGGACTATGCCTTTTGGCAGAGAGGTCGAGCCTTGCATCCCTCTCGTTTTCCATTCTCCTTGAACCAAGTGCAGCTTGAATCCGCTTCAGACCGGGCGTTTCTACGTAAAGTAGTTCATTCGGGTCTGACGCTAGTGGTTGCTAGATAATGACCAAACAGGAAAACCCAAAATTCAGGTCGATCCTAAGTGGGAACGGCCAGGATACTTCCGCTACGTGGCAGACGCGGGAAGACCTAGATCGCAAGTCCCGTAACATTCCATGGGAGTGCCGGGTGGAGTCTTCTAGACAACCTTTCCGATGGACTGCTAAGACGTGTCCTAGAGGATGTTAGTGGACACGTTACAGTTGGTATCAGAGCCGACTTACAATGGAATTGTTTTCATAAGATTTCATTAGAAGTGAAGTAAAGAATTTGTTCCTGTCCAAACATTTTCTCATCTTCAATACTGTCTTCCAGAATTACGAGGCGTGGAATAAATTTCTGGTGTGCCGGATCATGTTCATGACTGCGATGCATTCTCCGCATTATAGGCAGAGAATTGAGATGATGAACATCTTGGAGCGGATTTATAACCCATCACCTCTATATATAGAGCAAAGATGGACTGGGTCTTCAGGAATCTACTACATAGCTGCCCACCGGTTTGCTTATCTACAAACCAACTTGAAGAGGATCAAGTGGTTGGAAGATTTGAAAGTCGTGAAGCTGTTCATTTTTGTGGAAGCTCACGTGAATTCGACTTTGCATATTCAAGGTCGGAGGGTTGAATTAAACTCATATGTTTATGAGGAAGTAACCCGTGTAATTCCAGCTGATAGGATCAAGGTATTGGGACGCCATGGGAAGTATGGTCTCCAGCGGAAAGGATATCCCGAACTTCCGATGAATTATCGATTCCTAAAGATACATGACCCAAAACCCTACTATTACACAGTTCCTGTAGACAAATCCAATACTATGTTGTTCTCCCCAAACTAGATATAATGATTAGACTATCATCACTCGAGATGTTGTATGAGGCTACGCCATATAAATATAAATAAGGACTTCTTTCTATCACTATCCGATTGTGCATCAGGGTTGTTGCAAAAAGTCTAGTTGCTTCATGAGTTACGAATTAGCTGAACTAAAGATAAGCTAATGGCAATTATCATATAATAACGTTAAGAAAACTTTTTACGCCAGGCACAACCCCAGGTACAGGTTCCAAATTCGCCCCCTACATCAAGTACTACTGTAATCCAGGAGAAGAAGTTCCTCCTCAAACAGATTAAGCCACCCGAGTTTGACGGGAGAGGCAGATTCGTCCAGACAGACGCTGAGATTTGGATTGAATCTATGGAGGACTACTTCGAAGCCGCTGGCACTGCGCCAACCAATCAGGCCATGCTCGCTAAATTAAAACTCACCGGTGAAGCCAGACTATGGTGGAAACAATGGTGCAGGGATCAAGGAATTTCAGAGGGGTCTGTTACCTGGGAGAAGTTAAAGCAAGCCGTACAAGGGAGATATTTGCCACCAGCATATCGTACTCAGAAAATGAATGAGTTTTATGAGTTAAAACAGTTAGGACTCACGCTTGACGAATACTACTCTAAGTTTGTCTCACTCTTAAAGTATGCGCCACGAATGGACATGACACAGCAGGTGTCCAAATTTTGCGCAGGCTTAAATCCACCTGTAAATACCCGTCTCGAATCTATGAGACCATCAGATCTTCAGGATGCACTCATTCGAGCGGCACCCATAATTCAGGAAGTGCAAGCTAAACCAAGGAGTATTAAGAATTGGTCTTATAGCGACCCAAGCGGAGGAGCATTCAGACCCCAGGTTAAGAGAGTTCAAGGCCACAATCAGGGACAAAGAAAGAAGGCAAGGACAAATAACGTCAACAACTTTGTTCCTACTCACGGTAATGGCCGAAACGTCCGATGTTTCCACTGCAATGAGCTCGGTCACTTCAGAAAGCAATGCCCCAAGCTCAGCGAGGGACACCGTCAAGGTATTGGCCACGGTCAGGGAGGGACAGTTGAGATCTAGAACCTTGAGAGAATGCCTCGTCCAGTGGCAAGATTATTCCGAAGAGGATGCTACCTGGATGGATGAAAGCTCTCTCAATCTTCAATATCCCCAATTTATCTCGAGATGAGGACATCTCGATTCTTCTAAGGGGGAGAGAATGTAATATTTCCGCGTACCGTACCGTAAATATTAACTTTCCGTATACCGTGTAAACCCTGTGTAAAGGGTATCTCTTGCATTGAAATTGTTGACCGCGTAATGTGTGAGCCGCACGAGGAAAATAGAATCCTCTGCGAGTAGTAAATTGAACCGGGGGATAAAAACCGCTAACCGCACGGGAACACCCTCTTGGGAGGGGCAAATTCAATTAACTAAAGGCAAATTTTTTTATGTATTTATCCCTTTTCCCCCAGCCGATGCATGGCTGGAGGAAAGGGAGTGTGTGGGGGGGGATGGGAAAGAGGAGTTTGCATGGGAAGTTCCCCACGTGGGTGGAGACCCCCTTCCCCACCCCCCAAGGCTATAAAAACACCTCCATTAAGGGGGTGTGCTGAAGGGGAAGGAAGAAGGCCGTTGGGACGTGCTGAAGGGGAAGGAAGAAGGCCGTTGGGACGTGCTGAAGGAGAAGGAAGGGGAAGGAAGAAGGCCGTCGGGACGTGCTTAAGGAGAAGGAGGGAGAGGGAAGACTCTGTGAAGGAGGAGACTGTGGAGGCCTGTGAGAGAGGGAGCAAGGGAGAGGCTGTCGGGCCGTGGAGGAGAGGGACGTAGGTCGCCGCCATCGAATAAGAGCCGCCGCCCAGGCCGTCCGCCAGCTGCCATATCCGCCGCCAGCTTGTCCGCAGCCGCCATCGCTCCCGCCCTGTCTGCTGGCCAATTCGGGCCACCGCCACGCTGTCACGACCCCCCTTTGCCCACGTGGAGCTGAGAAGCTCAGAAGCTTCTTTGGAAGCTTCTTTAGAAGCTTCCAAAGGGGGCCTCTATAACCCCCTTTCCCACCACCTGGCCAAAAGGCACTTTTCCACCACTTGTCCCAAAGGACCTTTCCCACGGCATCTTCCTGAGGATCCATTAAATACCCCGGGACTTCTAAAGAAGGAGACGGTGAGGCCATAAAGACCTCACAAGAACCTTCGACAAGAACCTTCGACAAGACTTCGGACAAAGACATTAAATCCGCAAGCCGTCCAAATACCGTGCCGATTCGAGTTCGTGGGGACTCCTAAGCTTTTGTCGCAAGCTCTATCCCGAAGAGGAACCCAACCGCATACAAGCACAAAGGCAGATCGGAAGTCGAATTTACGACTACGATGGCTCCAAAAAGATCCCAAGATGCGACCGCGGGAGGTTCGACTCCAAATGTGCAAGTGGACATCACCCCGACACCACAAGTCCAGGTTCTTCCGTGTTAAATTCCGCATAAGAAATGATTAGGCGCGCTTAGGAAGGGAAATTCAAGTTACGTTTAAATTAAAAGCATTGAAAGAAATGCATCTTTTTGAGCATTATGAAAGATTGAACGGTTAGGGAATTAGATGCATGTAGATGGTATTTTTAAAGGTAAGAATCTAATCCTAAGCAAGAAGACGAAGTTTATATGTGCATTAGTTGCCATCCTAGATATGATGAATTAAGCGTATATGCACATTATGATTTCATAGGGAAAGTCTAGCACCATAAGATTTCATTTGGAAAGAACTAATAGGGTACTAAAGTGAACGTATGACTTGCAACATAGTTATACGATGGAATAGAGCAACACTAGTTTTCGCTTGAGTATCATCACGACTTAGTGACTAGGAGAATGTTATGAAATTGCGTAGTCTTCGTGAGAAAAGGATCAATCATTAAAGAGTTGTAACTAGGTGTAAATGCATGGGATGCCGAAGGATAAACTACAAGGTAGTAGGTACGATTGTTGATGCAAGACCTAGTAGGCCCTAGGAAAAGTTAGTAGCCAAATTAACGTGCACCAAGGAAAGATTGTATGATTCGCCGGTGCATAAGTTCGAGAGCATAAACTATAAAGTAATAGGCTTGATTTATTAGGAAAGTTAGCATACATAGTAGTAAGTAATTTTACCTGACCTAGGAAACGGAAATCAATCGCTTGTTTATGCGAATTCGATTCCGTAGATTTGGTTTATCACCCTAGAAGGATCATCCTTGTCACAAACAGGCATAGTTGAATTGGCTAAGTAATATGAACCACAAGGAATCGTATAAACATAGGAATCCTAAGAGATAACTAGGATTTAGTGCAAGGATAATTCGATATCGCTTAAGACAAAAACTGTGAACCTAAGGATCATGATGGAACTCCGACGGAGTTGCGCATTCTAGTATCATGACCCAAACCTAATTATAATGACTTGAAGAATACCCAAAATCCTGTTACTCGGGTAGGGTTAAAAACCCGCGGTCGGAACACTAAGGAATGGATAGGAGGATTCCATACAATAGATGCAATACTTGCGCACAAGCCGCAACATTGTATAGTCTTGGAATTTGTCCGCAAAGAGTATTGTCATCTCTCGAAATGAGGTTGACAATTTATTGGAGGGAGTTAAATTATTGAGGATGAGTAATCATCCTCTTATTCACTTTCCCTGGGAAAAGTTGCCAAGGAAAAGGAAAGTTAAGTAAATTGCCTTGAAGCAGTTGTCCGACAATAAACTAAAGCGACATGGTCGCTGGATCCTGCCACAATAAACCTAATGTATTGGAAGGGTATGACCCTAACCCAAGAATGATAGGAATCTTGCTAAGTTGCAATTGATTCCGGATCGAATGCGGGTTGCATTCGGAGATAAGGAGTCAATCCTTAACAGTTTGCCAGTTAAAAGACCACTGAAATTGATTGTGCTTGTAACAGTTTAGAAAGGACTGTTTGCATTGTTTGCTCAATGAACTAAAGGATGAAAATATATCTAAAGCTTCAGGTTGGTGCCTGAGAGGCAGCTTCAGTTACCCCCGACTGCCTGCCTGACCCTAACCAAGGGGGTTGTGAACCGCGCCGGGAACGTGGACCGAACCCGCCGTGAGAGGTCTCTCCGTTGAGTTCTGCTTGGAGCAGGAGGACGCTTGGGTGCCAGGGGGGGCTCTGGCTGTAAATCCCTCGCCTTCCGGGCCCTGCACAAGAGACTAACGTGACTCGGGATTGGATCTCGAGGCCCGCATACTAGTCTACGGGCGGAAACTTGGGATAGTAATCACAGGAAGGATTACTGGATAGCCTTCGGGCGGATTATGAATACGCCTACGGGCGGAAACTCCTTGTATTTCAAAGATAAAAGGATATAATGATAATAAAGGAGTTGTTTGGCATTGTTTTCTTTATGTCCTGTGATAAGATTACGTGAAGGAACCAGTGCATAACAGGGTTAATCAAGGAAGCTGTTTGTATATGTCAAACTAATGTGGTAGGTAATTACATAACTAAAACAAACCGAGGAAAGTGCGGAGGATGGACCATGGGTCTGTCCTATGGAAGGGTGGTCCCGGTTAGCCGGGAACTTTTCTCAAAGTCTTCGACGAACAGCAGGGTGATAATCATCACCAAAGCAAGCAAGGAGAACAATGACTTGGAAGTAACGATTACCCGATTCAGGCTGTTTTAGGGGAACGGAATGGGACTATGCCTTTTGGCAGAGAGGTCGAGCCTTGCATCCCTCTCGTTTTCCATTCTCCTTGAACCAAGTGCAGCTTGAATCCGCTTCAGACCGGGCGTTTCTACGTAAAGTAGTTCATTCGGGTCTGACGCTAGTGGTTGCTAGATAATGACCAAACAGGAAAACCCAAAATTCAGGTCGATCCTAAGTGGGAACGGCCAGGATACTTCCGCTACGTGGCAGACGCGGGAAGACCTAGATCGCAAGTCCCGTAACATTCCATGGGAGTGCCGGGTGGAGTCTTCTAGACAACCTTTCCGATGGACTGCTAAGACGTGTCCTAGAGGATGTTAGTGGACACGTTACAGAAGTGAATGAGTACAGAAGGCCAATAACGAAGGTTGAAGGTGTCACAATGGTGAGGAGAAACGACAATGTAGTGATGCAAAAGCTGGTAACAAAAAAACTGGCCCTCTTGGCCTAATGAAATAAAGCATGCCACTACAAAAACTGATCGGCCCTTATGGCCTAATGAAATAAAACATTTAAAACCTCACAAAACTGGCCCTCTTGGCCTAACGAGATCAAACAAAATAGCACCTATACATCCCTCCCCAAAATAGTACAGATATGCAATAATATGCTCCTTTCCAAGGAGAAAAAATAGGGCTCGCAGCCCTAAGCTAAATGCATAAGATTATGACCCATCCCTCCTACATATATAGCAAGAGGTGTACGCATAACATGTTGTCTAATCAGCCTATGGGTCCAGGATAACAATGGTAGATGGGTCTCGGCTACTCTTTGCATCACCCATATCAACCATCGCCTGCCATACATTGCATGCTCTGATAACATTCCCCACAAGCGATCGGGTCCTGTCTCATTATTGATAACAATATCCAAACTAGGACCATAGTTAAAGAAAAGGTCTTCTTCATAAGCAAGATTTGCCAGTGAATCCGTAAATTGATTCCAATAACGTGGAATCAGCTGAAGAGACACTCTCTCAAACTCCTCAAGTAGGGTCATGGTAGTTCGATGATACATACCAAGGATGGGATTCTGCACTGTGTATGTCCCATCTAGCTGATTCAAGATCAGCTGGGAATCCCCTTTTACTAACAACTGCCAAATACCACCTTGTTTGGCAATATACAGTCCCATAATCAAGGCTTTATACTCCGCCATGTTGTTAGTGAATCCTACCCCGAGATAAGCAGCTAACTTCATCGTAACTCTACATCGGGGATCTCGGATTACTACTCCAACACTCCCTTTTTTTTAGGGCCCCTAGACGCATCAAAATATAATGTCTACGTCCACAATGGGTTTACACAACCTGCCATCACGAACTCCTCTATTCGTAATTATGATAGTCAAAATTTAACATGTTTAGAGGGTGAACTGACGGCTCCATCCCACCTTCTTAAACTCAACAGGGATACTTGTCAACATTCGTAAGCAGTGATGGTAGAAGACTTTGATCTCCCATACAAAGGTTCTGTCTTCTTGCTCAATCACTTTGTATCCTTTGCTCCACCATATAAGTTTCCCCTCATGGTATCTCTACTCCAGATATGGGTGCTCCAAATAAGGAATTAACTGCCCCATCAACCAGCTTTAAGCTCTTTTGCAGGTCTCAAATCAGCCCCAGCATGGATCTGCAATGCATTTCTCCGTGTTAGCATACTTAGAAATAATAAGGTTTAATCTTATTAAGATTAACCTTAGTTTTAAATTCTACTCCCTCTGCAGATTAGCTAGTAGAGCTGTAGACCTATTTTTCCCTATCCTAACAATCTTGTAGGGGCCATCCCATCTAGGTTCCAACTTTCCTGGAAACAGCTCCCTACGCATATTGTAATACAGAATTAATTGCCCTTTTTTAAAGGTGTACTTCTTTGCTTTAAGGTCGTGCAACTACTTCGTCTAATGTTTAGCTACCTCCTAGTGTAATAAGCTCTGCAATTTCAGTTCATCCAAGTGGGCTATGGTCGTGAAACGTTCAAAAAGTGCATCCTTATCTCCCAAAGAGTGGTTAATCGCAAACCATATGGTTGGCAACTCAATTTCAAGGGGTAACACACACTCTTCCCCATAAACTAATTTAAATGGAGTATGGCAGTAGCTCACTTGAACGTTGTATTGTATGCCCATACTGCCACATACAACTTCCTGTCCCAGTTTCATTTCTTCTCCGAGACTATTTTATACAAGATACCCACAAGCTGCTTATTAGTACTTTTGACTTGTCTGTTTGCTTGCGGATTATAAGGGGTCATTTTGTTATGCCTAATTTGCCAAGCTTGAGTCAGGCTTTTAATCACCTTATTCAAAAAGTGGGTTCTACGGTCTGACACTAGTTCCTTTGGTGGACCGAAACGGCAGATAATCTGCTCTAAGAGGAAACTTGCAGTCTCTTTTGCATTGTCCTGCCTCGTCACCCGCACTTCTGACCATTTTGTAAAATAATCAGTTGCTACTATAATGTACCTCTTCTGAGTAGTAGATGACGGGGTGATAGGACCCACAAAGTCAATATCCCACTTCTCAAATGGAAGGATAGCCATGATAGGTGTAAGTGGGCATTTCCTATTCTCTCTGCTGTCGTGTCTTTGACATGTATCACATCTCTTAACATACTCAAAGGAATCTTGGAAGATGGATGGCCACCAATATCCAGCTCTTAAAGCTTTCTGTGCCGTCAACCATCCAGCAAAGTGCCCTCCACATGCAGAGTCATGGCACTCCTCCAAGATGAAAGGAACCTCATCAGGCGTCACACATCAGTGATAGATATCATCAACACCCTGCCGATATAGTGTTCCTGCGATCAAGGAAAACTTCAAAGCCTGTTGTTTGAGTTTCCTCTTTTCAGATTTTGATAAACCAACTCCAGTCTCTCCCCTTGATAGATAATGCATGATAACAACATACCAAGATGGGATAGAAGTTGTATTAATTTTAAATATTTCTTCAATATCACTTCCTTCAGTCAAAGTCTCTTTCGGCTCCCCGAAATCCACAAGGCATTCCACAATACCCTACAACCTCGGTGGCTTACTCTTAATCTCATAATCGAAATCTTGCAAAGTAACTAACCACTTTGCCAAACGATCAGGCAGTTGTAGCTTGTTCATAAGCAATCTAAGCCCTTCCGCCTTCATATAGAATACTACCTTCTCATAGAGGATGTAGTGCCTGAATTTTGTAGTCGCAAAGACCATTGCAAGGCACAACTTCTCCATGTAGGTGTAGTTAATTTCTAATATGCCTAATTTTTTACTAGCAAAAGCTATCGGATGATACCACTTTTCCTCCCATATTTGGGATAAACAAGAACTAATACTATGCATGGTGGGCTGCTGAAAATATGTAAAATACCTCGCCTCTTTTAGGTGCTTTTAAAACTGGTGCTTTTACTAGCTCATGTTTCACATCCTCAAAAGCTACCTTACAAGGGTCGCTCCATACAAATAGACAACTAAAGGATAATAAGTTCGTTAGTGGCAACGTCCTTTCTACTAACTAAAGGATAATAAGTTCATTAGTGGCAACGTCCTTTCTGCCAAGGCATTTATAAACCTCCAATAGTATCCTACTGATGAGACAGAAAGCTATGTACCTCTTTCAGAGTGCGTGGTGGACTCATAGCGACTATAACCTTGATCTTTTCAGGGTCAGTTGCGATCCCAACTGAACTGACCACA